>NC_055989.1:62148830-62475110 GCF_018446385.1 Zingiber officinale | reverse complement strand
AAAAAAGCCAAGCAGGTGGTGGCCGTGTGCACCACACGGCCGTGTAGCATTTCCAGAGAACAGAAGGGTCCTGGCCGTGTGAGTCACACGGCCGTGCAGCTTTGGCAGAGAAGGAACTGGACATGGCCGTGTGAATCTCACACGGCCGTGTCACGGGGCCGTGTGGCGCCCGATTTCCTCCTCTATTTAAACCCTCCTTCATGAATTGAAAGGGGATCTCTCCCCCTTTGGGAGAAGGCAAGATTTGGTGGTTTCCTCCCATTCTTGGGAGGATTTCTAGGCGATTCGAGGGGAGTTCTTGACGATTTCGACTCCGGAGCGAGGATTGGATCCGAAGACGAGGCTTCTTCGTAGATAAGTTTTCTCTTTCCCCCTTTTCTTGGTTTCTTGGATTGGGGATTTAAGAAATGCTTGTAATCTTTATTTCTTCGGGTATTCTTCCTCGATTCATGGAGTAGATCTTGTATTCTAGGATTAAGGGAGTATTTGTATGATGGATTGATGTAATCTCTTATGGATTTGCCAATTTCTTGTTTCAATGACATTGTCTTGCTTGTATCAATTAGATCTTGAATGATTAATGGTGATTTGTGCTTAATTCTCATTCTTGATTGATTGTTTGGATTTCTTGTGGACTTAGTAAAGATAAACTCTCACTCGATCATCCGAGGGATCCACGTGACAGGTGCAAGCCCGTGTAAGGACGTTTGAGAGATAATCTTGAAGAGGAAATAGGAATATTCAAGAGAGTAGGATGGATTTTGTGATTAGTTTTTGTATCTTGATAGATTAATAAGTTGTGGGCTTCTATGTTGATATCCGAGGAAGGCATAGTAATAGGTGCGCTTCTGTGTAAGGACAACATAGGTTCACGTCTAATTGATCATATTTAGATACATTTTTCAGTCCTTAGCCGGTTATCTATTGCAAGAGAGAACCGGCAACTTTCTACAAGTGTTTGGCAATTGAGGGATAAGAATTGGTGAACCATTTACATTCAAGAAATCTTACAAAGAAACCGAAACTCCTAGAATCTCCCCTTATCATAACCCAAAAATACTAAACTCTTGTTTGTTGATCTTTAATATTAGATTTGTTTACCTTCACTTTGCATTTGAAACAATTGGATAGTTGTTTAGCTAATTTGCTTTGAGGCATTTCTAGTGCTTATTCCAGTCCCTGTGGATACGATAATCTTTTATATTACTTGCGACATTTCAGTACACTTGCGGAGCGTAACAACATACCTCTTCGCAGGTCTGATAGGGTACGTCGTCAGCCTGAGAGATACTCATTTCTCTTGTCTGACCATGATGACATTGTGCTCATAGAGGATGAGCCTACCACCTATCAGGAAGCTGTGATGAGACCAGATTCCAAGAAATGGTTAGAGGCCATGAGATCCGAAATGGAATTCATGTACACCAACCAAGTATGGACTTTGGTTGATCCACCTGAAGGGCTAAAACCCATAGGGTGTAAGTGGGTCTTTAAGAGAAAGACTGACATGGATGGACTTATATATAAAGGTCGCTTGGTACCTAAAGGTTTCAAGCAGATTCATGGTATTGACTATGATGAAACCTTTTCTCCAGTAGCGATGTTTAAGTCCATTCGGATCATGCTTGCTATTGCAGCCTACCATGACTATGAGATATGACAGATGGATGTCAAAACCACGTTTCTGAATGGAAACCTACTCGAGGATGTGTACATGACACAACCTGAGGGTTTTGTAGATCCACAGCATACTAGCAGAGTATGCAAGCTGCATAGGTCCATTTATGGACTAAAGCAAGCTTCTCGAAGCTGGAATCTTCGATTCGATGATGCGATCAAACAGTTTGGTTTTATCAAGAACGAAGATGAGCCTTGTGTCTACAAGAAGGTTGTAGGGATATAGTTGTCTTCCTCATATTGTATGTGGATGACATACTACTCATTGGGAAGGACATCCCTATGCTTCAGTCTGTCAAGACCTGGCTAGGGAGTTGCTTCTCAATGAAGGACTTAGGTGAGGCATCCCACATTCTAGGGATTCAGATCTATGGAGATAGATCTAAGAGATTGCTTGGCCTAAGTCAGAGAACATACATTGACAAGGTACTCCTATGGTTTGCCATGCAGAACTCCAAGAAGGGATTTCTGCCGATGTCACATGGTGTGAGTCTTTCGAAGACTCAAGGTACCTCTTCTAGAGAGGAGAGAGACCGCATGGATCAGATCCCTTATGCCTCAGCCATAGGATCGATCATGTATGCCATGCTATGTACTCGACCTGATGTCTCATATGCTTTGAGCATGACGAGCAGATACCAGTCAGATCCAGGTGAAAGTCACTGGATAGCGGTCAAGAATATTCTTAAGTACTTAAGAAGGACTAAAGAATATTTCTTGATATATGGAGGCAATGATGAGCTAGCTGTAAAGGGTTACAGTGATGCTAGCTTCTAGACCGATCAGGATGACTATAGATCGCAGTCGGGGTTCGTATTTTGCATTAATGGTGGTGCTGTCAGCTGGAAGAGTTCGAAGCAGGATACAGTAGCTGATTCTACAATAGAAGCCGAGGACATTGCTGCATCAGAGGCAGCAAAGGAGGCAGTTTGGATCCGCAAGTTCATCACTGAACTTGGGGTGGCTCCTAGCATTGCTGACCCCATTGAGCTCTATTGTGACAACAATGGAGCTATAGCACAGGCGAAGGAACCTCGCTCACACCAGCGGACCAAACACATACTACGGCGTTTCCATCTCATTCGAGAGATCATCGAGAGAGGAGATGTGAAGATTTGCAGAGTACCTATAGAGGCTAACATCGCAGATCCCTTGACCAAGGCTTTGGAACAGAGGAAGCATGATGGTCACACTAGGTCATTGGGGCTTAGAGCCTACACTGATTGGCACTAGTGCTAGTGGGAGATTGTTAGCTAGAGCCCTAGAGCCAATCATTTGATGATTGTATATTGTATTTTGGCCTTGTTGTATCATATTCTATATAAATAAAGGCATTTGATTTTTGGTTATTATACTTACTTGTATTGGTGCCAAATAAACTAAGTATAATAACGTCCTTGAGTAGACGGTTCTCACCTATATCAATTGGTTAGTTGAACCGATAGTGAGATGATATAGGGAACACTACTCTTAATCATTCCTAGTCGAGTATTAACATTCAGGGACAATGTTAATGCAATAAGACTAGCATGTAGGTTAACTCGATGACTTGATCTCACAAGTCATGGATATAGAGATATCAATTTGACACATGGATATGCATTGGAGAATGTATACTGAATAACCCGCCATGAGAAAGTATCATGGATCATTATATGAGTGTCATATACTTTCTCATATGGCTATTAGTATGACTACTAGTCCTTAGACCTGAAGTCACCATGGTTCCCTAGATAAAGAGTTATGTACTTTGGTTTCGTCAAACGTCACCCGTAACTGGGTGGACTATAAAGGTGATTACTGGGTATGTAACAAATTATGCGGTGGGATGTGAGTGATGTAGATGGGATCTATCCCTCCTATATGACGGGAGAGACATCGGTATTCTTGATAGAGTGAGACCACGAAGTGCATGACCATGCCCAAATGAGTCAATATGAGATATTGAGCTCATTTGATTGAGTGAGTCTACTTGGAGTTCAAGATTTAGATTGATTAAAGGATGACACGGTCTATGCCTCACATTGATCAATCTAGATGTCTAGGATAGAAGGGCACTTGTCATATATTGTGAGGAGTCACAATTAATAGTCACAAGGTGATGTTGGATCTCAACATTCTTGTAACTTGGGTAGTAATGATGTATTGCTAGATACCGCTCATTACTTATGTTTCTAAATTAGTTTAGGGGCATTGCCAACATTACAAGAACCTATTGGGTCACACACAAAGAACAAGTGGATGGAGATTTGGTTCATATGATTAACCAAGAGGATTGGATTCATTTGATGAATCAAATTGGATTAAGAGTAATCCTAATTGGGCTAATTGAGTTGGACTCAAGTTGATTCATGTGTTCAATGAGTCTAATTTAGATTATGACTCATTTAATCAATTTAATTAAATGAATTAGATTCATTATATTAAATTGGCTTGAATTAAATGGTTGGATTAGATCAACCATGAGAGAGATTAAGTCAAGTTTGACTTGACTTGAGAGGAAGATGAAGAGTCAAGTTTGACTTGACTTTATGCCACCTCATTGGTGAGTTGGCATTAAGTGGACCAATGATGATGCTTCACATCATCATGGTTACTTAAGTGAAGTGCCACCTCATGGGAGTTACCAAGAGTTGTGACTCTTGGTATCCCATGGAGGTTACAAACCACTTAATTAGATGAAAAGAGTTTCATTTTACAAGTGTAACTCTCATTCAAGTGATCTTCCTCCTCCTAAGCTCTCTTCTTGCTCCTTCTCTTCTCTTGGTCGTGGGTTTCAAGCAAGGGAGAAGAAAGGAGAGTGAATCTAATCCAAGAAGAAAGGTTAGTGAAAGTCACATAGAGATTTTAGAGGAGTGTGTTCTCTTCTTTTCCTTTCTTCTTCTTCCAATCCTACCCGAGAGCCCTAGAGAGTGCAAGCACACTTGTGGTGCTCTCTTCTCCATCCTTGAGTGTTTGAGAACACTTCTTGTTCATGTGGATATCACTAAAGAGTTGTCTACGTTGACAACTTCGAGATCCGGCGTACCGTTGGACGAGCGGGATTTGCGAGGGCACGCTTCAAAGGTATAAAATGTTTTTCCCTTTGTTGATATACTGTAGATCATAGTTTGAAACTCGTACTCATAATTTTGAAATCTATCCTTCGCACAAGATCCAGTGGCATGGGTGATTCGGGGTTTTCGCGACGCGAAAAGCGATTTTCGTGGCCTGAAAAACCCAACATGTTCCTGTCACGAAGATCCCTTGGGAAATCGAATGAGGAATTACCTGTACAAGATTCACAAGATACCCAAACCCTCAATCAAGCATGGTAATTAGGCACAATTACAACATTCCACACAAGATCAAATAGATACAAAACATGACAAAATCATAGAAATGGGAAATTGGCATATCCACAAGAGTTTTACATCAAGATATCCTTACAAATACTCTCTCCATCCTAGAACAAAAGATCTACTCCATAAATTGAAGAAAGAATCTGAAAGAAAGAAATATTACAAGCATTCTTGATCCCCCAAATTCAAGAAAAGAGAGAAATAAAGCTTATCTACGAGGAAGAACGATCTTCGGATCCAATCCCATGATCTTGGAGTTGAATCAGTGAATATCCTCCCTAGAATCACTATAAAATCCCTCCAAGATGAAGGGAAATTGCCCAAATCTCGCTTTCTCCCAAAGGGGAGAAGATCCCCATTCAATTCATGAAGGAAGCTTTATATAGAGGGAAGGTTTGGGCACCACACGGCCCCGTGTCACGGCCGTGTGAGGTTCACACAACCAGAGCCACTATCCTCTCTGCCAACCTTACACGACCGTGTGTGAGACACGGCCGTGGCAAGCATCTACCATGACACTCCTGTACGGCCATGTAGATCTACACGACCGAAGCTGCCTCTGCCTCTAGAAACCTGGCACGGCCGTGTGGTGCACACGACCGACACTCTCTTGCCCACTGGAAAACTCACACGGCCGTGTGGTATACATGGCCGAGGCTTCTCTGGTCTCTGGAAAACTTACATGGCCGTGTGGTGTACACTGCCTAGGCTTCATTGGGCTTCAAAACTTGGCATGACTGTGTGAGGTTCACACGGCCAAGCCATCTCCCTTCTCTGCTACAGCTACACGACCTCTCATCTCTACATGGCCTGGGCAACCCCCCATGACAGGGTCGTGTGTGGTTCAGGTAAGGTGTCTTCTTCCATTGCTTCGCTTGCAGATTTAGCCCTGAACATGCATTCTTCACCAAATTCGACTCCTGTGTACAGAAAATGCACAAAAGCAGATCTCCGAACAAAAAGAGTAAATATGCTAAAAGGAAAGTTGGAAGTACCAAATTCGCCAAAAACTTGTTACGAACCGTAAGTGTACGGTTACGTCGTCAGTAATAAAGAAAAATATCGTATCCACAGGGATTATTGATTAAGCACTAGTTAACTTCGTACGGTGAATTATCTAGACAAACATAAGATTAGTGGAAAGAAAGTACGAGAAAGAAAAGAGAGAAGAGAGAAAGTGGATCTTAAGAGGGGTTGAGCTAAAGGATGGTGGATGATAGATTCTAGGATTTCAGGTTCTTTATAATGCTAGGTGATGTTACATAGATTGCTTAGTTCCTATCCTCTATGTTCATGCTCTTGTAGGAAGTTAGATTCATTACCGACTCGCCCTTGCAATGGATAAGCCGACATGATCTCCTACTCCATGTCCTATGCTACTAAATGGGAATGATTCCTATGTTGTCCTTATGCGGGCTCGCCTGTCACGTGCGTCCCTCTGATAATCAACATAGAAACACACTAACACACCATAACATAGAAATAGAAATAGTGATTATGCCCGATCCCCTACTTCCTTGTGGAGATTTGCTTCTCTTTTCAAGGTGATACCCTAAATCGTCCTTACACGGGCATGTTCCTATCACGAATGCCCCTCGGATAATCGATCTAGGGTATCCCCCCTATGGGATTAACAATTCTACACAACCATTTGATAAAACATGCAAAATATATAAACAAGATTCACACACATATTAAATCAAACATGAACAAGGCATCAACAAGTCACTGAATAGAAGACATGGCAAATCTGCATAGTTTTACATCACCATCACATCACAAATACTTCCTATATCCTAGATCTAGAGATCTACTCCATTGTTAAGGAAGAACAGCCCCAAAACATATAGAAAAGCATATTTACAACCCTAGATTTGAGAAGAAGGGGAAGAATAGATGCTTGCCGATGATTCCGATGTCTTGGGGATGCCTTCTCGCTCCGGAGATGGATGGATCACCAAGGGATGGAGGAGAATGAAGCTCTAGGGTAACTCCCTTCCTACAAGGCATATTAGTCCACAAATACAGTATACCCTGCAAAATAAAGTTAGCACAATAAAATATTATAAATACAAGTATTTGATAGTCACCAGACTATCCGGTTCTAACTCGAAAAGCTTAGGTTGAACTGACGCCTACTGTTTCCTCATCAGGGAATATATCCTCACCTACTCCTCTCAAGAGAGTTTACCTATTGCCAGATTGATCCTCCAGACTATCTCAGCGTCCGAAGCTTCCGGTCTTCATGCTAGATATCCGCTCCACGACCCGTGCAGACTTCCACCCGGTTCGCGACACCAGGATTTCAACCTAGAGTCCCCGACTCTAGGGTTTTTTCCTGAAGCTCTCGACCTGCCAAGACTTTCCGCCTAAGCTTATCACCCCCTAAGACCTAGAGTTACCACCCCTAGGGTTTTCCACCTATCTAACCATAGTTAGGACTTTTGCCTAAGAACACTTAGGACTTTCCTACAATCTCATTCAAACTTGTTAAACCACAAATAACCTTAACTTTAAACCCTTTATCATTATCAAAACTCTGGTTCGATCGTCTGATGCTTTCCACACTAACATAAACAAGCCTAAATGGAGTCATTTCTATGGTAGTCTTATAAGCACTCTGATACACCCACAATGCATCATCTAGTTTAAGAGACCAATCCTTTTGAGATGCTAGCACTGATTTCTCTAATATACTTTTAATTTCCCTATTGATATCTCTAGTTGTCCACTTGTTTGGGGATGATATGGAGTGACCACCTTATGTCTCACTTCATATTTCTTTAATAGATTTCTAAATTTCCTTTCAATGAAAGGTGCTCCCCTATCACTAATAACTGGTCGTGGAATTTCAAATCGAGGGAATATAATTTTTATAAAAAGGTTGATGACCATTTAGCATCACATGATGGATAGGCCACCACCTCAACCCATTTGGAGACATAGTCAACAACCACTAAAATGCATTTGTTTATACACAATGTGGGGAAAGGTCCCATAAAGTCTACTCCCCAAACATCAAAGAGCTCCACTTCTAGAATAGCATTTTACGACATTTCTTATCTCCTGGTGATGTTTTTGGGCCTTTGACAACGATCACATTCCATTAGAAAAGCTCTTGTGTCTTTGAATATGTTAAGCCAATAGAAACCAGCCTGTAAAACTTTTGCTACAGTCTTCATAGCTCCTGTATGTCCTTTATAAGCTAAAGCATGGCAATGATAAAGGATGTCACAAATCTCCTCATCGAGCATACATTTCTGTATACACCATGTGCACATCTTCTATGCAAAAATGGCTCATCCCAAATAAAATTTTTTGTATCCACTTGGAACTTCCTTTTCTATTGATATGTGTATCTTGGGGATGGAATCCTACATGCTAGGAAATTGGCTAAGTCCGTGTACCATGGAACTCCTGAGCTTCTTATCACCAGAAGTTGCTCATCGGGAAAAGAGTCATTGATAGGTAATTCGCCACTTTTCCTTCCAATCCTGGTTCATTCGGGAGAGATGGTCCACTATCAGATTTTTTGTCCCTTTCTTATCTTTGATTTCTAAGTAAAACTCTTGGAGTAGTAATATCCATCGGATAAGTTAGGATTTTGTGTCTTTCTTGTTTAGAAGGTATCGAATTGCAGCTTAGTTAGTATAGACTATCACCTTTGATCCAACTAGGTATAATCTAAATTTATCAAAAGCAAGTACTACTGCTAACAATTTTTTCTCAGTTGTTGCATAGTTGGCCTGTGTATCATCGAGTGTCTTACTAGCATAGTGTATGGTGTTTAGCTCTTTGTCTTTCCTTTGTCCTAACACCTCTCTGACTACATAATCATTAGCATCATACATAATCTTAAAGGATGGACTCCAATCAGGGGCCTGCATTACTGGGGTTGTCACCAACACTCTCTTTATATTATAGAAAGCCTCTAAGCATTCTAGACCAAAGTAAAAATCAGCATCTTTCTGAAATAGATTTGTCAATGCCTTTGAAATCTTAGAAAAATATTTTATGAAATGTTGATAAAATCTAGCATGCCCAAGAAAACTTTGTACCCCTTTTACATTCAATAGATTGGTAATCCCTCTATCACTTCAACCTTGAACTTCGATGCCCCGCTCCAAAATATGGTGTCCCAAAATGATCCCTTCTCGAACCATAAAATGATATTTCTCCTAGTTTAGGACCAAGTTGACATCTTCACATCTCTGCAACACCTTAGAAAGCTTTGTTAAATATGAGTCAAAGTCGGTCCCATATATAGAAAAATCATCCATGAAGACCTCCCTTATATCCTCGATGAGATCTGAAAAAATGGTCACCATACAGTGCTAGAATGTGGTTGGAGCATTACACAGGCCAAAGGGCATCCTTCTATAGGCAAAGGTCTCGTATAGGCAAGTAAATGTAGTCTTCTCTTAGTTTCTTGAATGTATTGGAATATGATAGAATCCCAAATATCCATCCAAATAGTAGAAATGTGAGTGCTTAACCAACCGCTCCTGCATTTGATCGATAAATGGCAAGAGGAAATGATCTTTTCTTGTCTCTATGTTTAGCTTCCTATAATCAATACACATACACCACCCTATAACCATCCAGCTGGGATTAGTTCATCATTCTTGTTTTTAACCAATGTCACTCCTCCTTTTCCTAGATTACATGCATTGGACTCACCCACTCACTGTTCAAAATTAGGTAGATCACCCCTACATCCAATAATTTTAACACCTCCTTCCTAACCACTTCTTTCATATTTGGGTTCAATCATAGCTAGTGTTATACTAAGGATTTGTAGTCATTCTTGAGCAAAATCCTATATATGCAATAAGATGGGTTTATCATTTTATGTCTTCAATCATATATTCCAAGACTTTTTGTGTCATCTGATCTCCTTCAGTAGATTTTGAGTTTTAATCTCAGTCAAATCAGCATTTACAATCACGGGGTAAGTAGAGTCTAGTCCTAGAAATTCATATTTGAGGCTCAAAGGAAGTGGCTTCAACTCAACATGAGGGGCCTTCACCTTTTCTCTATCATTATTTCTGGATTTAGAGACACTACAATCCTCTTCCGCCCTGAATAGATCTAAATTTTTATCCGCTCCTTGTGGTAAGTCAAGATCTTTTTCCTCCCCATATAACTCATTGTGCAGTTTCTCCTGAACAAATTCATGCAACACCTCCACCCTACAACATGTGACAATTTCAAAAGGTTGCTGAATAGCCTTTGATAAATTAAATTTAACCTTCTCTCCACTTATTATTAATGAGAACTGTTGATTTTTAACATCGATCACTACACTAATGGTAGCTAGAAATGACCTCCTTAATAAAAGTGGAGTCTGTGGGTCTTCTTCCATGTCCAAAACCATGAAATATACTAGCACCGTGTACCCTTCGATCTTAATTAGCACATCCTATATTCTTCCCAAAGATTGTTGGATCAAGTAATCCACTACCTATAAGGACACATCTGCAGGCTTTAATTCTTCTAGTCTTATCCTTCTGAATAGTGCATATGGCACGAGTCTCACTCTGGATCCCAATTCACAAATAGCTATTTCGATATAGATATCACCAATAGTGCATGGTATTAAAAAGCTCCCAGGATCCTATAGCTTGACGGGTACCCCCATCCTATATAAGAGTGCTACATTCCTTAGATAATGCTATGGTACTACATTCTTCCAGTTTACCTTTTAGGGTCAATGCGTCATTAAGGAGCCTTGCATAGCCTAGCAATGATGGCCTTCCACGCTGTGAAGTTGCCTCCATCTAAAGGTTCCTTTCTAATTATGGAGCTTCATTCCTTTGGCATTCTGCCTTGCCTAACATCGTTGCATATTAGGGTTGGTGATGGATTAAAGCATCCAGTAGGTGCCTTGTCCCAGAGAAACCATCCCTGTAGCTCTTTGTCTTTCTTTATTAGTGCTCTGATTCACACCTTCGACACTTTTCATCCATTTCTCTACATCTCTTTCACCTTCACGAGAGAGGCTTTCTCTTGCATTTCCTCCCCACAAGCTTATATTCGATGTCATTTCCTCTATAAATGAGTAAGCCTCTTGCACACTCTTCTTCATTAAGGAACCCTAAGCCACTAAATCCACTGAAGCCTTGATTTTTGTAGAAATTCTCACATAAAATAAATGAAGTATGAACCAATCCTCTAGGCCATGGTGAGGGCACTGTAATAACAATTCCTTGAGTCTTTCTCAAGTTGCAACCAACGATTCCCCTTCTGACTGTTGGAAATTTATGATTTGACTTCTCATTTTTACGGTCTTAATTAGGGAAAGTATTTATTTAGAAAATGTTTCTCCATCTATTCCCAAGTAAAAATATTTCCTAGTGGAAGTGAATATCACTAATCACTTTCCTTGCTAATCAAAGGAAAACTAAATTCTATTAATTTTATTGCATCTTCGGAAACACCATCTCGCTT
The DNA here is from genome assembly GCF_018446385.1 of Zingiber officinale. Taxonomy (NCBI): domain Eukaryota; kingdom Viridiplantae; phylum Streptophyta; class Magnoliopsida; order Zingiberales; family Zingiberaceae; genus Zingiber; species Zingiber officinale. The sequence goes on along the minus strand of NC_055989.1, from coordinate 62,463,642 downwards.
TACTATATTGCAACAGGTTAGAAAGTGATCCAGGTGCCAGTATAGGTCCTCTTAAAGTGTACCCCCAAACTGCTGCTGTTAGATGATATGGATCAATCCTAATTTTAATTCAAAGTCACTAGCCTCACTCAAGGACCTAACAATACAATATCTCGAAGCCTAGTATATGGGCACAGAGAACTGCTTTAGGGATCTAGCAATATTAGCTATCTTCGTGGCTTCCACTTAATCATTCTCCAAGCTCCTGAAAAGAAGAGTAAAAAAATAGGATAAAAAATATAAAACAAAATGCAGAGTAAAAACAAATAACAAGAAAAGAAACAATCTGATCCAATCAATCTAAAATTCTGTTAATATCAATCTAAGTCAATCCCCGATAACAACACCAAAAACTTGATGTATACAAATCCATAAGTGCAAGGAAGTGTCATCAAGTAATATAAGATATCGAATCCACAAGGACTGGTGATCAATTACTAACTTACTAATCAGACCTAATTATCCAAACCAAATTAGAAATATTGAGTTTCATTAACTAGTAGTCCTACTTCTAGAGAGAAAAGGAGGCGAAGAGAGTGAGAGAATGCTAGATCAAGAAGGCAAGGGAAATCAAAAGGGATTCAACAAAAAATAGAGGAAGACAGTAGAAAATCAGTCAGAGAAAATGATTCTAGAACTTCGGTTTAACCTTTGTACTAACAAACAACTGACCTATGTTTAGATTCTTGTTCTCAATGTTGACTTATGTAGGTAGACCATCCTATGATATTTGATGTGAACTTTTGGTACTACAATAGTGTATCAACCCTAATCATCGTCTACTTTCAGAAGGATCTTAACTAGTAATTGAAACCTAGGATGTCCTTGTCAGAATATCCCTTAACCTCTAATTAACCACTTTTTCTATTGTGTCACAATGAATTAGGTTTGATCCATTAAATTCTATGATGACCTAGGGTTTCCTCAAAGCATACAGTGTTGTACTTTCATATCTGACTCTTTATGTCTGAATTTTCTACGGGCCGGAGGTTTGGGTTCTCCTTTCGATTCATCCCCAAACCCTCATGGTATATGAATCTAGTACTTTTGGCATCAAGATTATGTTAGTACAGTAGATCCGGACCATAATCCAACACATCATAGAAACAAGAAAAGTAAATATGCATAGACCAAAAAAATAGTATTTACGTTGCTAGGCTACTTCCTAATCCTATAATCTAGGAAATTACCCCGTAAATAAGGAGTTACAATCACAAAACATGTTTAACATATCAAAAAATCATATTCAAATCTAGAAAAAAATTGAGAGGAGATAGAAAATCTTAGGATCACTCGTGAATCTTCCTCCTTATCGCTCTCGATCTCTTCTTGATGCTCCATGGATCTGGAATGCATTGAAGACTCCTCCTCTAGTCTTCTTGGGAAAGGAAGACCCTAGATCAAGATTCCCAATCTAATTGAAGAGAGCTCCTTAAATAGTGTAGGAAATCGAACGCCTAACATGGACCATGCCTTTGGGCACGGGCTCCCATGTTTGGTGTGAAGACCTCTGATCTGGCAAAGCATGGCTTGTGCCGTTGAGCATGGGTGGTCATGGTGAGAGACTCGAGCAGAGCACGGCCAGTGCCACTAGGGATGGGCAGTCATGGATAGAGACCCGAGCTAGGCATGGCCTGTGCCGTTGGGCACAAGCGATCGTGGTGAGAGACACTAGCCGGGTATGGCCCATGCCACTAGGCATAGGCGGTCATGGCGAGAGAGACAAGTGGAGCATGACCTGTGTTGTTGGGTATAGCCAGTCATGGTGAGAGGCCCGAGGTGGGCATGACCTATGCCAGTGGGTACAGGCGACCGTGGCGAGAGACCCAAGCTAGGCATGGCCTATGCAGTTGGGCACAGCCTGTGCCACTGAGCATGAGTACCTAATAACCATCATTTTGTCATGATATTTTGATTCATATATGCATACTTTTTAATCTTCACATGAGTTAATTTTATGTTAATATCATATTTCATGAGTTGTATTCATTTGTTGACTTGATTACAATTTATATCATATTTGTGATATTTGATACTAATATTTGAATGTTATCTTTGTAGGTATCAACAGATCAAGTATTCAAGTTGGTTCAATGCAAATTGGACTCAATTATGAGATTAATTGGGGAGATCAAGATTTAGAGTAATTTGGACTGTCCATTCAAGATCTGAGTCATTCATCATGATCTAGTCCATCCAAGATAAAGAGGAAGTAGATCATTACTGTTGATGTAGATCTAAGCCTTTGGATCAGATTTAGATCAAATCTTACTGTTGGATCATATGCGGAAGAATCACAACTGTTCGTTAAGATCTAGGGTCAAATTTAAAAGGGATGAGAATCTACAATGCGAGTGATCGTCGAATTGCTATAGGAGCTTCATGGAATAGGGATCAAGCGCGAGGAGGTGGAGGAGAGAAAGAAGGCGATCAGAGCACCATCAACGAAGTTTAAGGGGCTTTTCCCTTCCTCAATCATCATCCTTCGAAGCTCTTCTTCCCTCCTCAACCATTCGCCGACAATTTCCAAGAGATCGTGATTCCAAGGAGATGAGTCAGAGGGAGTGACTTCGTCTTCTCCATCTGCCTTCTATCAGTCACTGGAGTTCCTTTGACTTCCAGCCAGCTAGCTTCCTTTTGTTGAAGCTCTGAGTACATTCAATTGGATAAGAGTATTTGCTTCTAGTTCCATTGATTCTCTATTACTGCTACTGATTTCAATATTTCAGAATTTAAGACTAATGCTATCACTGGATAAGAATTGATCGTCTGAATTGTTTAGTTCTTTACTAATTTGTGAGTGCTTGGGATTCCTAGCTCACCTCAGTTTATCATTCCTCATTTAAATTTCTATTTTCATTTATGCATTTATATTATTGTAATTTCCAATTTAGTTTAGTTGTGTTTTGTACTTAATTATATAGATTTGAGTTAGCTGAGATTGGATGAAGCTTTGATTTTCTTCTGTAAGTTCATCTGAATTCTTGTTAGCTCCACTGATGAAGATCTAAATCTGAATCTATTTTGATGTTATCTGGTTGCAAAAATCTAAATTTTTTAGGTTATATGAAGTTGTAGATCTATTTCTTATCTGCTCATCTTCACAAATCTAAGTAGATCTCCTACCATCTAATAAATAGTTAGTTTAATCCTTTGAGTTTGGTTTGTTCTTGTTCTGCTCTTGTTTAGTTTCCAATCTATTTGGATCTATTAATGGTATAATCCATAGCATAGAGTGACAGTATATTGTGGGTTCATGATTAATAGATAGATAAGATCTCTTTTATTGCATTAGATTTAGTTTCATAATTGTCTTACTATTTCATTCCTTAGCTTAAGAACACAATAAATTGTAAAACCCCAATTTCTTATTAAAAATCCAAAAATAAATAACAAATCAATTCTAATATACCATTATTATTACATTAGTTGGGAGATGACTTGTATTATCTCTATGCTATGTTAGTGTAGAATAGATTCAGTCACTTAATTCTTTTGATACACATTTCATGACAAAATTTGGGTTTATCAATACCCGTGTTCAGATCCTTGTTCTCCAATCTTAGTCTCCTAACTCTAATTTTTCTCGGATTTGCATTCTGAATGATTTTATTCAATTCTATCAAGCTAGTGAAACTAATGAGCATAATCGAAAATTATCTACAATAAAGCATTTGATTGTTATCAAGTAAAATTCTGTAGTCCAGAAGCATGTGAAGGAGTAAGTGCATCATAATCCTTGATGAATCAATTTAACTCTATTCAACCATTTCACTAATGAGCATGATCATAAATAGATTTAACTATCCTAAGAATGAGTTCTCTACCTAAATTTCTCTAGTATCAATTCCTAGTCTTAGTCAAGTCATCATTGAACCATCTTTTCCTTTTATTCCCAACAGTAAATACTGCTTGGTTCATCTATCTTAAATCTACCCAAGGTCTAGAAAATGTGCTCGATAACAAGAGAAATCTAGTGTCATTTTTCAAATATCCAATTTGGTCTCAAAGGGACAAACAACTAGTTTCCACTCATAACAACAAATAATTCAATCCCTTATTTCATACACTCTCTCTTTTTTTTTTTAATTGCACATTTGTAATGATGCAATTTGTGGGATTTCTATTTTCTAAATGAGCTTTAATGTTTCAAGCATCAATCTAATGACCAAGATGTAGTTAAGAAATCATCATGAAAATTCAAGTAATCATCAAGTCTAATGAATCATGACTATTTTAAGAATCTTCAACTATCAAAATCAGGCAAAGTGTAAAGAGAACCTCAAGCTAGACTATAATCAAATCCTTTCAATAAAATACAATGCTCATGTCCTACTATTGAAGATAGAGAAAAGTAGATCACCAAATATACTAGCACTAATAACCTATCAACATAAATCTAAACAATAAAGTGCAAAAAAATTTGCTATCAAACAAATGATATCTTCATTTTGTTTCACTAGAGATAGAGAAAACAAATCACTAAATATACTAGCAGCAAAAAGTATAACTCATGACCTCTAAATAATGATTGTCCTAGAAGTTTACTCTCGAACAAGTCAGCAGTAATAGTGTGAATAGTGTAACTCAAAATACATCCTCAAAACTAACAAGAAAACTAATCTAAAAAAACAAAGTGCAACAAGATTAACCCTCCCCCCCCCCCCCCCCCGACCCCCTCCCCAAACGTAGATACTTCATTGCCCTCAATCAAAACAAAGTCAAATATGAAAGAGGGTTAAGGTTAAAAGAGTTACCAAGTGAGACGTGCCAAGTTAATGGGTCAATCAAGTTCTAAAATTACTCCATTATCCTCATGGATCCTAAACAATGTATCCTAAAAAAGAAGCATGGACAAAAAAACTAAGTACAAGGGATTGGGTTAAGAAAAGAGAAAAGAAAATAAATTGAAATAACAACAAGAGAGAAACTTGGGTTGCCTCCCAAGAAGCGCTTGTTTAAGGTCATTAGCTTGACCACCTCATTAGGCTCATCAAAATCACGATCTTACCAGAGTGAGAAACTTCCAGACTTTTCTTCCAATGACCCATATTATTATGAAGAGAGCTATCATCATAAGAGCAATGTAGTGTATCACTACTCTCTTCATCTCTTCATCTTTGCCTCCTTAAGAGTCCTTTCCGGCGGTCGGAGACGATTTAGTGTGAGCTTTCAATTTTTGGCCTCTTGAAAACCTGCACACCCACAAGAAAAACACACCTCCCACATACATGTTAAATAAGTAAGAATTAGAACCATATCAAGTTTAGTTAAGTAGTTATAAGAAATATAATCACATCCAACAAAATCAATCATAGGTAACTCTATGAAGTTTTCTAAAAGATCACTAATGATATTTACTTTGCATTGCTGAGAGATACTTGATAGTTCTAAATAAGTGGATGTGACTTCCTCTAGATCAATAGATGGTTCTAGCTCTGGCTCAGGTGGTGCTGCCTCTAAAGAAGTTGATTCCTAGGACTCTCCCTCTACTACAAAAGTTTCTACACATATACCATCAACCAATTTCATTCTTATAAATTCCATAGTATCAATTGGTTGTGTAATCAAAGGAAGTGATTCTTGAGATGCTACTTCCACAATACAGCTCCCTACACTTCCTTCCACAACTTCATCAATAGCAAGCCAAAGTGAAGGCTCCTCTTGATTATTGGTAATAGGAGGTATTGGAATTAGAGCAGTGCACCCCTTTGTTAGATTATCTATTTCATTTTCCCCAAGCTCATTATATTATAAACATTCATCTCATCTAATTGAGCCTGGGAAGCTTTGAAGCTTTCCCACATGTCCTATAATCTATCTTCCAAGGTGTGGGAAGAAGCTTCTATATCTTGTTCCACAAGCTCATATTCAAGTATAATGCTCATCTAAGGGTCCTCCCAAGTTGAGAATAGATTTGGCGTTTTAATGTAAGGTGAGTCTACAATGTTGCTCTTAATCATTTGCTTCATATCCATGAGCATTTAAGCTTGACTGGCCAAAATTTGTTCCACCATCTTTTCCAATCTATCTTCTTGAGATGGTGGTTGAACTTCCATTGTCAAGCCAAAATAATTCTGCCATCCTTCTTGTTGATTATTTTTGAAAAAATTTTGGGCGTTCCTCTGGCTAGATATTAGATAATGTGAATTTGAATAGGTCATTTCATTGAACTTTCTTTCAAGTTCTTCCAATAATTTCACCAAATTATTTATTTTTAAACAAGCTGTAATGGAATGACCCGTTACTTTACAAGCCTCACAATAATCTTACTTCAACCTTTGATTGTAGTTGTGATGAGAACCCCACAAGGAATGGTCAAATAGTGATGGACAAGTATTCTCCACATGACCTATTGCAAAACAAATATCACAAAAGATAATATAAGAATTCACATTTACATTTTGGTTGAACCTGTGAATTAGAGAAAATAGCTTCGCCTTCAAGGAGTCCATGTCTATCTAAAAGGGAATGCGTTAGAAATAGATAGACATGAAGTAACAAAATTAAAATGAATGAAATTGCAAGACAGAAAATAAAATGTAGAAAAGGAAATATAATGCAAAGATGAGAAATAAGGCATAAAGAATAATGAATAAAAGAATAAGGGATAGAGAATGAAGGTGCAAGAATAAAGGGTAACGAATAAAAAATTAACAATTAAAGAATTATCTAGACAAACTCTAATATAAACTAATTAGATTTAAACACTCAATCCTCATAAATGACGTTAAAAACTTGATATAAAATTGCAAGCACACAGTCATCGTCAAGTAATAAATTTATAGAAGTCAATCTCATAAGGACTAAGGATAAAATGCTAATTAGTTTTGCACTTCGAAGTTAGCTAGACAGAATCAGTAATCATTTGTATTAAGGTTTTTGACTAAGATGTGAAAATAAAAGAAAAGAAAGATAAGTGAGGAAGTTCTTAATTCAGAAGATGTTCTAAGCTGTTGGTTTCATTGTAATGGTGAATGTTGTGCTATGAATTCGCTCATTCCTAGTTTTCTACTTGTATGTTTGCAGGATAGTCTAAATTACTACTAATTACCATCCTAGAAAGGTGTATCAAAGTACTTTCCCTACTAGTAACCAAGCATGTCATCAAGTGAAGAAATAACTTAGAGAGTCTGGATTTTCAGTAGAGTACCTCCTATCATAAGGCCTCCCTAGGTGTACATCTCTAGATTACATAGGTCACTTGTGTAGCATATGATTAGGGGAAGCTCATTAGGTCAACTGATAGACTTATCATACATAGAATTATTCTCCCTTAGGAGGTTATATTCCATATAAAAGGATAGTTATCTTAGATACTCAACATTAAATAAGTATCCTAAGGCCATGCCGAGTTATATCAGAATGTACACTCAAAAGAAGCAACAATTCATGCATCTATTCAATGAAAATTAAGGTTCATGCACTGATATAGACACACAACAATGTATATAGCTTAGAAATTAAATCTACACATACAAAAATGTAATCTAGATAGATAAATTCATATTCATAAAGAAAGCCTATTTGCTAGTATTTCATTAAACGGAACAAGTGTCATACAAGCTTCATCAAACAAGGAAATTGACAATTCAATAGAGTTTATAATATCTAGACATTACAATTACTTCCTACATCCTAGAACAATATTAATCTAATCCATAATTGGAAGAAATACAACCCAAAAACTCAATATCAAAGAAACTTCAAGAACCCTAAAGAAGGGGATAATAAACTTATCCTTCGATGTGGAGTGAAACGCTTGGATGCAAATCTTAGAGTGCCAATGAGGATGGAGCAATAGAATGACCTCATATCACCTAGATGATGCCTCTGGATGTAAAGACTTAACCTAGAAGATCTCTTCCCATCTTAGATCTCCCCCCCCCCCCCCCCCCCAAAGCAAGGGGATGAAGTTCCCCTTATATAGAGGTTAGGGCACAGGGTGGTTGTGCCTTGGGACATGGCCCGTGCCATTTGGCATGGGGAAGGTTGTTGGTTGCTAAACTTGGAGACCGCTCTAGTTTCCCTGTACAAAAATTTTGTGCAAGCATAGAACTTTACTAGCCACCCTTGTGCTCTACTGAAGTTCAACTTGAATTGCAAACAAAACTTAACATTATTAATCCAAGTTGTCCTTCAAAAGTTAAATTTGGATTAGGAACGATGCTTAACATTCTTACTCCAAATTTAACCGACGTGTGCTTCTTAAGTTAAACCATATTACAGAAGTTAATCAAATATCCATTTCAAGAATCAGCTTCCAGGTCAAACGTGGCGAGTCACATGGCCTTCTTGGATTTGTGAGCATCCACCACTACCTAGACAAAGCCTTTTAAAGAAATTGAATATTTAAACTTCTTAAGTAACTTAGGTTTAACTACAAAGACCTCAATAGAAGCACAATATCGAAACATGAAATTGAAATGAAAAATCGATTACAAAAACGATAACTAAAAAAAAACCAGATAGCCTCTTGTGTTTGGTTTTTCAAGATCAATACAAAAGATGAACTAGTTACGATGTGGAATTAAATAACTAGTTATACCTTTTGTAGCTTATAGACCTCATGATCTTCTATTGTATTCCTCTTCTTATCTCGGAAGTCGTGTGGGCGACGATCTACCAAGTCAAGACTCCACCAAAACCTTCTTCTTCCTTCCAAGTTTCGGCCACCAACAATCTCCTAGAGATGAAGAACTTCGGCCACCAACCAAGCTCCAAGGGATACTAAGAAACAATGTCTCCTATCTCTCCTTCTTCCTCTAACAAGATCCGACCACCAACAACTCCTAGAGATGAGATGCCGCCGGCCACCAAGGAAGAAAAATAGGGGAAGAAGAGGGTCGGCCCCCACTAAGGAAGAGAGAAGAGGAATAATAGATGTGTTGTTGTGAGGTGAGGCACCTCTACCCTCTCTTTTATATTCCTTGGTCTTGACAAATAAGGAAAGTTTTAAACATAATTCAAACTTCCTTATATTCTTTGCCAATGTCTAAGAATGAAAATTTAATTAAAACTTCCTTATAAACCTTTAATGGCCAACCCCTACCTTGTTCTCCAAACAAGGAAAGTTTTAAACAAAAAACTAAAACTTCCTTAATTGTTTCCGGTAAGAAATTTTAATTAAAATATTTCTTTCTTTGAATCCCTTCATGGTTGGCTATAAAAGGAAAGTTTTATAAATTAATATCTCTCTTTTAAAATATGTGGATGGTTATAAAAAGGAAAGTTTTATCAAAAATTAAAATCTTCCTTTAAACTACAAATAAGTAAAGATATCAAACATTTCTCTTAATCCTTTGTAGAAAGCTATAAAAGGAAATATTTATAATTTTAAAACTCTTTTTTAAAACCATGGCTTCCACATAAGGAAAGATTTAAAAATTATCAAAAAATTAAAATCTTCCTTTTAACTACAAATAAGGAAAGATATCAACCCTTTCTCTTAATCCTTTGTAGAAAGCTATAAAAGGAATGTTTTATAATTTTAAAACTCTCTTTCAATGCGAATGTGACCGACCACCCTTGCTTGGGCTCCAAGCTAGGGTCGACCACAACTTGAACCCATCTAACCTTGGTTTGGTCGGCCCAAGCTTGGGCTCCAAGCTTGGCTTGGCCGGTCACCTTAAGGTGGGTAAGAAGTTGGGTTTGGTGGATATAAGACTTTAAAAACAAGAGGCTACAATAGGGACCAAGAGGAGAAATTGGTTTTGGTCTTCCGATGAGCTTGAGCTTCTCGTGTTCGCCCCGAACACCCAACTCAAGTTCATCAATAATATCTCATTCCACTAAAGAGTTATTATTGCACTACCGCACCAATCCCATATTACTATATGGGCTCCTTCTTATCATGAGTGTGTTAGTCTCCCTGTGTTTAAGATATCGAATTTCCATTAATTAGATGAGTTACTAACAACTCACTTAATTAATATCTAGCTCCAAGAGTAGTAGCACTCAACTTCATTGTCATGCCAGACTAGGTCCACCTGTAGGGTTTATATGACAATTCTTATGAGTTTCTCAAGGGGACATCATCAACCTAGATTACTAGGACACAGTTTCATTGTATAATCAACAACACACCATATAAATAATATCATTTCCCAACTTATCGGGCCTATTGATTTAACGAGCTAAATCACACCCTTTGATAAATCAAAGAAATAAATATTAAGTATACGTGCTTGTTATTATATCATGATTAAGAGTACACACTTCCATAATAACAGAGGTATTGTTCCTTTATATAGTCAGTATAAAAAGATACTACCTCAAATGGTCCTGCTCAATACACTCATAGTGTACTAGTGTAATTTATTAGTTAAGATAAACTAATACCTAATTACACTACAACCACTCCAATGGTTAGTCTCATTCCATCTTGGTCGTGAATAACTATTTATAATTTATAAGGAACTGATAACATGAACTTCTATGTGTCTCCTCACACCATGTTATCTTCAATATAAATTCAATGGACAACGACACTTCACATAAATGTAGATATTTGACCAATGTGATTCTTAAATGTTTATATAAAAAACTAGACTTTTAGTATACACTCTTACAATCTCCCACTTATACTAAAAGACTATGCTGCCATATACCCTGCAATACATCTGATTCCCAACCATTCAACATGCCTATCAAAAGCTCTTTCCTTAAGGGCCTTAGTGAAAGGATCTCCCAAGTTATCATCTGATGTAATCTAGGCGGCAACAACTTCTCCTCGTTATACGATGTCTCGTATTGGGTGGTACTTGCGCTCTATGTGTTTACTTTTCTTACGGGCTCGTGGTTCCTTCGAGTTTGCTACTGCACTACTTATTATCACAATACACTGCAATAATTTTTGAGCAAACCAGGAATCACATCTAAGTCCATCATGAAGTTTCTGAGCCATACAACTTCTATGGCTGCTTCAGAGGCTGTCACATACTCAGCTTCCATGGTGGAGTCCAAAAAGCATCTATGTTTAACACTCCTCCATTGTTATGACTTCACCTCCTAAAGTAAACACAAAACCCCGAGGTTAACTTACTATTTTTCCTTTCAGATTGGAAGTCAGAATCTGTGTAACCCACAGAGAGAAAATCATCTGCCTTGTAAGCTAGCATATAATCTCTTGTCCCTTTAAGGTATTTTAATATATGCTTTTACGGCAATCCAGTGTCCCGGTCCTGGGTTACTTTCAGATCTACTAATCATGCCCATGGAAAAACAAATATTCGGTCTCGTTCACAACATACATTAGGCTCCCTACAGTTGAAGCATAAGGAACTGCCTTCATTTCTTCTATCTCTTTTGATATCTTCGGAGACATCTCTTTAGATAAAGATAGTCCATGCCCAAAAGGTAGAAAAACCTTTCATGGAGTCTTGCATGCTAAAATGAGCTATGATAGTATCGATATATGAAGCTCAGGATAAGCACAATATTATTTTCTTGTGATCCCTTATTACTTTGATCCTGAGAATATGTGTGCATTCTCCCAAGTCCTTCATATCGAATTGCTTGGACAACCATACCCTTACTTCTGACAATACTTTGATATTGTTTCCAACTATCAAAAATGTCATCTACGTTTTTGTATACCACCACATTTCCATCACACTTCTTGTATACACAAGACTCATCCGGACACTAAATAAATCCATAGGTCTGGATTACTTCTTTAAACCGGATGTTCCAAGACCTTGAAGCTTTGTTTCAGTCCATAAATAGACCGATTGAGCTTACATACTAGATGCTCTTTGCCCTTTGCAATGAACCCCTCTGGTTGCTTCATATGGATGCTTTCTCCAAGACTTCCATTAAGGAAAGCTGTCTTGACATCCATTTGCCAAATATCATAATCCATATGAGCAACAAAGATAAAAGAATCCGGATAGACTTAAGCATGACTACCGGTGAAAATGTTTCCTCATAATTGATACCCTTTTTCAACAAGCCTTTCTTTGAAAGTTTCCACCTTCCCGTCTGTCCCTCTTTTTCTATTGTAGACCTATTTACACTCAATGGCATTTACACCATTTGGTGGTTCTACAAACTCCCATACTTTATTAGAATACATAGATTGTATTTCTGTATTCATTTCTCTTTGTCAAGATGCTGCATCTTTATCTTGGAGCGCTTCGTCATATGTCCGGGGATCAGGTTCATGTTCACCAGGGATAAAGTCCAAAGACTATCCCAAAATATGAATCTTTTAGGTTGCCTAACAACCCTCCCACTACGACGAGACACTGTCTGTAATTGTGCATCATTTGTAACACGTATTGTAGTTTCTTGTGGTATCACATCTTGTACAGTTGGTACTAGTTTAAATGTACCTTCTCTAATTTCTTTAAGAACAATTTTACTCATGGGCTTGTGGTTCATAACATAGTTCTCTTCTAAAAATCAGGCATTGGTGCCAATAATGACCTTATGATTTTTAGGACTATAAACCTTTCTTTCGTTTCTCTAGGATAACCCACAAACAAGTGAAATCGTGTCTAACTTATCAGTGTCTCCCTTCAGTACATGTGCTGGACTACCCCAAATCCGAATATGCTTCAGACTAGGCTTACACCCATTCTACAATTTTATGGAAGTAGAGGGTTCTGAATTTAGAAGATATTATGTTCATTGTTATTTCCAGAGTATATTCCCAAAACGAATTTGCTAATTCTAAATAACTCATCATCGATCTAATTATTTCCATAAGAGTCTTATACCTTCGTTCTGGCACACCATTCTGTTGGGGTGTACCAGGTGCAGTCAATTGGGATTGAATCCCAACTTCTGATAAGTGACTCGTAAACTCTCCTAAGAGGTACTCGCCACTACGATCTCACCGTAGTGTCTTGATACTTTTACCTTGACGTTTCTCCACATCAGCATTGTACTCTTTGAACTTATAAAATCACTTAGACTTACGGCGCATCAAGTAAATGTACCTGTATCTTGAATAGTCGTCTATAAAAGAGATGAAATATTCGAAACCACCTCTTGCCTATATAGTGATAGGTCCATACAAATTAGAATGAACCAATTCCAACACATCTTTGGCTCTATACCCCTTAGACTTAAAAGGCCTCTTGGTCATTTTTCCTTCCAAGTAAGACTCGCAGGTTGGAAAGTTTTCCACCACCAATGAACCCAAAAGTTTATCGACTATTATCTTTTGAATCCTACTCAAGTTAATATGACCTAGCCTTAGATGTCAAAGATATGATTGGTTCATTTTCGAAGGTTACTTTCTCTTATTAGAGTTAGAAGATGTGTTATTAATTCCCATTTGTTGCATCGTGGGAGTTTTTGGATTTAGAATACATAAATTGTCAACCAACATACCATAACAGATAACTTCCCTATTTTTCTTGATAACAACTTTGCTATCAAAAGAGACAGAATATCAAGTTCTTGGAATAGTTTAGAAATTGAAATCAAGTTCTTTTTAAACTTGGTATGTAAAGATAATTTCTCAAAATCCATGTTTTATTCCTATCAGAGGATAAACATCTCCCACTGCAACAGCTACTACTTTTGCAGCAGCGCCCATGTAGATGGTGATTTCCCCTTCATATAGTTGTCGAGTTTCCTAGAACCCCTGTAATGAATTGCAGACATGATCAGTGGCTCCCGTATCTACACGCTTGGTACCGGTAGATAACACCACTAGACATGTTTCAACAACTAATGAATAAAATATACATTTATTGCTCTCAGTTCTGAGAGGATAGTCCACCTTAGTGTCCAAGTTTTGTTTCCAATCATTATAATTGGGACTACTAAGTCTATTCTATAGTATAACAGGTAGGGGATTGAAAAACATTTGAAATCCTAAGAATCACAAAAATATTTGGTCAAGACCAACACCTAAAAATCCCTGTGAATTTTGTATGCCACGTTAGTGTGGACGTATTCAAACATTTGTAAGAGGCAATTTTATCCATTAATTTTATTATCTTGTCAACCTATCTTTATGAAAAATAAAATTAATAATTGGTCTATCTTTGATCAAATATTTGGTCAAAACTTTAGAATTTAAAATAATATTGATTCCTCAAAATAATATCATTTAAATTCACCAACACCTCAAACACCGTGAATTTTGTATGCCACGTTAGTGTGGACGTATACAAATTTAGACATTTGTAAGAGGAGGGTCTTACCCATTAATTATCTTGTCAACCTTAAATTACCTCAAACACCATAAATTTTGTATGCACGTTAGTGTGGACGTATACAAATTCAATTGTTTGTAAGAGGAGGTTTTGCCCATTTTATTTTGTCAACCTAACTTTATGACAAATAAAATTACCTCAAACATCGTGAATTTTGTATGCCATATTAGTGTGGACGTATACAAATTCAGACATTTGTAAGAGGGGGTTTTACCTAGCTTTATGACAAATTAATACTTGGTATTCCTTTGGTCACATAAATAATAGCAGTGACTCCATTGGGGAGGATACTATTAAATGCGCCTAAGTGTATACCATTACTTGATACTTAGTCCATTAAATAGGATTGTGCCCCTTCAGTTGGAGAAGATCACATGCACTTAAATAATTTCCTATAATCATCCATTTAAGAAGTTTGATCTAGTGATCTGCAAACAAACTCATCTGTTGTGGAAGGAGACACTCATAGCAACACGCAAGTTTGTTTGCATCACTTACAAACCAGTAATGGAGACCGTGGAATTTATTTACTAATCCCTCTCCCACTTAGTTTTTTAAGATGAGGATTTTATCATGCAAGCACACATCACATGCACACACACACATCACAGTAAATAAAAAGTAATAAATATGGAAAAATAATTTTCCAACTATTATGGCCTCTTCCATCACTGTCATCCGTGTGCTGCCAGCCCTAGCAGTTGTAAAAACTAGCCACCAGCCCTAGGGCTCATGTTGTCACCTCCATCGAGCTTCCTTTTTCGCTACGCCTCTGGTCCTCAAATAGCATCACGCCTCGCAAGGATATGATCCGCGACAAAATAGAATTTTACATATATCGATCCTATATTCCTTAAAGGAGTGTACATAAAGTCTATATCGAACAAAAATGTAAAATCCTAAAACTAATACAGCTCTTGCTAATAAGTATGATCATGCACACACATAAAATGCCCTCAACATGTCCGAGGGTCCAATCACACACAATCACAATAGGCCATAATAGTAGGAGCCTACAACCACAGAGTTAATCTATTTACACATCCTACTATTATCCTACCTAAAATATGTATGACATGTGCATAATTAAACTAAAACTAAACACACAGAGGCTAAACCTAGCTCAGATACCAATTATTGGTTGCTATACCTGGAGACCGCTCTAATTCTCCTGTACAAAAATTTTGTACAAGCATAGAACTTTCCTAGCTACCCTTGTGCTCTACTGAAGTTCAACTTGGATTGCAAACATAACTTAACATTATTAATTCAAGTTGTCCTTCAGAAGTTAAATTTGGATTGGGAACGATACTTAACATTCTTACACCAAATTTAACCGATGTGTTCTTCTTAAGTTAAACCATATTACAGAAGTTGATCAAATATCCATTTCAAGGATCGGCTTCCAGGTCAAACGTGGCGAGGCACATGGCCTTCTTGGGTATGGGAGTATCCACCACTGCCTAGACAAAGCCTTTTAAAGAAATCAGATATTTAAACTTCTTAAGTAACCTAGGTTTAACTATGAAGACCTTAATAGAAGCACAATATCGAAACATGAAATCGAAACAAAAAATTGATTACAAAAATGATAACTAAAAAAAACCAATAGCCTCTTGTGTTTGGTTTTTCAAGATCTATACAAAAGATGAACTAGTTATGATGCGGAATTAAATAAATAGTTATACCTTTTGTAGCTTATAGACCTCACGATCTTCTATTATATTCCTCTTCTTATCTCAGACGTCGTGTGGGCGACGATCTACCAAGACAAGACTCCACCAAAACCTTCTTCTTCCTTCCAAGTTTCGGCCACCAACAATCTCCTAGAGATGAAGAACTTCAGCCACCATCCAAGCTCCAAGGGGTGCTAAAAAACAATGCCTCCTATCTCTCCTTCTTCCTCTAACAAGATCCGGCCACCAACAACTCCTAGAGATGAGATGCCACCGACCACCAAGGAAGAAGAATAGGGGAAGAAGAGGGCCGGCCACCACCAAGGAAGAGAGGAGAAGAATAATAGATGTGTTGTTGTGAGGTGAGACACCTCTACCCTCTCTTTTATATTCCTTGGTCTTGGGAAATAAGGAAAGTTTTAAACATAATTCAAACTTCCTTATATTCTTTGCCAATGTCTAAGAAGGAAAATTTAATTAAAACTTCCTTATAAACCTTTAATGGTCGGCCCCTACCTTGTTCTCCAAACAAGGAAAGTTTTAAACAAAAAACTAAAACTTCCTTAATTGTTTCCGGTAAGAAATGTTAATTAAAAAATTTCTTTCTTTGAATCCCTTCATGGCTGGTTATAAAATGAAAGTTTTATAAATTAAAATCTCTCTTTTAAAACACATGGATGGTTACAAAAAGGAAAATTTTATCAAAAATTAAAATCTTCCTTTAAACTATAAATAAGTAAAGATATCAAACCTTTCTCTTAATCCTTTGTAGAAAGCTATAAAAGGAAATATTTATAATTTTAAAACTCTTTTTTAAAACCATGGCTTCCACATAAGGAAAGATTTAAAATTTATCAAAAAATTAAAATCTTCCTTTTAACTACAAATAAGGAAAGATATCAACTCTTTCTCTTAATCCTTTGTAGAAAGCTATAAAAGGAAAGTTTTATAATTTTAAAACTCTCTTTTAATGCAAATGTGACCGGCCACCCTTGCTTGGGCTCCAAGCTAGGGCCGGCCACAACTTGAACCCATCTAACCTTGGTTTGGTTGGCCCTAGCTTGGGCTCCAAGCTTGGCTTGGCCGGCCATCTTAAGGTGGGTAAGAAGTTGGGTTTGGTGAATATAAGACTTTAAAAACAAGAGGCTACAATAGGGACCGAGAAGAGGAATTGATTTTGGTCTTCCGATGAGCTTGAGCTTCCCGTGTTCGCCCCGAACACCCAACTCAAGTTCATCAATAATATCTCATTCCACTAAAGAGTTATTATTGCACTACCACACCAATCCCATATTACTATATGGGCTCCTTCTTATCATGAGTGTATTAGTCTCCCTGTGTTTAAGATATCGAATGTCCAATAATTAGATGAGTTACTAACAACTCACTTAATTAATATCTAGCTCCAAGAGTAGTACCACTCAACTTCATTGTCATGCCAGACTAGGTCCACCTGTAGGGTTTACATGACAATTCTTATGAGTTTCTCAAGGGGACATCATCAACCTAGATTACTAGGACACAGTTTCATTGTATAATCAACAACACACCATATAAATAATATCATTTCCCAACTTATCGGGCCTATTGATTTAACGAGCTAAATCACACCCTTTGATAAATTAAAGAAATAAATATTAAGTATACGTGCTTGTTATTATATCATGATTAAGAGTACACACTTCCATAATAACAGAGGTATTGTTCTTTTATATAGTCAGTATAAATAGATACTACCTCAAATGTTCCTGCTCAATACACTCATAGTATACTGGTGTAATTTATTAGTCAAGATAAACTAATACCTAATTACACTACAACCACTCCAATGGTTTGTCCCATTCTATTTTGGTTGTGAACAACTGTTTATAATTTATAAGGAACTGATAACATGAACTTCTGTGTATCTCCTCACACTATGTTATCTTCAATATAAATTCAATGGACAACTACACTTCGCATAAATGTAGACATTTGTCTAATGTGATTCTTTAATGTTTATACAAAAAGCTAGACTTTTAGTATATATTCTAACAAATGTTACCCTCTGGTTATCTGATCATGCTATTTTACATGGCTAGAGCCAAACTAGTTCTAGCTTTGGGCACCTAATCATTTGGCATGGCCAAAGCTTTCTTTGGCTTCGAGTTGTGCTAAATAGCATGGCGAAAATAGAATATTCTCTGTTTAGCCCTTCTGGGCCATGCCAATTGGCATGGCCTATTCTTCAAACCTATTTTTAGAGGCATGGTCGTGCCTCTAGGCACTATCCTACCTAATTCTATTATGGAAAAAGACATGGGCAAATTCCTGGTCATGTCATTTGGCACGACCATCCCCATTTCTACTCTGGTTCTTCTTCATGGCTATGCCATTTGGCATGACCCTTGTCTTTGTTGGTTCCTTGTCCGTGCCTTAAGGCATGGCCATGCCTAATTTGCATCTGGAATGACTTGGGCACTCCAATCCTTACTTTTCATTTCATGGGGTATGTTGGGGTTGCAAAGTTACAAACATATTCCCACATTGAAAACACATGGGAATGATCATGGGTTTATAAGAGAAAGATATCTCCATTGGTATGAGGCCTTTTGGGTAGAGCCCAAGAGCAAAACCATGAGGGCTTAGGCTCAAAGTGGACAATATCATACCATTGTGGAGATATCTAAATTCTTTTTGATCCTACAATTAGTATCAGTGCCCGGACTACCAGAAGGACTAACTGGCGAATGTGCACAAGAGTCATGGTCTAATTGAACCATATGTGTAGAATATTAACCTCGAACCAAGAAGTGGGGGCTCCCGTGTCTGGATTAAGAGAACCAGACACTAGGCAGGAAGTCCTAGTTGCGGCTAGGCAATGAAATCCTAGTAGGTCGGATGGACCGAGGGGCAGGAAGTCCTAGTTGTGGCTAGGCAAGGAAGTCATAGTAGGTCGGGTGGACTGAGGGGCAGGAAGTCCTAGTAGGTTGGGTGGAACGAGGGGCAGGAAGTCCAAGTGGATCAAGGATCGAACGTTAGGGAGCTTGTGGTCCTTTGTTTGAGGGGGGGGATTGTTGGGGTTGCAAGGTTGTAAACATAGTCCCACATTGAAAACACATGGGAAAGATCATGAATTTATAAGAGAAAGATATCTCCATTGGTATGAGGCCTTTTGGGTAGAGCCCAAGAGCAAAACAATGAGGGCTTAGGCCCAAAGTGGACAATATCATACAATTATGGAGGTATCTAAATTCTTTTTGATCCTACAGGGTAGACAAGGCTAGGTCATGGTCTTCTTTAAAAAATCTTCTTTTGTCTCTTTAGAATCCTTTTCTGTTCCAAACTACTTCTGAAAGTGAAAACAAACACTTAGTAGATCTTTGGATACAAAATAGTAATTATGATGAAATTATCATGATTAAGGGTGCAAAAGCATAGATCATAGGCAATGAATACAAAAATATGTGTGTTAAATAATACAAAATAGCATATATAATATACGCACATCAAGGAACCGCTCAAGTTGATGAGGATGACGAACTTCATCTTGTTGGATACCCCTGTTGGAACCCCAAGGTTGTTTTGGTGTGATCAACAAGTTAAGTTAGGTCCTGTGTTTTTCTAACCTTGTGTCTAAGTGTGCAGGAGCTTAGGAGCACAAGTAGTCGAGCGGAAGATGCAGCTAGAGAGAAGGACGACATGTGGTGCGTCCGAGGGACGAGGCACTGCGAAAGAGTACACCGGTTGACGAGAAGGAAGCGTGCGGTGGTTCCAAGGGATGAGAAACTGGAGCGGAAGACTGCTCGAGATGGAAGAGATGCAGCTAGTGAGAAGGTCGGCACGGGGTACGACCGAGGGACGAAGACTACGGATGAGTACGCTGGCGGACGAGAAGGAACCACGCGGCGATTTTGAGGGACGAGAAGCCGGAGATGAAGTCTGCTCGAGAAGACCGGAAGCTGAGTTCGGGTGAGCCCTTTTCCAAATGGCAGAGACCACCCAATCGAGCAGATTCGGAGTAGAAAACACAGACCAAGGCGAGCAGAGCCGGAGCAGAGGACCCGGACTGAAAAAGTCAACTAGAGTTGACTTCGGGGTCCAGGGCGCCCGGAACCCTTCCGGGCACCCGGACCTGAAAAGTTGACCAGATCGCGGTTGACGCGATCTGAACGTTGGGGGATAAAGTTTTATCCCCCCAAGGACGCCCGGAACCCTCAGGGCATCCCGACCAAGGCTATAAATATAGCCTTGGTCCAGAAGCTTTTCAACAATTTAGAACTTACGCATTCTTTCTACACTTGTGAGCTTTTTCTGTAGTTTAGCTTTTGTTGTGTGCTTCATTGCTATAAAAGGCTTCTCCGCCTGAAGGAGATGCTAGTGCTACACTTTCCTTGGATTAACAACCTCCCCGATTATAACCAAGTAAATCTCGGTGTGCCTTTTACTTTTCTGAGTTATTTTCTGGTTATCTATTTATGCAAATGTTAGCTTAAGAGTTCGAGAAGAGTTGGTTTTTGTTTTTGTATTTATAGGGCTATCCCACCCCCCCTTCTAGCTGTGCACTGTGATCCAACAAGTGGTATCATAGCCGAGACGCTTCAGGAGGACTAACCGTCAATCGAAGCAAAGATAATGGTCGGACCAAGCATCAACCTGCCGAAATACGAAGGAGATTTCGCTACCTGTAAAAAACCGATGCTGGTATTTTTCACTATAGATTTTGAATTAATTTTAACAATGGAACTTGGCTTTGTAGCTCCAGAGGGCAAGGAAAAATATCAACGGACAAAAAAGGAGCAGGCTGAATACGTGGCGAATGGCAAAGCAGAATACCATCTGTTAAGCATTCTTCCGCCACAAGAAGTCAATCGAATCGTCAACTACAACTCCGCAAAGGAACTTTGGGAGAAGTTCCTCGAGCTGCACGAAGGAACTTCCGAAGCCAAGCTCGCTAGACAAGATCTGCTTCGCAATCAGCTCACTAGCCTGCAACTTGGGGAAGATGAGACAGTCGCGCATCTGCACTCGAGAATAAAAGAAATCATTACAGGACTTTCAAATCTCGGAGAAAAGGTAAGTAACTGAGATTCGCTCAGGTACGCACTGAATTCTTTTCCTAGAAATTCAAATTGGGCATCACTAGTAGATGCCTTTTACATTTTGAAAGATTTAGAAAAAATTTCATTAGAAGAATTCTTTTCAACATTTGAAGTGCATGAGTCAAGATGTGCAGGAATGAAGGAGCCCAAGAACAATGTCACCCTCAAAGCTTCGAGAGACGAACCTGAGTCGGAATCTTCTCTCGACGATGAGGAAATGGTAATGATGGTAAGAAGATTCAAGAAACTTTGTAAATCTAGATCTACTAACTATCCACAGGGGAAAAAGAAAAGGACGATCTGTTGCTACCACTACGACGAAGAAGGGCACGTCAAGGACAACTGCCCCAAGCTGAAGAACAAGGACAAGGAGAAGGGTAAGAAACCTATCCAAAAGCGAAAGGCCCTAAAGACGGCGTGGGATGATACATTGTTGGAGTCGGAAGTCGAGGCATGCTCCGGACTTGCTCTGATGGAAAGTCATCAAGACGACGACTGCGAGTCAAGCTCTTATGAAATGAGCATCGAGAGCATCGATGAAGGGAGAGTCATGTCGGAAGAAAGCAGCAGTTCAGGGGGAGAAACGGATAACGAGATCGATAAGGTAAGTCAGGTACGATCTCTTCCTCCCGACAAAATGTTTAAGTTCGTTAAATTTTTAACAAAAGATTGCTATAAATTAGAAAGTGAAAATAAAAATTTTAATTCTAGCTAAGTCCTGTCCCCTAGAAGAATTAGACAAATCAAAATTAGAAAATGAGAAATTGAAATCAGAAAATAAATATCTGAAAATTCAAGTAGATAATTTGAAAAACCATGCATGCTCATCTAATTTTAGAAAATTTAAAAATTTGAATTGGTATTATAGATATCACCAGGGACAAATTAGGGGTATCTCTAGAAAATATGTCCCTAAGTAATTTTTAATCAATCTATTAGGTTGGAACCTATATTAGGTTCCTAAGTCCTGTTTAAATTAAACTATTGATTAGACTTAGAGCTTTTCAGCGAGAAAATTAAACATTGAAATTCTTTATGAGTTTTATCTAAGGAAGTGGTTGTTGCTCCAATAACCAAGAAGACCTAGTACCTCGCCACGACCTGGAAGCCAAAATATTGAACTAAAAATGTTTAATTAACTTTCTTATAAAAGCATTAAGGTGGAAATTTAATAATGCTTTAAAATGTCTTTTAAACATTTTTTTTCAAATTTTTTACTTAGAATTTCTTTTAGAAAATTTTCGTACTTAAATTTTTTTACTTAATTTTTTTTAAGTTAATTTTTTTTTCAAAAGAAAAAAAATCTTTATACTTAGGAAAAAAATATTCGTGCATAAATTTTTTTTTTGGAAAATTCAAAATTTAAGTTAGAATTTTTTTTTTTGCAAATTCTCTAACTTAGAATTTATGTAGATATTTTTTTAACCCTTAGATTTTTTGGAACCCCATTTTTTATGTGATAAAGGGGGAGAAGAAAAAGTACAAGTCTAGGGGGAGGTAGACAAAAATTAATTTTTCTATCTTTTTTCACTTAATTACAAATTTAGTTAGTCTTATTCTATGTCTATTTTACCCTAGCTTAACTTGGGTTGCTCACATCAAAAAGGGAGAGATTGTTAGAACCCCAAGATTGTTTTGGTGTGATCAACAAGTTAAGTTAGGTCTTGTGTTTTTCTAGCCTTGTGTCTAAGTGTGCAGGAGCTTAGGAGCACAGGTAGTCGAGTGGAAGACGCAGCTAGCGAGAAAGACGGCACGCGGTGCGTCCGAGGGATGAGGCGCTGTGGAAGAGTACAACGGCGGACGAGAAGGAAGCGTGCAGTGGTTCCGAGGGACGAGAAGCCAAAGCGGAGGACTGCATGAGGAGCAAGAGACGCAGCTAGTGAGAAGGTCGACACGGGGTGTGACCGAGGGGCGAAGACTGCGGATAAGTAAGCTGGCAGACGAGAATGAACCATGCGGTGATTCCGAGGGACGAGAAGGAAGAGCGGAAGCCTGCTCGAGAAGACCGGAAGCTGGGTTCGAGTGAGCCCTTTTCCGGATGACAGAGATCACCCAAGTGAGCGGATCCAAAGTAGAAGACCTGGACCGAAGCGAGCAAAGCCGGAGAAGAGGACTCGGATTGAAAAAGTCAACCAGAGTTGACTTTGGGGTCCGGGGCGCTCGGACTTGCCCGGGGCGCCCGAAACCCTTCCGGGCGCCCAAACCTGAAAAGTTGACTAGATCGCGGTTGACGCGATCTGAATATTGGGGGATAAAGTTTTATCCCCCCCCCACTCTAGGGCGCCCGGAACCCTTAGGGCGCCCGACCAAGGCTATAAATATAGCCTTTGTCCAGAAGCTTTTCAACAATTCAGAACTCAAGCATTCTTTCTACACTTGTGAGCTTTTTCTGTAGTTTAGCTTCTGTTGTGCACTTCATTGCTGTAAAAGGCTTCTCCGCCTGAAGGAGATACTAGTGCTACGCTTTCCTTGGATTAACAACCTCCCCGGTTGTAACCAAGTAAATCTCGGTGTGCCTTTTACTTTTCTTTAGTTATTTTCTGTTTATCTATTTATGCAAGTGTTAGCTTAAGAGTTCGAGAAGGGTTATCTTTTATTTTTGTATTTACAGGGCTATCCAACACCCCCTTCTAGCCGGCCACCGCGATCTAATAACCCCGTCCGGCTACAATGTCATTCTGGGTCGACCGACACTGAATGAGTTCCTAGCGGTCGTGCACATGTTCTACCAGAATATCAAGTTCCCCGTAGATAACTTGGTCGGAGAGGTCCAGGGTGACCAGTTGGTTGCTCGGCGGTGCTACGTTGAAATGGTGAAAATAGAGTCATAGGTCACCTAGAAGGCTCAGCGGCTGGAGGTAAACACTATTCTGAAAGAGTCTCCCACCCTAGTATATGATGAGAAAGATGAAGTCTAGGTGCATCTCATCTAGTTGGAAGCCACAACTTTTATCATGGATGACTTGAATGCAGAAAAGGAGGAGCTAGTTGCCTGTCTAAGGAAATCTAAGTAAAGTAAAGGCGCTCCAAGATGTGCCCCTACCCCGCATCTTAAAGGAGGTTCAGCAGCTGACTAGATGAATCACAGCACTCTTAAGGTTCATATATCCAAGTTGTCTGATTAGAGCCATTCTTTCTTCAAGGTGCTACACCGAGCCAAGAAATTTCAATGGGGCACTGAATGTGACAAGGCGCTGGAAGAGCTCAAGAGTTGCTTAACCTCTTGACCTATATTAGCAACACCCATCACTAGCGAGCCACTTTGGATGTACTTGTCATCCATAGAGCATGTCGTTGGCGTAGTATTGGTATGATAGAATGGCGCTGAACAACAACTAGTGTAATTTTTGAGCCATATATTGAATGATGTTGAATGTCGCCACACTTATCTTGAGAAACTAGAGTACGGGCTGGTCCTCACTGTTCGGAGGTTATGCTCATACTTTTTTTCATATCCTATAATTGTATTGACCAACATCACTCTAGGTGAGTACTCCTCAACCTGAAGCCTCTGGCCGACTCATCAAGTGGGCCACGGGACTAACTAAATTTGACATACAGTACCAGCCCAGATTGGCAATCAAGGCTCAAGCCTTAGCCAATTTTGTGACAAAGGTACAGTATGCTGAGACAAACGTAACTTGGAAGATCTATGTGGATGTATCATGTAAGATATGACAATTTAATAATAAGTGTTATTGGAGAAATAACCTTATAAAATTTTTTAGAAATTTTCTAGGATTTAAACGGAATGCATATTGCACGTTTAAGGGGATGGATCATTGGGCTAAGAGAAAGCCTATTTAGATATCTCAATTAAATTGAGAGTTGATTGGATTAATTAATCTAATGTTATAAAGTATAACCTAACTTATAAATATTTAACTTCCCTAATTATCACCGTTTACCATCTCCTCTCCCCATTTCCTCTTCCTCTCTCCTCTGCCCAACGCCGTCGATGCCACCTAATGTCACATTGCCCAACGACACCGCCCGACACTGAGCCGCCCAATGGACACCATGCCACCACCAGTGACCCTTGCTATTCCAAAAGAGGCTACTCTCAGTTGCTGTTGTTGCCAATCTCTCACTCCATATCTACCATTCCCGTGCCCTAGGCCACAATCGCTACCCTTCTTCGTGTGAGAGCTTGGAGACACCGACGACTGTCGAGCCTCTCCTCACCGACATTGATGACCCGTTCCCTAACCTCTTATTTGTTCAGATCCATTGATGCTCTTTCACTTAAGGGAAGATCATGACGCTACCAATCGTGTGAGAGTCGTCGGTGTCCCCTCTATTCTGATTCATTGTCGCCCCCTTCCATGTGAGACCAGGATGGCGATACTGCTTCCCTCTCCTTGTGCCACTGTTGGGCATCTGTTGCTAGAAATCCACCATAGGAGAAGGGGTTGATTAGGGTAAGCCCTAATTTTGATTTTCAAGGTTATGTATGTTGGGGATCGGACGGCCGGCTTGAAGGGGGGTTGGATAGACGGCAGCCCCAAATAAGCGCTTCCTACGTATTTGTTAGCACAGCGGAATACAAACAATACAAATACAAATACGAAAGCTAAAGACTAAGAATGAGAAAGACAAGCAAACCAATTGACACGATCGTTTAACGTGGTTCGGAGATTAGGGCTCCTACTCCACGGCTGTCCGTAAGGTGGACGATCCCGATCCTTCGGTGGATTACTCCCCGGAAAACTTCCGGCTAGCTCAAACCTCCTTGTGGGTGGAGAAACCTCACCACAACCCTCACAAGAACTCTTTTGACGCTAGGGCACAAGTAGACTACTAATAGAGATTAACCACCTCTATTTCGTCAACTCAAACCAAGCTCCCAAGCTTTGGTTTTATAGGCCACGGGTTGGAAAACCCCGCCTACCAGTCGACTGCTAAAACATGCAGTCGACTGCCCTCTGTGGAAATTCGACCGTTACATCCCAACGGCTCGATTCCACACATTCTGTTCGATGCCCCAGTCGACTGCACCAGTCGACTGCTAAAACATGCAGTCGACTGCTACAGTACTGCTACAGTAGCGCTACAGTACTGCTACAGTAGCGCTACAGTACTGCTACAGTAAAACCCTAAAAACTAGGATTTTACTCCGAGTACAATCTCTCGTGCACTCGTACCCTCACCCTTATGACTCACTTGATTCTTCCTTTGCAGCTTTGACCTTTTGCCTTCAAGCCTACTTCCTTTGGCTCTCGTCCCTCGGATGCATTCAAGCCCGCGGCTCGTACCCAATGCCATCCTTCGCGTATGCCTCGAAGTCGCTTCCCTCGGCCCTTGTCCTCGCTGCCTTGTCTACGGTCCCTCGGATGCTCCATCCTTCACCGGACCCGAAGCCATCAACCTGAGTCACATGTGTATCCTGCAAACCTGCACAACTCAAATACACATATCAAATACAAGGGTGAACCTAACTTAAACCCTTTGCCCAAACACCAAAACACATGGTCCCGCGGACCATTGGGATTGCTCCAACAATGTAAACCTGATTACTTCAATAAGTGGAATAGTATTTGGATTAACCTATGGATGGATTTGATTGATTGTTATGTTTTGGGTATCGACAGATTCAGGTCGTTGCTGAGGTGTAGGCATCCAATCAATCCCTTTTATTAGTGTAAGTCTTCTTCAATATTTTTCCCCTTTTGATTTCTATCTTAGATGGTTTATTCTGTTAAGGCGTTAGGTGGATTATTAATTCATATTTTGCTTGGATTAAATTGGAGCATGTGGATCAATAAAATGGATTTAGTTAAACCTAAAGGGATTACTATGTTTAGTTAATTATCAAATTTATTGGTTAGCAATTGATCAGGTGGATGAACTATGTATGTTGGGTTTATGATGCTTAGTAGCTGATGCAATGGATTAAATGATTGGTTGATTTAGAGGAGTTCGTGATCATTATCAAGATCATTAGATTGATATTACGATTAGTGGCGATGGGTTGGATTTATACAGTTTCTTGTTGGTAGTATTGAATAGATTGTAATTAAGGATTCATGGATGAGAGTAATTGAAGGTAATCGTTAATTAAGGATAATTAATGATCAATTTGAATAGGGTTTTTCTTATGGATTTGGAACTTTGGATTTAGCTAGTGTTGCTTATCTAATTTGATAAACTGTACAATATATTATTTGCAGGACATTGATTCAAGATGAGCGTCTCGATGTGGGATTGGTTTATCACATTCAAGAAATAAAGGCGGGTACTTCTTACCTTGATTCTTTAGTACTTTGAGCTTAGTGCATGAGCTAAATATTCGGATAGATGATGTATTTATCTTGACTCCACTCGTATTTTCCTTATGCTTGATACTTACATGCTTGATCCTTGAGCTGATTAGATCCATATCTATACAGTCTCTCATTGCTATCTATGATATTCAGTAAAATACTAGATACCATGTTTACTTACTTTGATTGATGTTTATTTAGATACCTTATTGAGCATGCTGACTTACTGTAGCATACCTAATTTATGTTTATATATATATGATGATTGTTGTATCTTGCACATCATATCATTGCATGCATATCAATGATAAATTCTCCCTTATGATCGAGATAGTTGTTGACCAACACTGCACATTCAACCACTCATGGGTAGTGGTAGTTGGAGGAGATGTCGCTTTTCTTGTTGTGCCCCCACTCGGCCACTAATGAGTAGTGGTAGATGGAGTTGCGAGCATCAGGGGCCCCATTGCTACGTAATTAGCTATTATGCATCTGTCCACTCGCCCACTCAAGAGAAGTGGTAGTTGGAGTGTGTACAGTTATCATTGTCCAAGTCTCTCAACCTTATAGGAGTTGTGGTACAAAGGGGTGGGCGGGAGTGACCATCCCTGCATATGCTTTTGTTATTTTACTTTCTTATGCAATTCTTTTATTATATCCATGTGATATGCTTATATATGTTGATTTATATACCTGTTGCATATGGTTTAACACTAGCTTACTTATTTATAGTATGTATATACCTCACATGTTACCCTTGTAGTTATGAGCAGTACTATTGCAGATCCTCACTACCCCTGACTTTCTATTACTAGCTTAGTATATGGAATCAAGTATGGACATTCATTATGTTACCTATATAGTTCATGATACTTTTTCCCTATGAGACTATATACCTTTGGCTCTCTCTATATATATTATGGTCATGCACTATCTGTCTATTACCTGCTGAGTCCCAGCACTCACCACAACTTGATCTGGTTTTTCTTTCACCAAGAAATAGGTAGATTATATAAGGACACTTAAAGGATCCTGATTATCAGTCTCACGTCACATCCGAGGATGGTTTTCTGGTTTTGCTTGCTGCTTTATTTATGTTTTGAATTTGTGAACATGGTATTGTAATAACTCGATGTGGACTTGGGCTTCAACTTTGTGGTTTCTTGTATTTAGTTTGATGATGTTGTGCCAAGCTGGGCTAGCTCGTAGTTACTTGTTTTGTAGTTTTACCTTCGTTATTTTGTGACTTCTGCTATGTTTTGTTACAGCCGTGTAGGATGCTTATTATACAACTATGTGATTATGTTCTTTTTGTTCCAGCCATGTGGTTTGTGTATATAACTACGTGGTTGTGTATGTTCTAGCCATGTTGACTATTGTTGATAGCTTGTGAGTAGCCTTATGACATTGTATACATATTTCATTTGTTACTGCTACAAAGGAGGTGTTGTCCAATTTTCGTCAGACAACCCTACCCTCGGGGCATGACAGATCATCCACCCAATAGAGCAGTGATGTGGGCATACTTCTAATATCACCATGCGAAGATCAATTGTAATTTTTCCGTTCAGTTGGACTATCGAGCCACGAACAATGAGGCAAAGTATGAAGCATTGATTGCTTAGATACAAGAGACTCAACACGTAGGAACCATCTGAGTCCTTATCCAGTTGAACTCCCAATTGGTAGTATAACAACTATTGGGGACTTTCAAAATAAACAATGTCAAGCTAAGGTTGTACGTTGAAGCATTTGAAAAGTTGAAGGCTTGATTTCAAGAAGTAATTATCCAAAATATCTCCAGAGTGGAGAATTAACATGCGACAAGCTGACAAAATTAGCAAGTTCCCTAACCCCTATAGTGGTGGATAGGCCAATCGAGCAGGTAATGTTGGTGGCTCATATTGAGAGGCCAACTGAAGGAGGGACCTCAAATGACTAGAGGACGCCTTTAATTGAGTTCATTCGATCGGGTAGCATACCGCCCAACCTGGAGCAGGCCTAGCTGCTAAAAAAGAGGGTCAAGCGATTCACATTAATTGGAGACCACTTGTACAAGAGAGCCTTGTCGAGGCCACTGTTCAAGTGCATTGAATCATAAGACATTTAGTACATTGTACAAGAAGTTCACCAATGCTCCTATGGCAGTCATCCGGGCGGTTGTTTGTTGGCACAAAAAATCTTACTGGCAAGGTACTTCTGGCCTACCTTGCAAGTAGATGTCCCCCGGATGGTGTTCACCTACCTCTATTATAAAAAATACTAGAACATACCGTACTGACCGATTGAAGAACTAAAGGCATCCATCGTGTCATGTTCATTCAACCAGTAGGGCATGGACATTTTAGGGCCTTTCCCTATAATGACCAGTCAGAGAAGATTTCTACTTATGGCGATGGACTAGTTTTTCAAATTGGTAGAGGCTAAACCGCTAGTCAAGATAACCGAACAGATGGTTATCAAGATTTTATGGCAAAATATCGTATGCCAATTCGATGTCCCTCATAAACTAATCTCTGACAATGGGAGACAATTTCAAAGATGGAGGCTCAGAGAGTGGTGTGCCAGCAATGGCTAAGCGGAAGTCGCTAATAGAGAAATTCTTAGAGGGCTCAAGACTCGGCTCAACCACATGGGAGGAAGCTGGGTGGATAAGCTACCAAGCGTATTATGGTCTTATCGCACCACTCCTCGAGAGGCCACTGCATTACTCTATTCCACTTGGTGTATGGAGAAGTAGCAGTGGTGCCAATCAAGATTGGCATAGAGTTTAATCAGCAATAGTTGTATGACTAGAATAATCCCAAATGATAACTTATGGAGCTAGATCTGATCGACGAAGTCAGAGATAAAGTTGTCATCTAGCTAATGGCGTATCGTTAGAGCATGAAGCAAAACTACAATAGATGAATTATTCCTAGATCGTTCTAGGTCGGTGATTTAGTTTAAAAAAGAGTGAAGTGAGTCGGTGATGTGACTATGCTGGAGGCGCCATAGGGAGGACCCTATAAAGTGATTCAGAATCTCAACTCGAGATCTTATTATTTACAAGATGAAATAGGGAGAAAACTAGAGCGGCCCTGGAGCATGAACCATCTACATTCCTATCGGGTTGGGTAGTAATTTTGTGAATAAATTATCAAGTGTCAAAGACTCACAAGCCATTTGGCCATGCTATAAGTGAGCAAAGCCCTCATGCTAAGTGTCGAAGATTCATGAGCCGTTCGACCATATTATAAGTGAGCAAAGCTCTCACGCTAAGTGTCAAAGATTCACGAGTTGTTCGATCGACTTATAAGCGAGCGAATCCCTCACAATAAACGTATCAAAGACTCATGAGTCATTCAACCATGTTATAAGTGAGTGAAGCCCTTGCGCTAAGTGTCTAAGACTCACAAGTCATTCGACCATGTTATAAGCGAACGAAACCCTCACACTAAAGGTATCAAAGACTCACGAGTCATTCGACCGTGTTATGAGTAAGTGAAGCCCTCGCGCTAAAGGTGTCAAAGACTCACGAGTCATTCGGCTGTGTTATAAGCGATTGAAGCCCTCACATTAAGTGTCAAAGACTCATGAGCTATTTGGTCATGTTATAAGCGAGAGAAGCCCTCGTGCTAAGTGTCAGACTCACGAGTCATTCGGTCATGTTATAAGCAAGTGAAGCCCTCACACTAAGTGATAAAGACTCAAGAGTCGTTCAGCTGTGTTATAAGTGACTGGAGTTCTCACGCCAAGGGTCAAAGACTCTCGACCCAATCAAGTGAGTTATAAGTGAGCGGTGCTCTCACGCCTCCAGACACTTGAGTCATTCGACCAAGTTATAAGCGAGTGAAGATCTTGCGCCAAGTGTCAAAAATTCTTAACCCGATCGAGCAAATTATAAGTGAACAGTGCTCACACACCTCCAGATTCTTGAGCCATTTGGCCAAGTTATAAGCGAGCGAAGCTCTCACGCCAAGTGTCAAAGACTCTCTACCAGATGGGGTTGTTGGTGCAATCTACCTAAGTTTGATCGGAAAGATCATAATTTTGATGTATGTGTCAAAGAGTTTAAGTTACGTTTTCATATGTGTTTGAGTCATGTAGAACTCACATGAGGAGCTTGTTAGCTAGAGCCCTAGAGCCAATCATTTGATGATTGTATTTTGGACTTGTTGTATCATATTCTATATAAATAAAGGCATTTGGTTTTTGGTTATTATACTTACTTGTATTGGTGTCAAATAAACTAAGTATAATAACGTCCTTGAGTAGAAGGTTCTTACCTATATCAATCGATTGATTGAATCGATAGTGAGATGATATAGGGAACACTACTCTTAATCATTCCTAGTTGAGTATTAACATTCAGGGACAATGTTAATGCAATAAGACTAGCATGTAGGTCAACTCGATGACTTGATCTCACAAGTCATGAATATAGAGATATCAAGTTGACACATGGGTATGCATTAGAGAATGTATACTGAATGACCCGCCATGAGAAAGTATCATGGATCGTTATATGAGTGTCATATACTTTCTCATGTGACTATTAGTATGACTATTGGTCCTTAGACCTGAAGTCACCATGGTTCCCTACATAAGGAGTTATGTACTTTGGTTTCGTCAAACGTCACCCGTAATTGGGTGGACTATAAAGGTGATTACTGGGTATATAACGAATTATGCAGAGGGATGTGAGTGATGTAGATGGGAACTATCCCTCCCATATGACGGGAGCGACATCGGTATTCTTGATAGAGTTAGACCACGAAGTGCATGACCATGCCCAAATGAGTCAACATGAGATGTTGAGCTCATTTGATCGAGTGAGTCTACTTGGAGTTCAAGATTTAGATTGATTAGAGGATGACACGGTCTGTGCCTCATATTGATCAATCTAGATGTCTAGGATAGAAGAACACTTGTCATATATTGTGAGGAGTCACAATTAGTAGTCACAAGGTGATGTTGGATCTCAACATTCTTGTAACTTGGGTAGTAATGATGTATTGCTAGATACCGCTCATTACTTATGTTTCTAAATGAGTTTAGGGGCATTGCCAACGTTACAAGAACCTATTGGGTCACACACAAAGAACAACTGGATGGAGATTAGGTTCATATGATGAACCAAGAGGATTAAATTCATTTGATGAATCAAATTGGATTAAGAGTAATCCTAATTGGGCTAATTGAGTTGGACTCAAGTTGATTCATGTGTTCAATGAGTATAATTTAGATTATGACTCATTGAATTAATTTAATTAAATGAATTAGATTCATTATATTAAATTGGTTTGAATTAAATGGTTGGATTAGATCAACCATGAGAGAGATTAAGTCAAGTTTGACTTGACTTGAGAGGAAGATGAAGAGTCAAGTTTGACTTGACTTTATGCCACCTCATTGGTGAGTTGACATTAAGTGGACCAATGATGATGCTCCACATCATCATGGTTACTTAAGTGAAGTGCCACCTCATGGGAGTTACCAAGAGTTGTGACTCTTGGTATCCCATGGAGGTTACAAACCACTTAATTAGATGAAAAGAGTTTCATTTTGCAAGTGTAACTCTCATTCAAGTGATCTTCCTCCTCCTAAGCTCTCTTCTTGCTCCTTCTCTTCTCTTGGTCGTGGGTTTCAAGCAAGGGAGAAGAAAGGAGAGTGAATCTAATCCAAGAAGAAAGGTTAGTGAAAGTCAAATAGAGATTTTAGAGGAGTGTGTTCTCTTCTTTTCCTTTCTTCTTCTTCCAATCCTACCCGAGAGCCCTAGAGAGTGCTAGCACACTTGTGGTGCTCTCTTCTCCATCCTTGTGTGTTAGAGAACACATCTTGTTCGTGTGGATACTTCTAGAGAGTTGTCTACGTTGACAACTTCAAGATCCGGCGTACCGTTGGACGAGCGCGATTTGCGAGGGCACGCTTCAAAGGTATAAAATGTTTTTCCTTTGTAGATATACTGTAGATCATAGTTTGAAACTCATACTCATATTTTTGAAAGTTTTCTTCGCACGGATCCAATGTCTAGGGGGTTTCGGGGTTTCCGCGATGCGAAAAAGCGGTTTTCGCAGCCCGAAAAACCCAACAGTGGTATCAGAGCTATGTGCGAAGCTTGTACGAGTTTAGTTTTTGTTTTTATGACAAAAATTCAGTTCTGTGATATTCTGTAAATTTATGGTTTTTAGAGTTTATATGGGTATTTTTCTCGTAGAAGCGAAGCACAAGTGTTTCGGCACTTGTAGACTTCGACTACCGAGAAGAATTTTCCAAAATGGCAAAGTTTCGCCCCAAAATTTTTTGGGACAGCGGGCTTAGGCACTGTTAGATCGCAAAGGAACCCTCGCGATGGTTAGATCGTGGGTAGGGGCGCTGCCCCTGGCCCCGCAAGGGGATTCGTTCCGCGATTGTGCCCGAAAACGCTAAACGGGACCACCGGGGAAAATTTACTCATAAAATTATAAAAATTATAAAAAAAATTATAGAAAATTATGAAAATATATTTTTTTTAATTATATATTAATTTTGTGATAGTCATGGCCCAAAAAGACCCAATGTGATTGGATTTGTGTTGTAATTCATAATACGGCCTGCGTGCCGTCATGTGATGTGTGTGATGTATTTTGATTCACGACCTGCGCGTCGTGTCTTCTATTTTATTCTTGTTGTAAATTAGATTTAGACTCGAATGTAACTCGAGTTTCCAAAATTGTAATGTACAAAATTGGAGCGGTGGAAGATCCACTCGAGACGGAGTTACGAGGAAGGCGCGAGCAACACAAGGTGGTCAAAAGGAAGGAGCTTGAGAAGCTATTGACCTTAGGTTGACCATCCGATCTTCTCATTGTCTTGAGAAGATCGTAGTAGGGCCATGACATAATCACAAAATTATTTGATTAATTATTTAATTAATTGTTTTGTGTGTATGTGATGCATGCTAGTTAATTAAGTAATTAATTAGTGCCTTACAATTAGATTAGATCTAAGTCGTGCACATGATGCACCCTTCGATTAGATTAGATCTATTGAGTATATGATACGCATCATCATTTAGATTAGATCTAAATCACGTCAACTCGTAATGCCTACCATGCCGTGATACCTACCACTACCTCGATCGCATGTTGTTGTTGAATCTACCAAAGCAGAGCAACACATACTATCTTGGTAGGGTACGGAGGGATAATCTTGGTCTCGCCTATCAACGCATTGGTGAGTACAACTCAATTAGATTGAGTATTCCTAGTTAACTCGGTTGGATCGAGTATAACTATAGGCATTCTTCCAACGGTTGGAAAGATAGGTCAAAATCACATATATATTAACTCTAGGGCGTATTAGCCAAAGCTAACTCGAGTTTTAATATAAATGCGGATATTGATCCTATAAACAAGAGTTGCATAGAAATGTAATTGGTAATCGTTACCTACTGATCATACTATGTCTTGGGCGTATTAGCCAAAGCTAACTCAAGGGTTAGTATGATGTGGATCTTGTCCCACATGAATTATAGAATTCAGTGGGAGCATCATTTAGTTAAAGGCCTAATTAAATGATTAAGAATATGATATTTATTTCTGCATTTATTTCTGTTGTAGATTACCATGACGTCGAATACGAACACCTTCTCTCTGCGATCTGTCCTTAAGAAGGACAAGCTCAACGGAGCAAATTTTCTGGACTGGTACAGGAACCTGAGAATAGTTCTCACCCAAGAATGTAAACTGTATGTTCTGGAGCAGCCCATTCCGGAGGCTCCTCCTGCCACTGCCACGCGAGCAGACCGAGATGCTTACAAGAAGCATCAAGATGACGCATTAGATGTGTCCTGTCTTATGCTCGCGACCATGAACTCTGAGCTTCAGAAGCAACATGAGTTGATGGGCGCTTACGATATGGTTGAACATCTTTTTCACCTATATCAAGGACAAGCAAGGCACTGGAAGAGGAACTCCAAAGAATATCTGGAAGATCTTACGAAGAAGAGAAATAAGATTTCTACTTCAGGTATACATGTTATAGAAGTCAACCTCTCTATTTCTTCATCGTGGGTATTAGATACCGGATGTGCTTCGCACATTTGTACTAATGTACAAGCGTTGAGAAATAGCAGGGCATTGACGAAGGGTGAGATAGACCTACGAGTAGGCAATGGAGCACGGGTTGCTGCTATTGCTGTAGGAACTTACCATCTATCTCTGCCCTCTGGGCTTGTACTAGAATTAGATGATTGTTGTTATGTGCCTGCTTTAACTAAGAACATTATATCTGTTTCTTGTTTGGACAAGAAAGGTTTTTCGTTTATAATAAAGAACAAATGTTGTTCCGTCTATTTAAACGAAATGTTCTATTGTAGTGCACCTCTGATAAACGGACTCTATATTCTAGACCTTGAGAGCCCTATCTATAACATAAATACCAAGAGGTTCAAGTCAAATGACCTGAACCAAACCTATCTCTGGCACTGTCGCTTAGGTCATATAAATGACAAGCGCTTATCCCAGCTCCATAAGGATGGTTTGCTGGACTCATTTGATTTTAAATCATATGAGATATGCGAGTCATGCCTACGAGGCAAGATGACCAAGACTCCCTTTAGTGGGCATAGCGAGAGAGCAACTGATTTGTTAGGACTCATACATAGTGATGTATGTGGCCCTTTCAATGTTGCTGCTAGAGGCGGTTATAGATACTTCATCACATTCTGATGACTTCAGTAGATATGGTTATGTGTACTTGATGACACATAAGTCAGAATCCTTTGAAAAGTTCAAAGAATTCAAGAATGAAGTACAAAACCAGCTTGGCAAGAGTATTAAGATACTTCGATCTGATCGAGGTGGAGAATACCTTAGCCATGAGTTTCGTGACTATCTAGCTGAGTGTGGGATTCTATCCCAACTCACTCCTCCTGGAACACCACAGTGGAATGGTGTATCCGAAAGGAGGAATCATACCCTATTAGATATGGTACGATCGATGATGAGTCACACAGATCTTCCGACATTCCTTTGGGGCTATGCTCTAGACACGACAGCTTTTATACTCAACCGAGTTCCATCCAAGGCCGTGATAAAGACACCATATAGGATATGGACTGGGAGAGATGCCCAGGTGTCTTTCATGAGGATTTGGGGTTGTGAGGCTTACGTTCGACGTCAAGTCTCAAACAAGTTAGGACCCAAATCCGACAAGTGCTACTTTATTGGATATCCCAAGGAAACTAAGGGATATTACTTCTACATTCCCAGTCAGCACAAGGTAGTTGTGGCAAAGACTGGGGTCTTTCTAGAAAGGGACTTTGTTTCTAGAAAGACTAGTGGGAGCACGCTCGATCTTGAAGAAGTTCAAGTTGCGAAAAATAGCACTAATGCCTCGATGGAAATTGAACTGGAACCACAAAGTGT
The DNA here is from genome assembly GCF_018446385.1 of Zingiber officinale. NCBI lineage: Eukaryota > Viridiplantae > Streptophyta > Magnoliopsida > Zingiberales > Zingiberaceae > Zingiber > Zingiber officinale. The sequence continues at coordinate 62,427,017 of NC_055989.1, read as the reverse complement.
TGTGGATGATGATGTTCCACAAAGAGTTGAGGAACAACAACCAGTTCAAGTAGACATAACTCTTCGCAGGTTTGATAGGGTACGTCGTCAGCCTGAGAGATATTCATTTCTCTTGTCTGACCATGATGACATTATGCTCATAGAGGATGAGCCTACCACCTATCAGGAAGCTGTGATGAGACCAGATTCTGAGAAATGGCTAGAAGCCATGAGATCCGAGATGGAATCCATGTACACCAACCAAGTATGGACTTTGGTTGATCCACCTGAAGGGGTAAAACCCATTGGGTGTAAGTGGGTCTTTAAGAGAAAGACTGACATGGATGGACTTATCTATAATGGGCGCTTGGTAGCTAAAGGTTTCAAGCAGATTCATAATATTGACTATGATGAAACCTTTTCTCCAGTAGCGATGTTTAAGTCCATTCGGATCATGCTTGCTATTGCAGCCTACCATGACTATGAGATATGGCAGATGGATGTCAAAATCGCATTTCTGAATGGAAACCTACTCGAGGATGTGTACATGACACAACCTGAGGGTTTTATAGATCCACAGCATACTAGCAGAGTATGCACGCTGCATAGGTCCATTTATGGACTAAAGCAAATTTCTCGGAGTTGGAATCTTCGATTCGATGATGCAATCAAACAGTTTGGTTTCATCAAGAACGAATATGAGCCTTGTGTTTACAAGAAGGTTGTAGGGGATATAGTTGTCTTCCTCATATTGTATATGGATGACATACTGCTCATTGGGAAGGACATCCCTATGCTTCAGTTTGTCAAGACCTGGCTAGGGAGTTGCTTCTCAATGAAGGACTTAGGTGGGGCATCCCGCATTCTAGGGATACAGATCTATAGAGATAGATCTAAGAGGTTGCTTGGCCTAAGTCAAAGTACATACATTGACAAGGTACTCCTTCGGTTTGCCATACAGAACTCAAAAAAGGGATTTCTGCCGATATCATATGGCGTGAGTCTTTCGAAGACTCAAGGTCCCTCTTCTAGAGAGGAGAGAGACCGCATGGATCAGATCCCTTATGCCTCAGCCATAGGATCGATCATGTACGCCATGCTATGTACTCGACCTGATGTCTCGTATGCTTTGAGCATGACGAGCCGATACCAGTCAGATCCAGGTGAAAGTCACTGGATAGCGGTCAAGAATATTCTTAAGTACTTAAGAAGGACTAAAGAATATTTCTTGATATATGGAGGCAATGATGAGCTAGCTGTAAAGGGTTACAGTGATGCTATCTTCCAGACCGACCAGGATTACTATAGATCGCAGTCGGGGTTCGTGTTTTGCATTAATGGTGGTGCTGTGAGCTGGAAGAGTTCGAAGCATGACACAGTAGCTGATTCTACGACAAAGGTCGAGTATATTGCTGCATCAGAGGCAGCAAAGGAGGCAGTTTGGATTCGCAAGTTCATCACTGAACTTGGGGTGGTTCCTAGCATTGCTGACCCTATTGAGCTCTATTGTGACAACAATGGAGCTATAGCACAGGCGAAGGAACCTCGCTCACACCAGCGGACCAAACACATACTACGCCGCTTCCATCTCATTCGAGAGATCATCAAGAGAGGAGATGTGAAAATTTACAGAGTACCTATAGAGGCTAACATCGCAGATCCCTTGACCAAGGCTTTGGCACAGAGGAAGCATGATGGTCACACTAGGTCATTGGGGCTTAGAGCCTACACTGATTGGCACTAGTGCTAGTGGGAGATTGTTAGCTAGAGCCGTAGAGCTAATCATTTGATGATTGTATTTTGGACTTGTTGTATCATATTCTATATAAATAAAGACATTTAGTTTTTGGTTATTATACTTACTTGTATTGGTGCCAAATAAACTAAGTATAATAACGTCCTTGAGTAGAAGGTTCTTACCTATATCAATCGATTGGTTGAATCGATAGTGAGATGATATAGGGAACACTACTCTTAATCATTCCTAGTCGAGTATTAACATTCAGGGACAATGTTAATGCAATAAGACTAGCATGTAGGTCAACTCGATGACTTGATCTCACAAGTCATGGATATAGAGATATCAAGTTGACACATGGGTATGCATTAGAGAATGTATACTGAATGACCCGCCATGAGAAAGTATCATGGATCGTTATATGAGTGTCTTATACTTTCTCATGTGATTATTAGTATGACTATTGGTCCTTAGACCTGAAGTCACCATGGTTCCCTACATAAGGAGTTATGTACTTTGGTTTTGTCAAACGTCACCCGTAACTGGGTGGACTATAAAAGCGATTACTGGGTATATAACAAATTATGCAGAGGGATGTGAGTGATATAGATGGGATCTATCCCTCCCATATGACGGGAGCGACATCGGTATTCTTGATAGAGTTAGACCACGAAGTGCATGGTCATGCCCAAATGAGTCAACATGATATGTTGAGCTCATTTGATCGAGTGAGTCTACTTGGAGTTCAAGATTTAGATTAATTAGAGGATGACACGGTCTATGCCTCATATTGATCAATCTAGATGTCTAGGATAGAAGGACACTTGTCATATATTGTGAGGAGTCACAATTAGTAGTCACAAGGTGATGTTGGATCTCAACATTCTTGTAACTTGGGTAGTAATGATGTATTGCTAGATACCGCTCATTACTTATATTTCTAAATGAGTTTAGGGGTATTGCCAACGTTACAACAACCTATTGGGTCACACACAATGAACAAGTGGATGCAGATTAGGTTCATATGATGAACCAAGAGGATTAGATTCATTTGATGAATCAAATTGGATTAAGAGTAATCCTAATTGGGCTAATTGAGTTAGACTCAAGTTGATTCATGTGTTCAATGAGTCTAATTTAGATTATGACTCATTGAATTAATTTAATTAAATGAATTAGATTCATTATATTAAATTGGTTTGAATTAAATGGTTGGATTAGATCAACCATGAGAGAGATTAAGTCAAGTTTGACTTGACTTGAGAGGAAGATGAAGAGTCAAGTTTGACTTGACTTTATGCCACCTCATTGGTGAGTTGGCATTAAGTGGACCAATGATGATGCTCCACATCATCATGGTTACTTAAGTGAAGTGCCACCTCATGGGAGTTACCAAGAGTTGTGACTCTTGGTATCCCATGGAGGTTACAAACCACTTAATTAGATGAAAAGAGTTTCATTTTGCAAGTGTAACTCTCATTCAAGTGATCTTCCTCCTCCTAAGCTCTCTTCTTGCTCCTTCTCTTCACTTGGTCGTGGGTTTCAAGCAAGGGAGAATAAAGGAGAGTGAATCTAATCCAAGAAGAAAGGTTAGTGAAAGTCACATAGAGATTTTAGAGGAGTGTGTTCTCTTTTTTTCCTTTCTTCTTCTTCCAATCCTACCCGAGAGCCCTAGAGAGTGCTAGCACACTTGTGGTGCTCTCTTCTCCATCCTTGTGTGTTAGAGAACACATCTTGTTCGTGTGGATACTTCTAGAGAGTTGTCTACGTTGACAACTTCGAGATCCGGCATACCGTTGGACGAGCGGGATTTGCGAGGGCACACTTCAAAGGTATAAAATGTTTTTCCTTTGTAGATCTACTGTAGATCATAGTTTGAAACTCGTACTCGTATTTTCGAAAGTTTTCTTCGCACGGATCCAATGGCTAGGGGGTTTCGGGGTTTCCGCGACGCGAAAAAGCGGGTTTCGCGGCCCGAAAAACCCAACAGAGCTTGGTGTGGCCAAGCTTAGGAATCTCATCTTATGACTCGGGTCTTACAAGATTGATGAATGATGGTGCATCCGAGGGACCACGGACAAGGAGAACGAAGTGGAGCCGAGGGAAGCAGAGTTCAAGGAAACATGAAGGATGACACAGAGAGGAGCCACTGGCTCGAGTGCATCTGAGGGACGAAGGCCAAGGAAGAGAGCTTCAAGGGTGACTCAGGAAAGGATGAGTGTGAGTGAATGTAAGGTATTAGTCGACTAGTATTGAGACTAGTCGATCAACTCTCTCCTCTTATTTAAGGGAAGCTTTGGGGCAAAAAGGAGGTAACTGATTATTATTAAATCCCTCCTTAGTCATTTCCCAAAGCTTTCAAGCCATACTCTTCTTCCTACTCTTAATCTCCATCTTGTAAAAGAAGAAGAGTGTGTTGTAAGAGGTTGTACTCCACTGATAAGGAGTAAGCTCTAGCCAGAGATTGTTGGGAACTAATCCACAGAAGGATTGAGGGTTCATCCACCTCAAGAACAAGCCATGGAGTAGGAGCAAGCAATCTCCTAACCACATAAAAGGAAATGTGTTAACGTTTGTATTCTTATTACTTTCATTATATTTGTATTTTCGCTACACACTAACCAATTTATAGAGAAGCAATCAATTTGGGGGTGACCTAGCTATTCAACCTTATTCTAACCAACCACCGATCTTCAATAAGTGGTATCAGAGTGAGGATGCCCTTCAATGGACTAATCGCTGAGAAGAGCACTTTCAACGAAATGGCCGGCTCAAGCATCCATCCACCCAAATTTAAAGGAGAATTTTTTTTTTGGTGGAAAAGAGAATGGATGTATTTTTTGAAATCAATTTTTATATTATGTTAATCATGGAAAATGGTTTCGAAATGTCAGGGATCAAAACAATGAGAAACTCGAGAAAATAAGATGGAGCAAGAAGAAAAGGGAAGAACATTTGGCAAATTCAAGAGCAATGCATCACCTCTTAAGTGTTCTTCCCCAACAAGAAGTAACCTAGATTGGAAACTGCACAAGTGCCAACTAGTAGAGCTTCATAAAGGCACATTGGAAGCAAAGTTAGCAAGAAGAGACCTTCTCCAAACTCAACTCAACAACATCAAACTTGGAAAAGGAGAAACGGTATCTTCACTTCATGCTAAAATTAAAGAAATTTTGAATGGACTAACTAGTGTAGGTGAGAAACTCTCCAACAGTGACATTATGATGAAAGTTATCAATGCTTTCCTAAGAACCATAACTTAGAGCTCAATTGTAGATTCATTCTACATTTCCAAGGATCTAGAGAAGTGCTCTCTAGATGAATCCTTCTCAACAATAGAGCTTCACGAAACTAGAATTAAAGGGTTAAATGGAGAAGGCCATAGATCAAAAGGAGTAGCCCTTGTGGCAAACAAGGGAAAGGGTAAAAAGAAGAAGTGTTCATCCCCACCATCCTCCGACTTTGAAGAATCAAGCGCCTCAATGGATAGCGATCAAGAGGAATACATGGTAAGAAAGATGAGAAAAGCATTTAAGAATTTTAATTCTAACAAATCACATGCTAGGAGAAGTTCAAGAGGCAAAAGTAGAAGAAGAAAGGTAAAGTACTACAATTGCCAAGGAAAGGACACATGAGAGATGAATGCCCTCTCTTGAAGAAAAAGGAAGAGAATAAGAATGAAGAAAAGAAAAAGATAAAAGAGAAAGGCAAGAAGGTTCAAAACCTAAAAGCAACATGGGATGATCCATCATCATCGGAGGAAGAAGAATACCATGTCTCCCATTTTGCCTTAATGGGAGTTGATGACATTGACTCCACTTCATCTGAAAGAGAAGAGGAAGGGAACTCAAGTGAAGATGAAGAAGGGAGCTCAAGTGAAGGGGGAGGTCAAACTTCCAATTCGAACTTCTCGGTAAGTGAGGTATACAATCTCCCTACGCAAACTTTAGTTAAAATTATTACAAGTACAAGTAGGAATTTGTTTAAGGAAAAAAGAAAGAATAAATCTTTGAAAAGTGATATCATTTTCCTTGAATAAAAATTAGAAACCATTCCTCTTAAGGATAATGACATGCATGCTTCTTCTTCTAGTTTAAATATATCATGTTTAGAAGAAGAAAATAAGGATTTATGTGAAAAGGTAGAATAGCTTACCAAAGCTCTTGAAAAATTTAAAATTAGCTCCAAAACTCTAAATATGATCATTGGGAGCCAACGGGCAAGCTTCAACAAAAAAGGGTTAGGATACAATGAACCCAAAAATGAGAAAGCTTATCATTGTTTACTTGCTAGAGAGCAATCCAAGACAAAGACCATAGATAAAAAATGGATTCCTAAGGAATATTTGATTAACCTAATTAGGAAGAACTTCTATTAGGTACCAAAGTCAATCCTCAAGGGATAGAGGATTCTTGCTTAATCAACCATTAAGGTCATATTTTAAATTTTTGAAAAATGGTTGACCTAAGACCTTAAGGGGGAACACTTAACCTTGATAGAAATTTATAATAAAAAGGGCTAAGTAGAAATTATCTTCATTTCATATCACAATGACTTGCATTATATTTCTAAACATAGATGTGAGATGATAGGATGATACTCATAATTTACTTATGCTTATGGCATATTGTTGAATCATGAAATGTGTCAAAATAGTGATCATAGACCAACTATGGGAAAAGTAAATATTTAATTAATGGACATCTTGCCCATAGATCATAGTTGGATATTTTAAATATTTTGTAAACAAATCTATGTTTTATTTACAGTGGCATAGTTATGTTAAAACATATAAATTCAAAATAAGTTTTCAAATTGATACACACATGAGTGATTTTCAATGTTTTTGAATTTTTGTCAAAATTTTAAAAATACTTTGAATTTTCATGAAAATATATTTTTTCTTATTAGAGGACATTAAAATAAATATATTTCAAAATTTCATGATTTTATGAATTTTATGGATTTTTTGTGTATTTTTGAAGTTGGCTTCAGAAAGTTAAAATTCAGACTGCTTATGTGCCAATCGACTGGTAGTTATTTTCCAGCACTTTTAGAAGTTAGTTTTGGTTACCTTAGTCCAAAGTTGATGTCATGGTATGCATGATTGTTTGGTACAATCTTTTTTGATGGTGTCAAAGGGGAAGAAATGTTCAGGTTTAAGTTAGAAACTTTTTCTTATTTCTCCATAATTGTGCAAAACTTGAAAAATGAGTGATTTAGCATATGTTAAGGTGGAGCTTGGATTTATGCTTCATATTTACATTTTTCTTGTAATTTTTAAGTCGTTATTTGTGCCTAACTTAAACATATTACTACACATCAAAAAGAGGAGATTGTTGGTGCAATTGTCCTAGATTTGTACGATCGTAGTTTTAATGTGTATGTCAAAGAGTTTAATTTAGGCTTTCATATGTGTTTGAGTCATGCAGGACTCACATGAGGAGCTTGGTGCGACCAAGCTTAGGAATCTCATCTTATGGCTCGGGTCTTTGAAGATCAGTGAAGGATGGTGCATCCGAGAGACCATGGATGAGCAACAATGGAGTGGAGTCGAGGAAAACGGACTTCAAGGTAACATGAAGGATAACACCGAGAGGAGTCGTGGGCTCAAGTGCATCTGAGGGATGAAGGCCAAGGAAGAGGGCTTCATGGGTGACTCCAGAAAGGATGAGTGTGAGTGAATGTAAGGTTCAGTCAACTGGTACTGAGACCAGTCGACTGATCCAAACTCATGAGAGCACAAAATGCTTTTGTGCCCGACGGTTGCAAAGACCAATCGACTAGTGTTGACACTAGTCAACTGATGGAAAGTCGTTGGAAGAATCCAAGGTTCTACGGAGACCCATTGGTTGTGTCCAATGGCTACACCAGTCAACTGGTGCATGGACCAGTCGACTAGTGCCGAGATGAGTTAACTTAATGATCAACTCTCTTCTCTTATTTATGGGAAGCTTTGGGGCAAGAAGGAGGTAATTGATTATTGTTTAACCACTCCTTAGTCATTGGCCAAAGCTTCCAAGCCATACTCTTCTTCCTACTCTTAATCTCCATCTTGTAAAAGAAGAAGAGTGTGTTATGAGAGGTTGTACTCCACCGATAAGGAGTAAGCTCTAGCCAGAGATTATCTGGGACTAATCCATCGAAGGATTAAGGGTTCATCCACCTCAAGGACAAGCCATGGAGTAGGAGCAAGAAATCTCTGAACCACGTAAAAGGAAACATGTTAGCATTTGTATTCTTATTTCTTTCATTATATTTGTATTTATGGTACACACTAACCAATTTTTTGAGAAGCAATCAATTTGGGGATGACCTAGCTATTCAACCCCCTTCTAGCCGGCCACCGATCTTCAACTGGGGTGAGTTATAAGTGAGTGATGCTCCCATGCCTCCAGGTTCTTGAGTCATTCAACCAAGTTATCAGGGAGAAAAGCCCTCGCATTATGTGTTGAAGACTCGCTGGTGTTAGGACCGAAAAGTAGCTAGAGGGGGGGGGGGGGTGAATAGCTCGTCGCGTTTGCTCATCTCGTTTGGTTGCGCTTCGTTGCTTGTTTCTTCAAGAGATGGCAGCGGAAATACAAAGAAACAACATACAACGCTAACACGGTTGGTTTACTTGGTATCCACCTCACAAGAGGTGACTAATCCAAGGATCCACACCTACTCACGCACCCTCCACTAATAAAACCCTCCTTTATGGTAACTACCAAGGGCGGAGAAGCCCTACAAGACTCAATACAAGAAGAAAGGGAAAGGTAATGAAATACAAGCTTACAAGCTTACAATGAGAGCAAAAACCCTAACCCTAGTTTCTTCTTCTTGCTTTGATCCACCTCTTGACTTGGAAGAAACTCCAAGAACCTTCAAGAACTGGCGATCTCGAGCTTGAGAAGAGCTGTGGAGGAGCTGGTGAAGATCTGAAATGAAAACAGTGAAAGATGTCGAAGGAAATGAACGCCTGCGGCTTAAATCGACGCTAACGGTCGAATCCCGATCGATTGGAATGCTCCCAATCGATCGGGGAGGCTTTGGATCGATCCACGGATCGATCCAGAGTGCCTCTGTGCTCTGGAAAAACTTCTGGATCGATCCACGGATCGATCCAGCGCTTATCGCGCGAAGCAGCAGCGTCCCAATCGATCCACTGATCGATTGGGACCTCTGGATCGATCCACCGATCGATCCAGAGGGGTTCTGTTCGCGGGGACTCACCAGATCGATCGGTGGATCGATCCAGATCTTCTGGATCGATCCACTGATCGATCCAAACCTACTGGATCAATCCACGGATCAATCCAGATCTTGGTTTTTGCCCAAAACCAAGCCCAAAGCCCCCTAAACCAACATCTAGTCAACCATGACTTGTTGGTACATAAGACCTAGCATCCGGTCACCCTTGACCATCTAGGACTCTCTCACCAAGTGTCTGGTCAATCCCTTTGACCCACTTGGACTTTTCTCTTCTTGCCAAGTATCCGGTCACTCCCTAAGACCTACTTGGACTTTTCTTCCTCGTTCCAAGTATCCGGTCAATCCCTTAGACCTACTTGGACTCTCACCAGATGTCTGGTCAACCTTGACCCATCTGGATTTCTCTTGCCTGGCTTCACTCACCAGGACTTTCCCAATTGCCTAGCTTCACTCACTAGGTCTTTCACCTGGCTTCACTCACCAGGATTTTCCTCTTGCCTAACATCCCAGTTAGGACTTCCCAGTCAAGTATCCGGTCATCCTTGACCTACTTGACTCTTCTTCAATCAACCTTGCATTGTCAAACATCGAAATCCAAACCAAGACTCAAGCTTGGTCAACCAGGTCAACCTTGACCTGAGGAATATTGCACCAACAATCTCCCCCTTTTTGATGTTTGACAATACCACATGTAAGTTAGGCTAATCCCATAGCCTAAACCTTCTTCATGCCACTACATAAGTTAAGCCCTTCATTCTCCCCCTAAGAGGGCAAACTCCCTCTAGGTGATAAAAGCCTAACTTACTCCCTTTCATTCTCCCCCTATTGGCACACATCAAACCATGCCCCATTTTTGGGCACACATCAACAGATTCACTTGTTGAAAACTCTCCCCCTGAAGAGTTGCTCATCGTCGTTCACAACTTCACTCGTTGTGATCAGCACGATAATGAAGGTCCCATACCCTTCATTAACCTTAACCCTACATTCTCCCCCAATGTAGGCAAATGCCCATCCTTGAGCATTATCCACTTGAAACCACTTGAACAATGAGGATATCCACTCCCCATTATAGTTCAAACGCTCAACCTTGAGCATGTTCTTAACGGAAGGTTAACCACCTTCCAAGGTTCATGAAAAATAATTTTCATGCCTTTAAAGAGTCTCTCCCCCTGAAGACATGGTGGTAACTTCTGTCATTGCACCAACAATGACTTGGAATCCCTAAACCTTTAGGAAACCCAAATTGAGAAGTTTTGAGGTTCAAAAATTCAATATTGAAATCAACCTCAACCTAAACTTCAATTTAGTCTTCCTTAACCATTTCATCCCAGTTTTCAACATGAAAATACCCTTTTTATGTATACAAATGTATTTTGAGGGGTTAGGAATGGTTACCGAGACTAAACATGGTTCAAAGATGCTGAAATCAGGCCTTTCCAGCCAAAATCAGCAACTTGAATCGATTGGAGTTGGGTTCCAATTGATTGAACCTCTCTGAATCGATCCACTGATCGATTCAGACTTCCTGGATCGATCGGCTGATCGATCCAGCGAGCTTCTGCTCGTAGGAATTGCCTTCTGAATCGATCCACTGATCGATTCAGTCTTCTTGGATCGATCGGCTGATCGATCCAGCGAGCTTCTGCTCGCAAGAAATTCCTTCTCAATCGATCGGCTGATCGATTGAGGCACTCCAATCGATCCACTGATCGATTGGAGGTATGAAATTGCTGAAATTCAATTTCAGACAATTTCAGAAACCCCTAGAAAATTCTACAAAATTCCAAAAATCGTAAAAATTTGTGTAGACATTATTTAGGGTATAATTTATCATGGAAAAATAGTTTTCTATGAAAATACATCATATTTTCAAAGATTGACACAAACTTGAAAACTTGCAAAAACTTTAGTGTTTTCTTCAAGTTTGTGTCTAACTATTCAATGGTGATTACTATCAAAAGATAGCCTTCACCAAGGTTTTCCAAAAATATTTTAAAAACATTTTCAAAACCAATATCCCATCATGTTCCTTGGGCATAATGCACATGACTTGTACATTAGCTTTCCCAATGATGGAAAAACACATAACTATGTGTTTTGATGAACCTAAAACTCAAAAGAATGCACTAAATCAACATCTTGAGTTTTGTTCATCTTCCTAACATCTCACTTGTATCTAATGTGCACTAAAGCACATACAAGTCACCTTATAGTCCTTGTGAGATGTGAGATTTTGGTTTTGCTCTAATCTAGGGATCATGCATATCTATCTAGGCATTCTAGAGATATTAGACATCCACCTAGGATGTCACTTGTCAATAATTGTTGTTAAATGCCATTAGTCCTTAATTACAAGGAATTAAACTTAATGCATGATTATGTTATGGCATACATCAAAAGAACATAATTTTCAAAAGAAAATATCCTATTACTACATGATGTATGAATGTCATGACATGGTATTTTTGGATTTTTCATAATAAAATAATGAATTCAAAAATAGACATGATGTCATGGCATATGATGGGCAAACAATCATGGCAAGGTTTAGCATAAATAAAATATACCTAGATTAGCTATCTAAATATCCTTAATCACTTAGCTAAACTCAAAATATACCACTTGTTTTAACTTAAAACGATACCACTTGTTTTAATTTAAAACATTAACCCTAGATTGCCCTAAATGCTCCAAGAAAATGCCAAAGCCTAAATTGGCATTTCTAATTCCCTTGATTAATGTATGCCAATTGAAAGTAAGCATATCCTCAAATGTTGGCATATTTCATTTTTTCACAAGAGTAGCACTTTTAAATTAAGGCTCGGATTGCCTTAAATTTCCCAAAAACATACCAAAATCCCAACTTGGTAGTTCTTATGAATTTCCCAATATGTGTCATTTAAGATTAAAATCAATTCTTCCACCATTAGGCACATTTTACTCTTTCAAGGAGTAACTAATAATTTCATTTCATTTTCAAAGGTTAACAAAACCTTGAAAATGCTCCTTGAGTGTCAATTTCCTCAAAGTTGGGTTAACTACCCTTCTAATCGGAGTTGACACTCTCTAACCCATTTATGGGGTAGAGAAAATACTCCTAGGAACCCAACACCTATTGGTGCTCCTTGGATGCTCTAGGTACTCACTAGGGATAACTTCCCTAGATACCTTCCTAGTGACCTTGTTGGGCTTCTTAGAAGCCTTGGTCACATTTTCTAGGTCAACTCTAGGGATAGCCTCCCTTGTGACCTTGTTTGTGACTTTCTTAGACTTCTTAGAAGCCTTAGTCACATTTATTGCAAAAACACTCTTAGGGATGACCTCCTTAGTATTTTTGACTTGCCCACTAGACCTAGGGTTTGTTCCATAACTATATGGAACCCTATGATAACTAGGCACATCCTTCTTAGCCTTTGGTTTGTATCCCAAACCTCTATTGCTATTGGATGGCTTTGATTTTCCTAACCCTAAGTTATGCTCATTTTGCCCTAATAGGATATTTTTCATCCTTTTTAGGGTCTTTTCCATTTTATCAAGTCTTGACCTCAAGACTTGATTTTCTATCATTAAGTCCTTAGGTCTTGATCCATGAGCATTTTTGTTTCTAGGCTTGTAGCTACAATCCTTAGAGTTCTTGCCTAGACTTTTACCTACATTCCTAGCCTTAGGTGTAGTAGTTTTAGCATGAAAAGCTATATGTTTTTCTTTAACGCTATCATGCTTTCTATTTTCATGGTAAATAGCATTAAAATGATATAAGTTAGAACTATCATGCTTTTTACCATAATGTAAAGGGGTAGGCTCAATAAATGATACCTTCTTCTTTACCTTGGAGGCTCCCCCTTGACTAGTGCCTCCTTGAGCCTTGACCACCTTCTTCCCCTTGGGGCATTGACTTCGGTAATGCCCCTTTTGATTGCAAGAGAAGCATATAATATGCTCCTTGCTCTTCTTTGTGTTGGGGGTGATCTCCTTGGGCTTCACCTTGCCTTTTTGTGCCACTTGGCCCTTCTTCTTGGCCAATTTAGGGCACTTGCTCTTGTAGTGCCCATGTTCCCTACACTCAAAGCATATAATATGATTTTTATTATTAATTGAAATATTTATACCTTTGTTTGTAGGGGTGGCATCTTTTCCTTTGGATCCGGAGGTAGAAGCTTCCTCTTGATCGGACCTTGATTCTCCTCCATTTGATTTTTCTTGACTTGTGGAGGTAGAATCTTCTTCCTCCTCTTCGTCTCTTGACCCGGATATAGAAGCTTCTCCTTCTTCTTGATCCGGCGTCACCAAGGATTGCTCCCCCTCAATCCTAGAGGTGGAGGCTTCATCATCTTGAATATGAAACAAGGAGTATGCTCCCTCCTTGTCCCCTTCGTTGCATTCCCTTGAGGATGAAGCTTCTAGGATTTCCTCTTCTTCGAAGGTTGAGCATCTCTCAACCTCGGAGTCCTCCTCTTGGTCTTGCTACAAAGAGTCACCCTCTCTGGATTCTTCATGATCTTGTACAGTGGAGGGGATCTCTTCATGAAGCTTGGCCAATTTGCTCCATAATTCATTTGCATCTTCAAATTCTCCAATTTTGCAAAGGATGGTGCTTGGCAATAAATTGACCAAAAGCTTGGTCACTTTGTCATTGGCCTCGCACCTTTGGACTTGCTCTTGGCTCCACTGTTGGAGTGTATACTAAAAGCCTAGCTTTTGGTATAAACATTTATCTAGAAATAAGAATCACATTGGTCAAATGTCTACATTTATGATAAATGTAGTTGTTCAAATTAATTTATATTGTAGATGACATGGTGTGTGGTGTCACACACAGAAGATCATGTTATCAGTATCTTATAAATTATAAATAGTAGCTCACGACCATGATGGAAAGGAACAAACCATTGGAAGGTCGTAGTGTAATTAGGTATTAGTTTATCTTGACTATATAATTACACTAGTACACTCAGAGTGTATTGAGTAGGACCATTTGAGGTCGTTTCTTTTATACTGACTTTATAAAGAAACAAAGACCTCGGTTATTATGGAAGTGTGTGCTCTTAATCCTAATGTAATAACAAGCACATATATTTGATATTTATTTCTTTAATTTATCAATGGGTGAGATTTAGTTCGTTGAATCAATAAACCCGATAAGTTGGGAAATGGTATCACTTATAGTGTGTGTTGTTGATTATAGAAGGAAACTGTGTCCTAGAGATACTAGGTTGATAATGTCCTCAAGAGGAGCTCATAAAGATTGTCATGTTAAACCCTGCAGTGGACTTAGTCCGACATGATAATAAGGTTGAGTGGTACTACTCTTGGACTTAGATATTAATTAAATGAGTTGTCAGTAACTCACTTAATTAGTGGACATTTGATATCTTAAACACAGGGAGACTAACACACTCATAATAAGAAGGAGCCCAAAAATGTAATTTGGGATTGGTGCGGTAGTTCAATGATAGTTCTCTAGTGGAATGAATTATCATTGATAAAATTAAGTTGTGTGTTCGGGGCGAACACGGGATGCTTAATTTTATCGGAAGACCAAAACCAATTCCTCCTCTCGGTCCCTATCGTAGCCTCTTATTTATAGAGTTCTATACCCACCTATACCCACCTTCTAAACCTACCCAATAGGGGTCGGTCAAGCTAGCTTGGGAACAAGCTAGGGCCGGCCTAGGTATAAAATTGGGTGGCCGGCCCTAGCTTGAACCCAAGCTAGTAGGGCCGGCCAAACTAAATTAAAAAAAGAAATTTAATTTTAATTTTTATGTGGAAGATATAATTTAAAGAGAATTAAAATTAAAATATCTCTCTTGTAATAGATCTACAAAAGATTAAAGAAAAAGATTAGATCTCTTTCCTTATTTGTAGATTGGAGAGATGTTTTATTTTCTCTTTAAATATTATCCACATGTTGATAAAATTAAAATTATAGAAATTTCCTTTTTCTCAACCATGAAGGGATTTTGAAGAGAAATTAAATTTACAAGAACAAATAAGGAAATTTTTGTTGATTGGAAATTTTTTCTTCTCTTTAAATTGTGGCCGGCCATATGAATTTAATGGGGAGTTTTTATTTTATTAATTCCTCATTAATTCATATTAAGGAAAGCTATTGATATTATTTTTAATAAGTTTCCTTAATTGTCAAGGCCAAGGATTATAAAAGAGGGGGTTAAGGTGCCTTGAAGAGTGACAATATTTTATTTTTCTCTCCCTCTTTTCTTCTTCTTGTGGCCGGCCCTAGCCTTTCTCCTTTCTTCTCTTTTGGTGGCCGAACCATACATCTCTTGGAGCTCTTGTTGGTGGCCGGACCTAGGAAGGAGAAGAAGAAAGAGGAGGAAGCCTCATCTTGAAGATCCTTTGGAGCATTGGTGGTGATCAAGTTCTTCTTCCTTGGAGGTGGTTCTTCTTGTGGCCGAACCTTGCTTGGAGAAGAAGAAGGTGCGTGGTGGTTTCTCGTCTCGGAAGATCGTTGCCCACACAACGTCCGAGGTTAGAAGAGGAATACGGTAGAAGATCAAGAGGTTTTTCTACAAGGTATAACTAGTAAATTTTATTTCCGCATCATGCTAGTTATTTATGGAAATAATACCAAATACAAGAGGCTTACGTTCTAGAATTTCGAATATGTTTTTTCGAAGTTGTGTTCTTTTGTTTCTTTCTTTTCCTTGTGATTTGATTGTTCTCTTTGGTTAACCTAAAGTTATTTTAGGAAATTAAATATTAGCTTTCTATTAAAGGTTTTGTCTAGTCGGTGGTGGTTGCTCCCATATCCAAGAAGGCCATGTGCCTCGCCACGCCAGGAAACCTTTATGGAAATTAATATTTAATGGAATTAATAACTTAAGGAGACTTGGGTCGAACGTGTTAAGTTCCGCAGGAGATCCAAGTCAAAACCTAAAAGAACAAATAGATTAAGTTTTGGATCAAACGTGTTAAGTTCCGCAGGCGATCCAAAATTTAATTTAAAAGAACACATGGTAGCTAGGAAAAGGTTCAGACCTTTGTACAAAATTTTGTACAGTGGAACCTATAGGTTTTCCGAGTAGCAACCAACAATTGGTATCAGAGCTAGGGTTTTGCCTCTGTGTATTTGGTATTAGTTTAATTATGCACATGTCATACATAATTTAGGCAGGTTAATAGTAGGATGTGCTAACTTTGTGGATGCAAGGATCCAACTATTATTGCTTTTAGTTATTATGTGTGTGATTGGACCCTTGGACATGTCAAGGGCATTTATCTGTGTGTGCATAATTGTATTAAAATACAGCAGGAGCTGTATTTAGTTTTATTAGGATTTTAATTTTGATCTAGATACATGTACATTCCTTTTATGGAATATAGGATCAAAATGTAAAATTCTATTTATGTCGCGGATCGAATCTTGCAAAGCTTGGAACCTTCTAAGGACCAGAGGCGCAGCGGAACTAGGAGCAAGATGGATGCGAGTGGCCAAATATGGCAGCACTTGGGATGACAACACACGGAGGACAACTAGAGATAAAAGCCATAATAGTTGAAAATTAGATTTTCTATTTATTGCTTTTATATTGTGTTGTGTGTGCATGTTAGTATACATGACTAGTAGGCTAGCATAGTTAAAATTCCTCGTTTATAAATAACTAAGTGGGAGAGGGATTTTTAAATAAATCCCATGGTCTCCATTACTGGTTTGTAAGTGATGCAAACAAGCTTGCGAGTTGGCTCTGAGTGCCTTCCTCCATAACGGATGAGATTGTTTGTGGATCACTAGAACAGACTTCCATTTTTGGATGACTATAGGAAGTTAATTAAGAGCGTGTGATCTTCCCCAACGGAAGGGGCATAATCTTATTAATGGACTTAGTGTCAAGTATTGGTATACACTTAGACACATCTAATAGTATCATCCCCATCGGAGTCACTGCTATTATTTGTGTGACCAAATGAAACCAACTATTAATTTGTCATAAAACTAGGTTGACAAGATAATAAAATTAAAGGGTTAAAACCCCTCTTACAAATGATTGATTTTGTATACGTCCACACTAACGTGGCATACAAAATTAACGGTGTTTGAGATAATTTTATTTGTCATAAAGTTACGTTGACAAGATAATTAATGGGTAAAACCTTCCTCTTACAAATGTTGATTTTGTATACGTCCACACTAACGTGGCATGCAAAATTCACGGTGTTTTGAGGTGTTGGTAAATTTAAATAGTATTGTTAGAGGAATCAATATTATTTTAAATTTAGAGTCTTGACCAAATATTTGATTAAAGATAGACCAACTATTAATTTTATTCGTCATAAAGTAAAGTTGACGAGATAATAAAATTAATGAAATCTCCTCTTCAATTTTGTATACGCAAAATTTATGGAGATTTTAAGAAGTTGATCTTGACCAAATATTTTTGTGATTCTTAGGATGTTTGTCAATCCCTAGTAGTCATACTATAGAAAAAGACTTAGTAGTCCCAATTGTAATGATTGGAAATAGGACTTGGACATTAAGGTAGACTGTCTTCTTAGAACTAAGAACAATTTAGGTGTATTTAATTCATTAGTTGAAACATGTCTAGTGGTGTTATCTACCAGAACCTGGAGTGTAGATACAAGATGTCATTAATCATGTCTGCAATTCATTGCAGGGTTCCAGGAAACCCGACAACTAAATGAAAGGTAAATCACCGTCCACATGGGCACTACTGTAAAAGTGGTAGCTATTGCAGTGGGAGATGTTTATCCTTTGATAAGAATAAAATATGGATTTTAAGTAATTGTCTTTACGTACCAAGTTTAGAAAGAACCTGACTTCAGTTTCTAAACTATTATAGATATTGTGTCTATTTTGATAACAAAGTTGTTATCAAGAAAAATAGGGAAGTTATCTATTCTGGTATGGTGGTTGACAATTTATAATCCAATAACTCCCACGATGCAACAAATGGAAATTAGTAACACATCTTCTAATTTTAAGAGAAAGTAACCTTCGAAAATGAACCAATTATATCTTTGACATCTAAAAGCTAGGTTATACTTGAGTAGGATTCATTGGTAGCTGATGAACTTTTGGGTTCATTAGTAGTGGAAATCTTTCCAACCTGCGAGTCTTACTTGGAAGGAAAATAACCAAGGAGCTTTTAAGTCTAAGGGGTATGGAGCCAAAGATATATAGGAATTGGTTCATTCTGATTTGTGTGATCCTATGAGCATCCAGGCAAGAGGTTGTTTCAAATATTTCATCTATTTTATAGACAACTATTTGAGATACGGATATATTTACTTGATGTGCCGCAAGTCTAAGTGCTTTGATTAGTTCAAAGAGTACGAGGCTGATGTGGAGAAACGACAAAGTAAAAATATCAAGACACTACGGTAAGATCGTAGTGGCAAGTACCTCTTGGGAGAATTTAGGAGTCATTTATCAGAAGTAGGGATTCAATCCCAACTAACTACAGCTGGTACACTCCAACAGAATGGTGTAGTAGAAAGAAGGTAAAGGACTCTTATGGAATAATTAGATAGATGATGAGTTGTTCAGAAAATTACCAAATTTGTTTTAAGGATAAACTCTGAAAACGAAAGTGAACATAGTACCTTCCAAGATAGAACTCTCTACTCATATAGAATTGCTGAATAGGTGAAAACCTATTTTGAAGCATATTCGGATTCGGGTAATCCAGCACATATGAGAGACAATGATAAGTTGGATAGGAGTTCACTTGTTTGTAAGTTATCCTAGATAAACAAAAGTAGGTTTATAGTCTTAAAAATCAGAAAGTCATTGTTAGCAACAATGACTGATTTTTAGAAAAGGACTATATAATGAACCACGTGCTCATAAGTAAATTTGTTCTTAAGGAAATAATAAAGGACATGTCTAACCTAGTACCAACTGTACAAGATGAGATACCACAAGAAAACTGCAACACGTATCACAAATGATACACAATTGCAGAAAGTGCCTTGTTGTAGTGGGAGGGTTGTTAGGCAACCTAAATAGGTCATGTTTTGGGAGAGTTTTTGGACTCGATCCCTGAAGGACATAAACCTGATCTCCGGACATATGACGAAGCACTCCAAGATAAATATGCAGCATCTTGGCAAAGAGTAATGAATAATAGAATTAGAATATATGTATTCTAATTAAATCTGGAAGCTTGTAGAACCACCAAGTGGTGTAAAAGCCTTTGGGTGTAAAAGGTATATAATAGGAAAAGAGGGATAGACAGGAAGGTAGAAACCTCAAAGCAAGGCTAGATGAAAAAGGAAACTTTTTCACTGGTAGCCATGCTTAAGTCTATTCGGATTCTTTTATCTATTTGGCAAGTGGATGTCAAGACAGCATTCCTTAATGGAAGTCTTGAAGAAAACATCTATATAATGCAACCAGAAGGGTTCATTGCAAAGGGCTAAGAGCATCTTGTGTGCAAGCTCAATCAGTCTATGGACTGAGGCAAAGCTTCAAGGTCTTGGAACATCCGGTTTATCAAAGTAATCCAGATCTATGGATTTAGTAACCGGATAAGTCTTGTGTATACAAAAGATGTGATGGAAACGTGGTGATATTTCTTGTACTATACTTAGATAACATTTTTGGTAGTTGGAAACAATATCAAAATGTTGTCAGAAGTAAGGGTATGGTTGTCCAAACAATTCGATATAAAGGACTTGGGAGAATGTATATATTCTTGAGATCAAAGTAATAAGGGATCGCAAGAAAAGAATATTTTACTTATCCCAAGCTTCATACATCGGAAAAATCCTTGCTCGTTTTAAGCATACAAAACTCCAAGAAAGGTTTCTTACCTTTTCAGGATGGAGTAACTTTATCTAAAGATATGTCTCTGTAGACATCAAAGGAGATAAAGGAAATAAAGGCAGTTCTTTATGCTACAGCTGTTGGAAGCCTAATGTATGCTATGCACGAGATCAGAAATCTGTTTTGCCAAGGGCATAGTTAGCAGATATCAAAGTAACCCTAGACAAGGACATTGGACTGCAGTAAAGTATATATTAAAGTACCTTAGAGGCACTAAAGATTATATGCTAGCTTACAAGGCAGTTAATTTGGTTCCTATGGGTTGTATGGATTTTGACCTCCAATCGGATAGGGACAATAATAAGTCAACCTCGGGGTTTTGTGTTTATTTTAGGAGGTAAAGTCATAACTATGGAAGAGTGATAAACATAGGTGTTTTTTTGGACTCCACCATAGAAGCTTAGTATATGGCAAGCCTCTGAGGTAGCCATTAAAAGCTGTATGACTCAATAACCTCAAGATAGACTTAGATATGATTTCTGGTTTGTCCAAAGATTATTACAATTTATTGTAATAATGTTGGTGCAGTAGCAAACTCGAAGAAACCATAAGTCTATAAGGCAAGTAAACACAATAGAGCGCAAGTACCACCCAATACGAGAAATCGTATAAATGAGGAGAAGTTGTTGCCGCCTAGATTGCATCAGGTGATGACCTATTGATCCTTCCACTGAGGTCCTTAAGGCAAGAGCTTTTGATGGGCATGTTGAAGGGTTAGGAATCAGATGTATGGCAGCAGATATAGCAGCTTAGTCTTTTAGTATAAGTGGGAGATTGTTGGAGTGTATACTAAAAGCCTAGCTTTTGGTATAAACATTTGTCTAGAAATAAGAATCACATTGGTCAAATGTCTACATTTATGATAAATGTAGTTGTTCAAATTAATTTATATTGTAGATGACATGGTGTGTGGTGTCACACATAGAAGATCATGTTATCAGTACCTTATAAATTATAAACAGTAGCTCACGACCATGATGGAAAGGAACAAACCATTGGAAGGTCGTAGTGTAATTAGGTATTAGTTTATCTTGACTATATAATTACACTAGTACACTCAGAGTGTATTGAGTAGGACCATTTGAGGTCGTTTCTTTTATACTAACTTTATAAAGAAACAAAGACCTCGGTTATTATGGAAGTGTGTGCTCTTAATCCTAATGTAATAACAAGCACATATATTTGATATTTATTTCTTTAATTTATCAATGGGTGAGATTTAGTTCGTTGAATCAATAAACCCGATAAGTTGGGAAATAGTATCACTTATAGTGTGTGTTGTTGATTATAGAAGGAAACTGTGTCCTAGAGATACTAAGTTGATAATGTCCTCAAGAGGAGCTCATAAAGATTGTCATGTTAAACCCTGCAGGTGGACTTAGTCAGACATGATAATAAGGTTGAGTGGTACTACTCTTGGACTTAGATATTAATTAAATGAGTTGTCAGTAACTCACTAAATTAGTGGGCATTTGATATCTTAAACACAGGGAGACTAACACACTCATAATAAGAAGGAGCCCAAAAATGTAATTTGGGATTGGTGCGGTAGTTCAATGATAGTTCTCTAGTGGAATGAATTATCATTGATAAAATTAAGTTGTGTGTTCGGGGCGAACACGGGATGCTTAATTTTATCGGAAGACCAAAACCAATTCCTCCTCTCGGTCCCTATCGTAGCCTCTTATTTATAGAGTTCTATACCCACCTATACCCACCTTCTAAACCTACCCAATAGGGGTCGGTCAAGCTAGCTTGGGAACAAGCTAGGGCCGGCCTAGGTATAAAATTGGGTGGCCGGCCCAAGCTAGTAGGGCCAAACTAAATTAAAAAAGAAATTTAATTTTAATTTTTATGTGGAAGATATAATTTAAAGAGAATTAAAATTAAAATATCTCTCTTGTAATAGATCTACAAAAGATTAAAGAAAAAGATTAGATCTCTTTCCTTATTTGTAGATTGGAGAGATGTTTTATTTTCTCTTTAAATATTATCCACATGTTGATAAAATTAAAATTATAGAAATTTCCTTTTTATCAACCATGAAGGGATTTTGAAGAGAAATTAAATTTACAAGAACAAATAAGGAAATTTTTGTTGATTGGAAATTTTTTCTTCTCTTTAAATTGTGGCCGGCCATATGAATTTAATGGGGAGTTTTTATTTTATTAATTCCTCATTAATTCATATTAAGGAAAGCTATTGATATTATTTTTAATAAGTTTCCTTAATTGTCAAGGCCAAGGATTATAAAAGAGGGGGTTAAGGTGCCTTGAAGAGAGACAATATTTTATTTTTCTCTTCCTCTTTTCTTCTTCTTGTGGCCGGCCCTAGCCTTTCTCCTTTCTTCTCTTTTGGTGGCCGAACCATACATCTCTTGGAGCTCTTGTTGGTGGCCGGACCTAGGAAGGAGAAGAAGAAAGAGGAGGAAGCCTCATCTTGAAGATCCTTTGGAGCATTGGTGGTGATCAAGTTCTTCTTCCTTGGAGGTGGTTCTTCTTGTGGCCGAACCTTGCTTGGAGAAGAAGAAGGTGCGTGGTGGTTTCTCGTCTCGGAAGATCGTTGCCCACACAACGTCCGAGGTTAGAAGAGGAATACGGTAGAAGATCAAGAGGTTTTTCTACAAGGTATAACTAGTAAATTTTATTTCCGCATCATGCTAGTTATTTATGGAAATAATACCAAATACAAGAGGCTTACGTTCTAGAATTTCGAATATGTTTTTTCGAAGTTGTGTTCTTTTGTTTCTTTCTTTTCCTTGTGATTTGATTGTTCTCTTTGGTTAACCTAAAGTTATTTTAGGAAATTAAATATTAGCTTTCTATTAAAGGTTTTGTCTAGTCGGTGGTGGTTGCTCCCATATCCAAGAAGGCCATGTGCCTCGCCACGTCAGTACTGGGAACCTTTTATGGAAATTAATATTTAATGGAATTAATAACTTAAGGAGACTTGGGTCGAACGTGTTAAGTTCCGCAGGAGATCCAAGTCAAAACCTAAAAGAACAAATAGATTAAGTTTTGGATCAAACGTGTTAAGTTCCGCAGGCGATCCAAAATTTAATTTAAAAGAACACATGGTAGCTAGGAAAAGGTTCAGACCTTTGTACAAAATTTTGTATAGTGGAACCTATAGGTTTTCCGAGTAGCAACCAACATCCACTTGCTCCTCTTGAGAACTTTTTCCTTTGAATTTCTTGGAGCCTTGAAGCCTTCCATTAGAGCAAACCATTGCTCTATCTCCATCATAAGAAAATTTTCGATTCTTGATTTCAAAGAATCGAAGCTTGTGGATGTGTACAGTGGAGCTACCCTTGTGTCAAATCCAAGTCCATCTTGGAATTGCATCTTGAGTTGAGCTTGATAAAGTCTTGAACTTGAAGAATTTGCTCCAACTTCTTCACCCTCTAGCTTTTCTTGTTATGCTTGACCCTTCCGGCGATGATTCCGGTGAAGAGCGGCCTTGCTCTGATACCACTTGTTAGGACCGAAAAGTAGCTAGAGGGGGGGTGAATAGCTCGTCTCGTTTGGTTGCGCTTCGTTGCTTGTTTCTTCAAGAGATGGCAGCGGAAATACAAAGAAACAACATACAACGCTAACACGGTTGGTTTACTTGGTATCCACCTCACAAGAGGTGACTAATCCAAGGATCCACACCTACTCACGCACCCTCCACTAATAAAACCCTCCTTTATGGTAACTACCAAGGGCGGAGAAGCCCTACAAGACTCAATACAAGAAGAAAGGGAAAGGTAATGAAATACAAGCTTACAAGCTTACAATGAGAGCAAAAACCCTAACCCTAGTTTCTTCTTCTTGCTTTGATCCGCCTCTTGACTTGGAAGAAACTCCAAGAACCTTCAAGAACTGGCGATCTCGAGCTTGAGAAGAGCTGTGGAGGAGCTGGTGAAGATCTGAAATGAAAACAGTGAAAGATGCCGAAGGAAATGAACGCCTGCGGCTTAAATCGACGCTAACGGTTGAATCCCGATCGATTGGAATGCTCCCAATCGATCGGGGAGGCTTTGGATCGATCCACGGATCGATCCAGAGCGCCTCTGTGCTCTGGAAAAACTTCTGGATCGATCCACGGATCGATCCAGCGCTTATCGCGTGAAGCAGCAGCGTCCCAATCGATCCACTGATCGATTGGGACCTCTGGATCGATCCACCGATCGATCCAGAGGGGTTCTGTTCGCGGGGACTCACCGGATCGATCGGTGGATCGATCCAGATCTTTTGGATCGATCCACTGATCGATCCAAACCTGCTGGATCAATCCACGGATCAATCCAGATCTTGATTTTTTCCCAAAACCAAGCCCAAAGCCCCCTAAACCAACATCTAGTCAACCATGACTTGTTGGTACATAAGACCTAGCATCCGGTCACCCTTGACCATCTAGGACTCTCTCACCAAGTGTCTGGTCAATCCCTTTGACCCACTTGAACTTTTCTCTTCTTGCCAAGTATCCGGTCACTCCCTAAGACCTACTTGGACTTTTCTTCCTCGTGCCAAGTATCCGGTCAATTCCTTTGACCTACTTGGACTCTCACCAGATGTCTGGTCAACCTTGACCCATCCGGATTTCTCTTGCCTGGCTTCACTCACCAGGACTTTCCCAATTGCCTAGCTTCACTCACTAGGTCTTTCACCTGGCTTCACTCACCAGGATTTTCCTCCTGCCTAACATCCCAGTTAGGACTTCCCAGTCAAGTATCCGGTCATCCTTGACCTACTTGACTCTTCTTCAATCAACCTTGCATTGTCAAACATCAAAATCCAAACCAAGACTCAAGCTTGGTCAACCAGGTCAACCTTGACCTGAGGAATGTTGCACCAACAGCTGGCTGTACGACCGAGTTATAGGATCTAGGACTCCATAGCGGAGAACCTAAGAGAACTGAATGCGAGTATAGGGATTCATACTTAGAACTACACAAAACTTTTGAACAGAGGACTCTGAGATGCTGAATAGAAAAGCATTGATTCATACTTAGGAAATTTTTACAAGTTGCATTTAGCGGTACAAGAAAAGGCTGAAAAACTCAAAGAAGAAGCTACACTAAGTAGTCAAGCACGTCGTCTGGGAGGGACTCTAAGATATTCTCCTTGTTGATAATTTTTCTTGACAGATTGAGAGAGATATAGCCATTGTTTTTTAATTATCGGAGGGTGTCGTCGATGCCATAGTTGAAGAGATAAAGAGTCCAGTTGGTGAACATTTCGTTGAAAGCATCAAAGTGAAGGTAATTTACTTTGAAAGATTCCATCCAGAATTTCAATTCCTCAATGTTTAAGTTGCCTTGGAAATTGCCTCCAGACTTCTTACTACATATCTATTCTTGACTTAATTTTGTTTCCAATTTTATTAATTTGGAGTGCCTACTGACATGCAGGTTCCACTATCACCTGCTAAAGCAGCTTTTGCCTCTTTAAGATTCTAGGCCAAGACCCGAGCCTGTTTGTTTTTTATGTCAAGGTCTTCAATGGTTCGGAGTTTCTTAGCATTAGTAGAATTTATCTTTGACTCAAAGTTATGAACCTACTTGGTTAGCCAATCGATTTGGAGGGTCTGCTCGTGATTCTTGATCTTCTCCACATTGAGAGCCTGTTCGGGGCCCAGCAGTTGCTCGATACTGGTGTCCAAGTCTCTCTACAGTTGGGCAACCTCCGCAATAACCTGCTCAACCTGAGCCCGTGAAGTGTAGGCTTGGTTGGACGGGGTCTGTAGCTATTGGTTTTTGTGCTCCAGAAATGCCAGCCGTTGGTACATAGCCAGACTCTCCACCCAGAACTGCAAGATGAAAAAGCTAATTAGTGCCAATCAGGAAGTGAAAAAGAAAAGACTTGATAAAAGTCTACCCCAATGGATTTCTGAGTGGATCCATCAGCGAGTTCCCTAGGCAAAATGGTCGTCGCTCTGGCCCTAGAATTTTCCTAAATGTGTGCTAGAGGGCCTTGAATTTAATCTAGTGCTCGTGGGAGTGTTGCTCGATATTATCTGGGTGACGCTATTTGTCGGTCAGCAAGCGAATGACGGCCGTAATGTGTCTGCGGCCGCTCGGATCTAATAGCTCCAAGGTGGCTGAACCCTTAGATTTGGACATTGGGGAGGAGAGGATTATGGACACTTGGCTAAAGAGACCAATCGACGAAGGTGGCAGGTAAGTGACTGGTGGCATGCATATAGTCCGGACCGGTAGTACGGACAGAGAGGGCATCTGATCAAAAGAAGGGGGAGTAGGTACGGCAGCCTCTCTCTCAAGGACTGTTGAAGATGAAGTCTCGCCCCACTCAGATGGAAGATGGGAAGTTGAAGGAGCGAATGATGTTGAGCGGGAAGAAACCTCTGCTCGGTGCCTCTTGCGGCCTTGGATTTGTGGCTCACCTGAAGTGGCCAACTCCGAAGGCATCGCAATTGGCGGCATGGACTGTCGTTCGGGGGCAACTCGCCAGTTGTCGTCGTTGCATCACTAGTTGCCACATGGCTCCCCCTACTTCACCAGTCGGTTCTTCTGAGTGCTCAACCAACAACAGGCCTCAACTCTCCAGCTCAACAATGCCTTTAGCATTGATCTCCTAGTCGACAAGCTTGCTCTTGCTACTTAGTCATGCCCTCAGCATGATTTAAGCTGCAAGAAAGGAAGAAAAATTAATTAGATTCAAAGACGGCAAGAAGAAAAAGGGCATGCCAGGGGATGGGCAACCACATTCGGATAGGGCTTAACCCAAACACATACAAGACTCCATCTAATAGCAGTCGGTATATGTGATACTTCTGACTGACCAGACTCGCGGCTGCTTAGAGTTAGCCCGATTTGCTTCGGAATCTGTCGAGCGGAGGGGGCTTCGTCAATTCTATCTTCTAGCTGATTGGAAAGTTGGGTCGACCGGGGAGACAGACGAAGAAGTAATACTTCATCTAGTGCTTATTTGAGGTGGGTATTTTATCAAAATAGGCAGCGCCCACTCAGGCTTGAAAAAGAAAGATGCCCGGCTCAGACAGCTTGGGATAGTAAAAGTAATGGAACATGCAGGGTAGTAAGGGAATGTCGTACAAACTAAGTAGTATGACCACCCCACACAACAGACGAAGAAGTAATACTCCATCCAGTGCTTATTTGAGGTGGGTATTTTATCAAAATAGGCAGCACCCACTCAAGCTTGAAAAAGAAAGATGCCCGGCTCAGACAGCTTGGGATAGTAAAAGTAATGGAACATGCAGGGTAGTAAGGGAATGTCGTACAAACTAAGTAGTATGACCACCCCACACAACAGTCTAAAGGAATTAGATACTAATTAATGCAAGGAGATATGGAAATGTAACACCCATAGGGTTCCTAGCAATTTCATATATTTTTACCATGGTTAAAAAATAGGCCTTATGTGAATATTAGCAAAAATAAAATAAAATGGAATTAAAAAGAGGCAAGACCAAGGCTTGAACCTTGAACCTCTGGTTAGAAGCATGTATAGTGTAACCAATAGACCAAGAGGAGATATTATTAGAAAGGGAAGGGACAATATAATTAAGAGTAAGAAAAGGTTTTCTTACACTTAGAAGGAGAAGTTGGAGTTGCCTTCTTCCTCTCAAATGAAGAGATGATTCTTGCTTCTCTTTTCATTAATGGATGAGTAAAAGAAAGGAGAAGGAAAAACCCATTTTCCCTTCTTCCTTTCATTAGGAATAAAAGAGGAAAGAATGAAAAGTTTCATTTGGTTGCTCTCTTTCTCCTTCCTCCTTCTCTCCACCAAAACCACTCTCCTCTCCCTCACCATTGTCAAACCAAGCAAGAAGGGTGCTCTCTAGGAAAAGCTTCACAACCAAGGATTTCTTCTTTTAGAGAATTAAGCGAGAGGATGTGAGTATCCCCTCACTGCAGTACAAGTAGTTATCGAATGTTTGTATGTAATTGTTATTTGAAACCGTAAAGATTTTCTTGCATGTTTTCGGCCAAGATAAAGACTTGTGGTCACTTAGGGTTAGCAAGTTTACAAGTTATGCTTGAAGTTGTAACCAAAAAGTCTAGAATCTCACCTTGGAAGTTTCGGCCAAGATAGAAAAAGGGGTCTAGGGCAAAGTTTTGAAAAGGAAACATGTTTGTTTATGCCCCTTCATGATGAAAGATCTCTTATATGTTAATAGCTTAGGTTTTTCATGCTCCATGTTGTATAAAAATATGAGAACCCTAACTTAATGTTTTCGGCCAAAATTCATTATAGAGTCTAGGGCATAGTTTTCAAAAAGGAAACATGTTTGTTTATTCTCCTTCATGATGAAAGATCTCTTATATGTTAATAGCTTAGGTTTTTCATGCTCCATGTTGTATAAAAAATATATATATAGGAGAACCCTAGTTTCAAGTTTCGACCAAGAATATAAATGAGGTTTAGAGCAAAGTTTTCAAATGATAACATGCTTGTTTATGCTCCTTCATGATGTATGATCTCTCATGTGTTGATAGCCTAGGTTTCCATGCTTTATGTTGAAAAAAAATATATAAGAACACTAGTCTAAAGTTTCGGCCAAGATGAGATGTGAAGCTTAGGGCAAGAAGAAAATTTAAAACCTAATCATGCTTGTTTGTGCTTATTCATGAAGTATGATATCTTGTATGTGGTTAGGTTAAGTCTTTATGTTACATGTTGTATTAGAGGGATTGGAACCCTACTTGTAGGTTTCGGCCAAGCTAGAATGTAAAGCCTAGAGTAAAGTTTTTGAAACCTAATTATGCTTAGTTATGTTTTTACATGATGTATGATCTTTTGGTATGTTGTTAGATAAGTTATCATGCTACATGTTGTACAAATGAACCTTAGAACTTCACCCTAGGGTTCGGCCAAGCAAGTATATGAGGCTTAGAGCAAGGTCTTGAAATCTAACCATGCTTGTTTATGCTTCTTTGTGATGTATGATTATTTATCTAGGGTTAGCTTAAGTTCCATGCTTCTTATAGTAGTCAAAGTTTAAAAAGTTCTACTATAGGGATTCGGCCAAGATTGAATGAATAGGTTTAGGGAAAAGTTTTGAACCTAACTATGCATGCTTATGTTCTCCCATGATGTATGATTCTTGATATATTGTTAGTTTAAGCCTCCATGCTTCATGATATGATATATGCTATGCTTCATGGTATGATATGCTATGCTTTATGATACAATATATGCTATGTTTCATGATATGATATGCTATGCTTCATGATATAATATATGCTATGTTTCATGATATGATATGCTATGCTTCAAGATATGATATGCTATGCTTTATGATATAATATATGCTATGTTTCATGATATGATATGCTATGCTTCAAGATATCCTATGCTTCATGATATGATATGTCATGCTTCATGATATGATACATGACATGCTTGATGATATGATAATAACATGTTATGCTCTATACTAAGATAAGAACATGTTATGCTTCATGATATATGTTTATGAAAGGCTTATGTAAGAGGAAAAGCCTAAGAGATGCTTCCCTTGAGATGGGATCAAGAGCACTCTTAATGATATGACAAGAACATGATATGTATGATGATATGATAAGAAACATGATATGTATGACATGTTATTTTACTTTGTATGGCTTGTACCAAGGGTGGGCTCCATAAGCGCCCCTAGGCCGACGGACTATGAACGAGTCTAGTAAAGGGATGGGCTCCTTAGTACGCCCCTAGGTCGACAGTCGTAGTACGGACCTAGTTCCCTAGTAGGTTCGGGGCTAGCTACCCTGTCCTAGGGATTTGCGACCATTCATGTTATGTGGTACATAGTCAGGCCCTCATGTTGAGATTATATTCAAGTATGTATACAATATGTTTTAAAAAAAAAAAAAGAAGAAGAAGACATGTTGCATATGTTCATTTCATTATGCATGTTTTCAAAGGAACATCTTGCATCTACATGTTTATGCCATATGTTTTCCTTTACACTTATTAAAGATGCCCTTGAGAATATGGTTATGATCATGTTATATGTTATGTTATGTTCTCACATGCTATGATAAGTTTATGTTATGTTCTCACATGCCATGACATGTTTTATATTTATGTTCTCACATGCTATGATATGTTTTATGTTATGTTCTCACATGCTATGACATGTTTTATGTGTATGTATGATTCATGGTTTTATGAGTAGGAAAGGAACTCACTAAGCCTATGGGCTTATAGATTATTTTTCCTTGTACTGCAGAAAAAGGAAAGGAATGGATGAACTAAGGGGAGTAGCAGGAAGGGCAAGATTGTGTGTGGAAGTGGCATGGTGGATAGATCTAATTATATTTCTAAAACTTATATTTGGTTAAGTTGTGCATGTGAACTAAGTATTGATTTTATACTTGTGATGATAACTTGAACTAGTATGTGGTGCACTTATGATATCTTATTCATGTTAGTATATTCATGACATAATGAATCATGTTCAAGTAGCATATATGAATCAAGTATGTTGTTCACATGCCATGTTAAGGGTAAGATGGATATGACAAAAATAAAATAAAATAAATTCTAAATATGTCTTCCGCTGCCATGAGTCCATATGCATGCATATGTCAAGTAAGTCTAAGTAACCCCGTCCCTTTAGGGTAGTCTAACTATCCATGAAGGGCGGGCGTTACAGTTTGGTATCAGAGCCAAGTTTGCCTTTCCACTACACACACATCAAACCATGGGATGCCCAAGCCTGGTTCAAAACGGTGGAAAGCATAGTGGAGCTATTAGATTGGCCCGAACACGAGAAGGTCAAGTGTGCATCGTTCTGCCTTACGGGCGATGCCAGAATGTGGTGGGACCGAGTCAAAGCAAAAAGACAAATAAATCAGATGAGATAGACAGACTTCGAGACGGAATTTTTCGATGAATTCTTCCATATGAGGGTGACAAACAAGCACTATGACGAGTTCACCGAGTTCCGACAAGGTGAACTGTCGGTTAACAAAGCTGTTAAGAAATTCAACCGTCTAGCGCGCTTATGCCCAGAGTTGGTTAACACTGAAAGAGAAAGGGTCAGACTTATGCTGAAGATGCTCAGACCTGAGATAGCTCTGAATGTGGCCGGCGAAGTTAATAGACCGCAGACTGCCGAAGAACTAATCAGTAGTGCTCTGATCACCGAACACTATTTAAAGGCGCTGCATGAAGGCAAGAGTCAAGGCCAATCAGGAGGATAGAAACCTCAGAATACCAGAACTGGCTGAAAAGGAAACCACAGCGGTAAAAGAAAGCAGTGGAACGATTCTAAGGATGGTCCAGCAAACAAACAACCTACGTTCCCGCAATGTACCACCTGTGGAAAGAAACATCCGGGAAAGTGTCGCGTGGGCACGAATAAATGCTACAACTGTGGATTGGAAGGACATATTGTTGGGTTTTTCGGGCCGCGAAAATCGCGTTTTCGCGTCGTGGAAACCCCGAAAGCCCCAGCCACCGGATCCGTGCAAAGAAAAATAAAATAAAATATGAGTACGAGTTTCTAAACCTTGATCTACAGTAGATCTACAAAGGGAAACAAAAAATATACCCTTGATGTGCGCCCTACGCAAATCCCGCTCGTCCAATGGTGTCAGATCTCAAGGTTGTCAAAGTAGACAACCCTCTAGAAGTATCCACACGAACACAAGAAGGAGATCACCAAACTAAAGTGTGCTAGCACCTTAGTTAGTTTCGGCAAGATGAGGAGAGGGAGAAAAGAAAAATGGAGCAAGGAAGAAGATGATGGAATGAATGAGAAATAATTCCCAAAATGAAACTTATTCCTCCCATTCATGTGGTCGGCCACATTAAGAGCATGTGTAACTCCCATGGAATGCCAAGAGTCACAACTCTTGGTAACTCCCATGAGGTGGCATCCCACTTAAGCAACCATGATAATGTGGAGCATCATCATTGGCCCACTCAATGCCAACTCACCAATGAGGTGGCATAAAGTCAAGTCAAACTTGACTCTTCATCTTCCTCCCAAGTCAAGTCAAACTTGACTTAATCTCTCTCATGGTTGATCTAATCCAACCATTTAATTCAAGTAAATTTAATATAATGAATCTAATTCATTTAATTAAATTGATTCAATGAGTCATAATCTAAATTAGACTCATTGAACACATGAATCAACTTGAGTCCAACTCAATTAGCCCAATTAGGATTACTCTTAATCCAATTTGATTCATCAAATGAATCTAATCCTCTTGGTTCATCATATGAACCTAGTCTCCATCTAATTGTCCTTAGTGTGTGACCCTATAGGTTCTTGTAACGTTGGCAATGCCCCTAAACCCATTTAGGAGCATAAGTAATGAGCGATATCTAGCAACACATCATTACTACCCAATGTTACAAGAATGTTGAGATCCAACATCACCTTGTGACTACAAGAATGTTGAATCTAATTGTTACAAGTGTCCTTCTATCCAAGACATCTAGATTGATCAATGTGAGGCATAGACCGTGTCATCCTCTAATCAATCTAAATCTTGAACTCCAAGTAGACTCACTAAATCAAATGAGCTCAATATCTCATATTGACTCATTTGGGCATGGCCATGCACTTTGTGGTCTCACTCTATCAAGAATATCGATGTCGCTCCCGTCATATAGGAGGGATAGATCCTATCTACATCACTCACATCCCTCTGCATAATTCGTTACATACCCAGTAATCGCCTTTATAGTCCACCCAGTTACGGGTGACGTTTGACGAAACCAAAGTACATAACTCCTTATGTAGGGATCCATGGTGACTTCAGGTCCAAGGACTAGTAGTCATACTAATAGCCACATGAGAAAGTATATGACACTCATATAACGATCCATGATACTTTCTCATGGCAGGTCATTCAGTATACATTCTCCAATGCATACCCATATGTCAACTTGATATCTCTATATCCATGACTTGTGAGATCAAGTCATCGAGTTGACCTACATGCTAGTCTTATTATATTAACATTGTTCCTGAATGTTAATACTCGACTAGGAATGATTAAGAGTAGTGTTCTCTATATCATCTCACTATCGGTTCAACTAACCGATTGATATAGGTGAGAACCTTCTACTCAAGGACGCTATTATACTTAGTTTATTTGGCACCAATACAAGTAAGTATAATAACCAAAATAATAAATGTCTTTATTTATATATATAAGAATATGATACAACAAGTCCATAATACAATCATCAAATGATTGGCTCTAGGGTTCTAACTAACAATCTCCCACTAGCACTTGTGTCAATCAGTGTAGGCTCTAAGCCCCAATGACCTAGTGTGACCATCATGCTTCCTCTGTGCCAAAGCCTTGGTCAAGGGATCTACGATGTTAGCCTCTGTAGGTACTCTGCATATCTTCACATCTCCTCTCTCGATAATCTCTCGAATGAGATGGAAGCGTCGTAGTATGTGTTTGGTCCGCTGGTGTGAGCGAGGTTCCTTCTCCTGTGCTATAGCTCCATTGTTGTCACAATAGAGCTCAATAGAGTCAGCGATACTGGGAACCACCCCAAGTTCAGTGATGAACTTGCGGATCCAAACTACCTCCTTTGCTGCCTCTGATGCAGCAATGTACTCAGCCTTTGTCGTAGAATCAGCTACTGTGTCCTGCTTCGAACTCTTCCAGCTCACATCACCACCATTAATGCAAAATATGAACCCTGACTGCGATCGATAATCATCCTGGTCGGTCTGGAAGCTAGCATCACTGCAACCCTTTACAGCTAGCTCATCATTGCCTCCATATATCAAGAAATATTCTTTAGTCCTTCTCAAGTACTTAAGAATATTCTTGACTGCTATCCAGTGACTTTCACCTGGATCTGACTAGTATCTTCTCGTCATGCTCAAAGCATATGAGACATCAGGTCGAGTACATAGCATGGCGTACATGATAGATCCTATGGCTGAGGCATAAGGGATCTGATCCATGCGGTCTCTCTCCTCTCTAGAAGAGGGACCTTGAGTCTTCGAAAGACTCACGCCATATGACATCGACAAAAATCCCTTCTTGGAGTTCTGCATGGCAGACCGAAGGAGTACCTTGTCAATATATGTACTCTGACTTAGGCCAAGCAATCTCTTAGATCTATCTCTATAGATCTGTATCCCTAGAATGCGGGATGTCTCACCTAAGTCCTTCATTGAGAAGCAACTCCCTAGCCAGGTCTTGACAAACTGAAGCATAGGGATGTCCTTCCCAATGAGCAGTATGTCATCCACATACAATATGAGGAAGACAACTATATCCCCTACAACCTTCTTGTAAACACAAGGCTCATATTCGTTCTTGATGAAACCAAACTGTTTGATTGCATCATCGAATCGAAGATTCCAACTCCGAGAAGCTTGCTTTAGTCCATAAATGGACCTATGCAGCGTGCATACTCTGCTAGTATGCTGTGGATCTACAAAACCCTCAGGTTGTGTCATGTACACATCCTCGAGTAGGTTTCCATTCAGAAACGCGATTTTGACATCCATCTGCCATATCTCATAGTCATGGTAGGCTGCAATAGCAAGCATGATCCGAATGGACTTAAACATCGCTACTGGAGAAAATGTTTCATCATAGTCAATACCATGAATCTGCTTGAAACCTTTAGCTACCAAGCGCCCCTTATAGATAAGTCCATCCATGTCAGTCTTTCTCTTAAAGACCCACTTACACCCAATGGGTTTTACCCCTTCAGGTGGATCAACCAAAGTCCATACTTGGTTGGTGTACATGGATTCCATCTCGGATCTCATGGCTTCTAGCCATTTCTCGGAATCTGGTCTCATCACAGCTTCCTGATAGGTGGTAGGCTCATCCTCTATAAGCATAACGTTATCATGGTCAGACAAGAGAAATGAGTATCTCTCAGGCTGACAACGTACCCTATCAGACCTGCGAAGAGGTATGTCTACTTGAACTGGTTGTTGTTCCTCAACTCTTTATCGAACATCATCATCCACAACACTTTGTGGTTCCAGTTCAATTTCCATCAAGGCATCAGTGCTATTGTTCGCAACTTGAACTTCTTCAAGATCGAACGTGCTCCTACTAGTCTTTCTAGAAATAAAGTCCCTTTCTAGAAAGACCCCAGTCTTTGCCACAACTACCTTGCGCTGACTGGGAATGTAGAAGTAATATCCCTTAGTTTCCTTGGGATATCCAATAAAGTAGCACTTGTCGGATTTGGGTCCTAACTTGTCTGAGACTAGATGTCGAACGTAAGCCTCACAACCCCAAATACTCATGAAAGACACCTGGACATCTCTCCCAGTCCATATCCTATATAGTGTCTTTATCATGGCCTTGGATGGAACTCGGTTAAATATAAAAGCTGTCGTGTCTAGAGCATAGCCCCAAAGGTATGTCGGAAGATCTGTGTGACTCATCATAGATCGTACCATATCTAATAGGGTATAATTCCTCCTTTCGGATACACCATTCCACTGTGGTGTTCCAGGAGGAGTGAGTTGGGATAGAATCTCACACTCAGCTAGGTAGTCACAAAACTCATGGCTAAGGTATTTTCCACCTCGATCTGATCGAAGTATCTTAATACTCTTGCCAAGTTGGTTTTGTACTTCATTCTTGAATTCTTTGAACTTTTCAAAGGATTCTGACTTATGTGTCATCAAGTACACATAACCATATCTACTGAAGTCATCAGTAAATGTGATGAAATACCTATAACCGCCTCTAGCAACGACATTGAAAGGGCCACATACATCACTATGTATGAGTCCTAAAAAATCAGTCGCTCTCTCACTGTGCCCACTAAAGGGAGTCTTGGTCATCTTGCCTAGTAGGCATGACTCGCACGTCTCATAAGATTCAAAATCAAATGAGTCCAGCATACCATCCTTATGGAGCTGGGATAAGCACTTGTCATTTATATGACCTAAGCAATAGTGCCAGAGATAGGTTTGGTTCATGTCATTTGACTTGAACCTCTTGGTATTTATATTATAGATAGGGCTTTCAAGGTCTAGAATGTAGAGTCCATTCATCAGAGGTGCACTACAATAGAACATATCTTTTAAATAAACAGAACAACATTTGTCCTTTATAATAAAAGAGAAACCTTTCTTGTCCAAACAAGAAACTGAAATTATGTTCTTAGTTAATGCAGGCACATAACAACATTCATCTAATTCTAATACAAGCCCAGAGGGCAGAGATAGATGATAAGTCCCTACAGCAACAGCAGCAACCCGTGCTCCATTGCCTACGCGTAGGTACACCTCTCCCTTCGCCAATGCCCTGCTATTTCTTAGTGCCTGCACATTAGTACAAATGTGAGATGCACATCCGGTATCTAATACCCATGATGAAGAAATAGATAGATTGACTTCTATAACATATATACCTGAAGTGACTTCACTTCTTCTTAAGATCTTCCGTACACCTTGCGGTTCCTCTTCCGGTCTGACCGCAGGGGAAGCGGTAGCATCCTTGGCGACCCTCCTTTAGGCTTGCCTTGCCTTTGCCCTTGGCTTGAACTTTCCCTTGCCTTTGGGCTTGCCTTGCCCTTGTGTTTCGAACCATCCGAGCAGTGAGGCTTAGCCTCTTAAGATTATTTCAGATTCTTAACATGCTAACGGCGATGGCTTGTCAATTTCGTTCATATTGTAGTTTAGAACGAACTGACTATAGCTATCCGGCAAGGATTGCAAGATCAGGTCAGTGGCCAGCTCTTAGCCAAGTGGGAATCCCAACCTCTGTAGGTTTTCTATGTACCCAATCATTTTGAGTACATATGGGCCTACGGGAGCCCCATCTGACATCTTGCACTGAAACAGTGCCCTTGAGATCTCAAATCTCTCATGCCTCACTTGTCCTTGATACAGTTGACGAAGATGTTCAACCATATCGTAAGCGCCCATTAACTCGTGTTGCTTCTGAAGCTCAAAGTTCATGGTCACGAGCATTAGACAGGACACATCTAATGCGTCATCTTGATGCTTCTTGTAAGCATCTTTGTCTGCTCGCATGGCATTGGCAGGAGGAGCCTCCGGAATGGGCTGCTCCAGAACGTACAGTTTACGTTCCTGGGTGAGAACTATTCTCAAGTTCCTATACCAGTCCAGGAAATTTGCTCCGTTGAGCTTGTCCTTCTCAAAGACAGAACGCAGAGAGAAGGTGTTCGTATTCGACGTCATGATTTTATCTACAACAGAAAATACAGAAAATAAATATCATATTCTTTAAATCATTTAATTAGGCCTTTAACTAAATGATGCTCCCACTGAATTCTATAATTCATGTGGGACAAGATCCACATCATACTAACCCTTGAGTTAGCTTTGGCTAATACGCCCAAGACTTAGTATGATCGGTAGGTAACGATTTTCTAATTACATCTCTATGCAACTCTTGTTTATAGGATCATTATCCGCAGTTATATTAAAACTTGAGTTAGCTTTGGCTAATACGGCCAAGAATTAATATAAATGTGATTTATGTCATATCTTTCCAACCATTGGAAGAATGCCTATAGTTGTACTCGATCCAACCGAGTTAACTAGGAATACTCAATCTAATTGAGTTTGTATTCGCCCATACGTTGATAAGCCGGACCAAGATTGTCCCTCCGTACTCTACCAAGATAATATGTGTTGCTCTGCTTTGGCAGATTCAACAACACATGTGATCGAGGTAGTGATAGGTATCATGGCACGGTAGGCATTAGAGTTGATGCGATTTAGATCTAGTCTAAACGATGATGCGTATCATATACTCGATAGATCTAATCTAATCGAAGGGTGCATCATGTGCACGACTTAGATCTAATCTAATCGTTAGGCAATAATTAATTACTTAATCATGCATCGCATACACACAAGCAATTAATTAAATTAATTCATGATTAGTCATGGCCCTACTACGATATTCTCAAGCCAATGAGAAGATCGGATGGTCAACCTAGGGTCAACAGCTTCTCAAGCTCCTCCCTTTGACCACCTTGTGTTGCCCGCACCCTCCTCGTAACTCCGTCTCGAGTGGACCTTCCACCGCTCCAATTTTGTACATTACAATTTTGAAACTCGAGTTACATTCGAATCTAAACTAATTTACAACAAGAATATAAAATAGAGAAAGGCACGACGCGCAGGTCCAAGTTTAGACACCACAGTATGTCCAGAACAGAGGTGCTCCCCCACAGCTACACCTGATGCAAGCTGCATTAGAAGGCTCGCAGATAAGCCAAGAGAGATTAGAAGCTCTGCCAGTGACGACAAATGCCAGAATCTTCTCCATCGCAAAGGAAGATACGGCTAATGCTTCTACGGTTGTCACAGGTCAGATATTTATTTTCAGTCAGCATGCTACTGTACTATTTGACACTGGGGCAACACACTCGTTTGTCTCTACACCTTTCACAAGAAAGATAGACATACCACCTCAAGCCTTAGCTTTTAAGTTCTTAACGACTTTACCTTCGGGAGAGGTGATGTCATCCACTCATATGCTGCGAGCCGCACCCATCAGAATCGCAGATAGAGAACTCTACTGTGACCTGATAGTGCTTGACATGTAGGATTATGACATTATATTGGGCATGGACTTCCTGAGCAAGTACGGTGCTTCAATAGAGTGCCGTAAGAGAAAAGTGATTTTCCCGCCTTAAGCAGAACCGACTTTCGAATTTATCGGAGAGACAAGGAAAGAAAGTAAAAAGTTCTTATCAGCCTTAAAGGCACGAAAGATGTTGGACAACGGATGCACTGGGTTTCTAGCACACGTGGTTGATATAAGTCAGCAGAGGAACTAAAGCTGGAAGATGTCAGAGTTGTATGTAATTACCCAGAAGTATTTCCTGATGAACTACCAGGGTTAGCCCCAGATAGAGAAATTGAATTTGAGATCGAATTGATTCCTGGTACTAAACCGATCTCTAAAGCATCATACCGTATGGCGCCAACTGAATTGAAGGAACTTCAAGAACAACTATGGGAGTTACTCAACAAGGGACTTATTCGCCCTAGTCACTCCCCATGGGGAGCTCCAGTACTATTTGTGAAGAAAAATGATGGGTCTATGCGAATGTGTATCGACTATCGAGCGTTAAATAAGGTTACAATCAAGAACAGATATCCTTTACCATGGATTGACGACATGTTTGACCAGTTGAAGAGTGTCACTGTCTTTTCTAAGATTGACTTGAGATCTGGCTATCATCAAGTAAAGGTGAAACAAGATGATATACCGAAGACAGCTTTCCGAACAAGATACGGACATTATGAGTTCGTAGTAATGCCCTTCAGAGTGACAAATGCTCTTGCTCTATTTATGGACCTGATGAGTCGGGTATTCTCGGCATATCTCGATAAATTCGTGATAGTTTTCATCGACGACATCCTCATCTACTCGAGAACCCAAGAAGAGCATGTTGAACACCTGGATATAGTATTACAAATTCTTCGGGAGAAGCAACTGAATGTCAAATTCTCCAAATGCGAATTTTGGCTCGACAAAGTATCATTTTTGGGTCATGTTATCTCTAGGAATGGAGTAATGGTGGACCCAATCAGGATTGAAGCCGTAAGTAACTAGAACAGGCCAAAGAATGCCAGTGAAATCAGGAGTTTTCTCGGACTAGCAGGCTATTACCGGAAGTTCGTAGAGGGTTTCTCCAGAATTACAACCCCTATGACATCTCTCACCCGGAAAAATAAGAAGTACGAGTGGACAGACGATTGCGAGAAGAGTTTCACGGAATTGAAAAGGAGACTGACCAGTGCTCCAATTCTCACTCTTCCTGAAGGCAACAAAGGATTTGATATGTACAGTGACGCTTCCAGATTAGGACTTGGAGCTGTACTCATGCAGAATGGCAAAGTCATTGCCCATGCCTCTAGGCAACTCAAAGAACATGAAAGAAATTACCCCACTCATAATTTAGTGTTAGCAATTGTGGTCTT
The DNA here is from genome assembly GCF_018446385.1 of Zingiber officinale. Classification (NCBI taxonomy): domain Eukaryota; kingdom Viridiplantae; phylum Streptophyta; class Magnoliopsida; order Zingiberales; family Zingiberaceae; genus Zingiber; species Zingiber officinale. Next base: position 62,387,388 of record NC_055989.1, on the reverse strand, counting down.
TGCTCTCAAGATATGGAGGCATTATCTATATGGGGCCCAGTGTAAGATTTATACAGATCACCAGAGTCTAAAATATTTCTTCACACAGAAAGACCTGAACATGAGACAAGAACATGATATGTATGATGATATGATAAGAAACATGATATGTATGACATGCTATTTTACTTTGTATGGCTTGTACCAAGGGTGGGCTCCATAAGCGTCCCTAGGCCGACGAACTATGAACGGGTCTAGTAAAGGGATGGGCTCCTTAGTACGCCCCTAGGTCGACGGTTGTAGTACGGACCTAGTTCCCTAGTAGGTTCGGGGCTAGCTACCCTGTCTTAGGGATTTGCGCGCATTCATGTTATATGGTACATAGCCGAACCCTCATGTTGAGATTATATTCAAGTATGTATAGGATATGTTTAAAAAAAAAAAAGAAGAAGACATGTTGCATATGTTCATTTCATTATGCATGTTTTCAAAGGAACATCTTGCATCTACATGTTTATGCCATATGTTTTCCTTTACACTTATTAAAGATTCCCTTGAGAATATGGTTATGATCATGTTATATGTTATGTTATGTTCTCACATGCTATGATAAGTTTATGTTATGTTCTCACATGCCATGACATGTTTTATATTTATGTTCTCACATGCTATGATATATTTTATGTTATGTTCTCACATGCTATGACATGTTTTATGTGTATGTATGATTCATGGTTTTATGAGTAGGAAAGGAACTCACTAAGCCTATGGGCTTATAGATTATTTTTCCTTGTACTAGAGAAAAAGGAAAGGAATGGATGAACTAAGGGGAGCAGCAGGAAGGGCAAGATTGTGTGTGGAAGTGGCATGGTCGATAGATCTAATTATATTTCTAAAACTTATATTTGGTTAAGTTGTGCATGTGAACTAAGTATGGATTTTATACTTGTGATGATAACTTGAACTAGTATGTGGTGCACTTATGATATCTTATTCATGTTAGTATATTCATGACATTATGAATCATGTTCAAGTAGCAGATATGAATCAAGTATGTTGTTCACATGCCATGTTAAGGGTAAGATGCATATGACAAAAAATAAATAAATAAATTCTAAATATGTCTTCCGCTGCCATGAGTCCATATGCATGCATATGTCAAGTAAGTCTAAGTAACCCCGTCCCTTTAGGGTAGTCTAAGTATCCATGAGGGGCGGGCGTTACAGGAAATATCTACAAACTTTCGAGACAAAGCGGTGGATGGAAAAGCGCAAGCCGAAAAATTGGTTCTTAAAGAAAGGAAGAAAATCGTCGGGAGGGAGTGGGGGTGATCGTAAGTTGAGGGGATAGCAATCTTAAAACAGTCAGGAAAGTGATAGGTAACCTTCATTTGGTCGACCTCATCACCATTAAATTTAGACTTGGTGTAGGTGTACCATAACCCGGGGGCAGCCAAGGGGGACAAGTAAGTTATGCCATAGAATACGAGGGAGAAGATTCAAAAAGAGAAGGGAAAAAAGGATTGCTGCAAAGGAAATCGCCGGTGAAGACTGTAGATGGAGAAGCAGGGAAAAGGAAGATGAACGCGAGGAAGATGATAGGGTGAAAGAAAAAAATTGAAGGTTCAAAAACCCAAAGGACGGCTGCCCTGAGCCGTCTGATCGAGGGCTTTGGAAAATAGGGATTCATCACGACCATTGAATTTGAAAAGGCAGTCATCACATCAAACGCAAACAGTCATCTGTCACATCACGCATGCAGCAGCATGCAAAGGTGACACGTGGCATTCAGTTATAGGTGGCATTAATGATGAGGTAGAGAGCATGATTACAGGGCATGACCAAGCATGCTTTGCATTAATGGGTGAAGATTTGAACATTTTTTGAGAAATTAGGGTGACATCAGTGGCAATTAAAAGGCACTACAGTCAAAGCATAGATCAACAAGGAGTTAGGAAATCGGCTAAGTGCTGCCCACGATTGAACCAAACGACGACTATAAAACCATGTGAGGTCGACATCAGTAGTCGAATGGCGGCTATAAAATTGTGTGGGGTTAACATCAACAGTCGAACAACGTTTATAAAACCGTGTGAGGTCAACATCAATAGTCGAATAATAGCTATAAAACCGTGTGAGGTTGACATCAGCGGCCAAACGGTGGCTATAAAACCTTGTGGGGTCGACAGCAATAGCCGAATGGAGGGTATAAACCCTTGAGCTAAAGAAAGTCAAAGTCGAACGATGACTGTAAATCCGAGAGCCAAAGAAACTCAAAACCAAACGGTGATTATAAACCCTCGAGGCAAAAGACAACAACGTCGATAGCTGATCGATGGCTCTAAACCCAAGGACACCAGGTTAGGAAAAAAAGAGCTCCATAACACACTAACTATCCAGTCAATTGGACTTGTAGCTTCCTTCGACTAGACTTAAGGGGAAGACTTGTGATGCGGTGATGAAGAGGGGTGCCACCAAAGTTAAGCCAAAGCAAGGAAGACTGGCTGACATGGAGGTCGAGGTCAAAGATGGTCAAGGGCCCCGGTTGGCCAACCGATTGAGCCGAACGACTGGACAAACGGAAAGTCTAATTGGCGGGGCAAAGATGCCGAATATCTCTCCTAATGCGAGTAGATGGTGTTAAGAAGTAAATGAAAACTAGCAAGGAGCATGTCTCATCGACTGGAAGACACGACTGGTCAAACGAATGTAACCCATGATAGTCGAGAAACAAGGGGACGAGCCAGCAGATCCAAGGGACATGGCCGAGCAAGGGTGTCCCGGCCTAACGATTGCCACTAGGCCTACAGTGAGACCCACCTACGTATCTTGTTGTATCCTTTTGGGTGTTTGCGCCACTGACAAAGGAGCATGTTCCACAAGCAAATGGTACTTTGGAAGCTTCTAGTATATTACATCAGAGATATGCATGCTTGTTTAAGGAAAGGTATTAGAGACACTTTTTGACTTATCTTTTCATAAGATACTTGGAAAAATATATGCACACTTTGAGATGCTTTCACAAACACTATAATGACACTATAAAAGGGGGTTCCTATCTACAGGAAGAGGTATGCATAACTTCATCATTCTACACTCTCTTTTGCTATAGTACTTCTGTTATTCACTATATCGTCGGAGACTGACTTGAGCATCGAAGGGCCAATGCCGAGAACTGTTGAGCAATCCCAATGGTCCGTACGACCATGTGTTTTGGTGTTTTGGCAAAGGGTTTAAGTTAGTTTTACCCTTGTTATTTGATATGTGTATGTGAGTATGCAGGTTTACAGGATACACATATGATTCAGCTTGATGGCTTTGGGTCCGGTGAAGGATGGAGCATCCGAAGGACTGTGGATAAGGCAGCAAGGACAAGGGCCGAGGGAAGCGACTTCGAGGCATATGTGAAGGATGGCATTAGGATGAGCCGTGGGCTTGGATGCATCCGAGGGATGAGAGCCAAAGGGAAGTAGGCTTGAAGGCAAGATGTCAAGGCTGTAAAGAAGAGTCAAGTGAGTCGTGAGGGTCCGAGTGCTAGAGAAATGTACTCGGGAACTAGGTTTAGGGTTGTGCCAGTTGACTAGTACTGGGACCAGTCGACTTGGGGTGAGCACAGAGAGTTTGTGTGCCCGAACAGTAGGGACCAGTCGACTGGTGTAAGGACCAGTCAACTGGTAAAGAGCAATTAAGAGAGTCGTTGGCCAGGCACCAATCGATTGGTAACGGTAAAATAGCAAGGTTGTTTTTTCCCAAGATCTATAAAATGGAGTTTGGGATGGCTGACCAAGATGATGAAATTAGACTTGATTAAAACCTAATTAGTAGTCAACTAATTCTCAAGTGCTTGTGTAATCCAAGAGGTATTGGTGAGCGTTGTGGTGAGATTTCTCCACCCATAAGGAGACTTGAGAAAGCCAGAGTTTTTTGGGGTCTAATCCATGAAGGATTGAAGGATCATCCACCTTATGGACAGTCGTGGAGTATGAGCCCTAATCTCCAAACCACGTTAAACAACATGTTAGCAGTTTGCTTGTATTTCTTTGTCTTTACCTTTCATATTTGTATTTTTATTGGTATTTGTTTATTTTTCACTGTGCACTAATGAATACGTAGGAAGTTATCAAATTGGGGTCAACATCTATTCAACCCCCCTTCTAGCTGGCCATACGATCCCCAACAAGTAGCATCAAAGCAAGGACGCTCTCTATCGAACTAATCACCAAGAAAAGCAATCCTTAAGAAGATGACCGGCTTGATACAACGGTCGAAGTATAAAGGAGGAAACCTAGGGGGCATCCCATTTTGGATGATGAAGATAGAGGTCTTCTTCGACATGGATTGGGACACCATGATGGTAATCGAGGAGCCATTCAAAGACCCAAAAGACAAGAAGGGGAAGAAACTCTGACCACGACATTGGACGGAAGAGCAAACCTCACGATCAGAGGTAAACTCAAAGGTAATATCAATCTTAATAGATATATTATCGTCTAATGTGATAAGTAGTAGGTGAATATGAGAACACCCACGATTTATGGAGAAAAGTGAAGATGGTTCTTTTGGTGCAGTTTGCACTAACGTTCTAACTCAGGTTTTGATGAATGACAAGTAAGTTAAGTTAGGTTCCATCATGATCTAACCACTTGATTGAGTGTGTAGAAAATCCAGCTAGGTCGATGGACTGACCGGATAGCTGGTACGAAATCCAGCTAGGTCGATGGTCGACCAGATAGCTGATATGAAATCCAGCTAAGTCGACAAGCCGACCAGATAGCTGATATGAAATCCAGCTAAGTCGACAAGCCGACCAAATAGCTGGTATGAAATCCAACTAGGTTGATGGGCCGACCGGATAGCTAGTATGAAGTCCAGCTAGGTCGACGATCCGACTGGATAGCTGGCACGAAGTCCAGACAGGTCAACGGGCTGATCGGATGTCTAGCAAACTAGTAAGTTAAGGTAAGTCACTGGAGGAGGGTGACCAAGTGAGGACGCATCTCGATTACTGGGACAGTAGGCGTTGGTCCAGTTTAGATCCATTTAAGATCCCTAAATTGAGACCTTGACTAGTTCCTGGTCTTGGGGGGACAAAAACTAATTACTATTCTATATTATTTGTCCTAATACTTATTTTGCAAGATATTTTGGACTAACATGGTATTGCAGGACAAAAGGAGCTGATTTGCCTTCAGATGAACAGTGCCAAAGGCGCCTTCAAACAGTGAAGGTGCTTTCGTAATATTCATAGAAGGCGCCTTCCATAGGATAAAATTTTGGCATCGCAGTGGATAAGTGTCAGGTTATTCATGATCAAACTTGCCTCATTGGAGGTGCCTTCCATGGCTATAGAAGGCGCCTTTCACAGCCTATATAAGGTAGGCTCGACCAAGCAACCAACAACAACTACCATACGAGCTACTATGCGTTTTTTGAGGTTCCAACTGCTCCGGGCTCCTGCTACTACTTTGCTGCAAATCTGTTGTGCCCGATAACTTCTCTGAGGAGTTCTCATAGTGGCCGATAGAACGACATCGACACAAGCACTTCAACATCAATCTCTAAGTGTCGGTAACATTTATTTTTTTGTATTTAATTACTGCAAAAGGACGAGTGTAGGGTGTTGCACTTGTTCTAAATTTCCTTGTATTCGATTCCCTCTTCCGGAGGTACCAAAAAAGGTTTTTTAGTGACTTACCCGTCAATAGGTCCATGGGACCTAGGTCTTGGAGTAGGAGTCACCGAAGGCTCCGAACCAAGTAAAACTGCCTATGTTTTCTTGTACTATTTTCTTTTTAATTTCCACAGTGCATACTCGTGATTTCAAAACTATAAAATGAGAATTTTTGAAAACCACGTGATTCACCCCCTCCCCTCTCACATGCGTAATCGATCCAACAAGTGATATCAGAGCAGGTTATAATCTGAATTGGTGCAACCACCAATCAAGCTGGGGGAATCATTTTTAGATTTTTCGCATTCCCTTTGAATCGTTTTAAATATATCTCAAACACTACTAATCTAAGACCAAGTCTTGGTACCTCGTTTTAGTTTTTCTTCACAAGTTGTCAAATGGCACAACTTAAAGGGTACAACACCGTCCGTCCTCCCCTATTCAATGGTGACGACTTCCGGTACTGGAAGAAGTGGATGGAAGTTTATCTGAAGAGCGACTTCGACCAGTGGTTCAACATCACCTAAGGTTACAAGGCTCCAGTCGATAACGCGCCAGAATCCTAATGGACCCAGAACATTGGAATCTAAACATGAAGAAAAAGGCGCAGATCAACTTTAAAGCTCTCAACATAATTCAGTGTGGACTAACAAAAAGAGCTGAATCGCGTCTACCCACATGAAAATGGAAAGGAACTTTGGGACAAGCTAATAGAACTGCACGAGGAAACTAGTGACGCCATGGTAATAAAGAGAGATTTATTTTTAAATAAACTATTTAATATCAAAATGCAGGAAGGTGAGACTACCAGTCAGCTATACATGGGATAAAGGGCATTCTCAACGGACTCCACACAATCGACCACCAATTAGAAAATCGAGATCAGATAAGGTATGCCTTAAATGTATTTCCTCAAAATGCACTATGGGCATCTATCATGGATGCCTATAAGATTTTGAGGAACCTATCAAAATTAAAACTAGATAAATTTATTTGTGAACTAGAAATGCACAAACAAACTAACGCCAAATCCGAGAAAGGTCTTGCTCTTATTACAGGATCATCAAAAGACAAGTCAAAATCCAAGTCTAAACTAGAAGACGAGTCTGACCCAGACTTAGTGTTGGAGCAATCCCAATGGTCTGTGTGACCATGTGTTTTGGTGTTTGGGAAGGGTTTAAGTTAGGTTCGCCCTTGTATTTTATATGTGTATATGAGTGTGCAGGTTTGCAGGATACACATATGACTCAGCTTGATGGCTTCGGGTCCGGTGAAAGATGGAGCATCCGAGGGACCTTGGACAAGGCAGCAAGGACAAGGGCCGAGGGAAGCGACTTTGAGGCATACGCGAATGATGGCATTGGGGATGAGCCGTGGGCTTGGATGCATCCGAGTGACAAGAGCCAAAGGAAGTAGGCTTGAAGGCTAAAGGTCAAGGCTGCAATTAAGGGTTAAGTGAGTCGTGAGGGTATGAGTGCATGAGAGATTGTACTCAAGGTAAAATCCTAGGTTTAGGATTTTACTGTAGCAGTTACTGTAGCAATTACTATAGCAGCACTGTAGTAGTTACTATAGCAGTCGACTGGTGAAAATAGCAATCGACTGATGTAGTCGACTCGGCAGTTGACTGGGAGCGAGCAGAATGCTTCTGTTCGCTCGACCAGTGTGGAGTAGTCAATTAATAGTTTTAGCAGTCGACTGGTATCAAGCTGTTAGGATGTAACGGATGGTTTTAGCAGTCGACTAGTACGTAGAGTTTTCCAACCCGTGGCCTATATAACCAAGGCTTGGGAGCTTGGTTATAGTTAACGAAATTAGTGGTGGTAAACCCTAATTAGTAATCTACTAGTTCTCAGGTGCTTGTGAGTGTTATGGTGAGGTTTCTCCAGCCACAAGGAGTGACTTGAGATAGCCGAAATTTGCTGGGGGCTAATCCAACGACGGATAGGGATCGTCCACCTTACGGACAGCCGTGGAATAGGAGTCCTAATCTCTAAACCATGATCCAGAATTGGAGAGTGAATTGGAAGACGGGTTCGAACCTGTATCGAGCCACGAGTCTGCACTCGTTTTCGAAGGTTCCGATGAGGTATATTTTCGATTAAATAAAAAGTTCTTTAAAATCATTACTTTCTTAAATAGGAAATTTGTAACAACCCAATTTTCCCTATTTCGAGTTCCAAATGTCCATAAAAATATTTGGAAATGCTTTTAAAATATTCTAGAAATTTTTAGAGTATTTTTGCGCAATTTTTGGAAGTTGTTTGATATTTTTATTAAACGAAAGAAGTTTAGCTCAAAAAAATTGTGCAAGCCAAGGTTCGAACCCATGACCTCGACCCGAGCCAAACCGCAGCCAGACCAAGCCAACCAACTGGGCAGCGGTTATTTCGTGAAAAGATGGGAACCGAAATATAATTAAGATATAGTAAAGGACAGAGATAAGCCTAGGTATTAAAGGATAAGTTAAGGAGAGGAAATTTCACCCGAACCCTAACCTCTCTTCCTCTTCTCCTCACGCGTGCGACGGCACTTTTGGGCTCGGGCGGAAACGCAGCGAGCTAGGTTTTGGTCTCCGGCGCCGGCGAAGCCCTTTTCTAGCCGGCCTTCGACCGTGGGTGGTCATCCCGACGAAGGGATCTCGGAAGCACAAAGGAGCCACCGAGTTTCCAAGCTCCACCCGGAACCCTAGCCGCCTCTCCCCTTCGGTTGTAAGTCCCAGAACCGGCGGTAAGTACTACTCACCTGTGGTAGGAGTAGCTTCGGGTGTTGAGTTTTGTTCTCCTTGCTCATGGATTCCATTGTGCCGAATAGATGGTCCTAGGGTTGTTATGCATCCCTTCCTTTAGTTGTTGCTAGGTATTTTGCCATGCAAATTTAGGTTTCGGTTTGTTCCCTTGCTTCCCTGTTTTCGGATCATACCGTACAGGTTGCCACTTCATGGTTGCTGCCGATGGTTTTGAATGCATAGAGGTGTTCTGTGAACAACTCTTTATTCATTCGTTTAAGGATTTTGGTTTAGGTGTCCTTGTGATTAGAACTACCGAGAGTTTTCAAGGCTTAGAGGTGTTCGGTTGGGGAAATATAGCACTCCCTATTGGTGCCATTAGTTCCTTGATTATGATATTGGTTCATGCTGTTAGTTTAAATTTATGCTATTACAGAATTGAAGCTCTTTATACCGGGTAGATTAGAGCATCTCTTGCATGGAATTTCTGTTTTGAATTCTTGTTAAACCGGACAGCCCTGATTTCAGCCTATGGTTGTCTTTTAAGCGTGCCTTTAGTTCTTAAATGTGGTACCCATGTAAGTCTAATTGCTGCCATAAATTCCATCAAAAAGGGATTCCTTTGCCCTGTTTTTACAGCATGATAGAAAGTGTAAAGTTGCATTCTTTTGCTTTTATTACAGCATACGTAGAAAGCCCCAAAATTAGCTTCCTTTTTGCTTTATTTTATAGCATGTTTAGAAGGCCCAAAGTTACTTTCTCTTGCCCTATTCTATAGCGTGATTAGTAAGTTTAGATGTGCTTTCTTTTCCTTTATTTACAGCATGTTAGAAGTTCAGATTTTGCTTTTCTTTTGCCTTGTTTGATAACATGCTTAGAGAGAGTTTAGATTGGTTTCCCTTGTGTTGTTTTATATAGCATGTTTAGTTAATTGTAATCCTATACTTGTTGGGTATATCTAAAGGATTCCAACAAACTCTAGTAAAAGATTATGAGGAAAATAAAAGAGTAAAGAAAAGACTAGAGACTAGTTAAAAAGAGATAACTAGTAAATTAAAGTAACATGCTAGTACCCGACTTCCAAGGTTGTCGTTAAATAAATCCAGGTGATCAATTCCAAGGTCTTGGCCCTGGTAAGACCAAGGTCTTTACCTCATAGGACTAGAGGCTCGCTACCTCAGTCACTATTAGAGAGCGCGCAAAACAAAGATGGTACTAAGCCTGGGCCCAAAGAAAAGAAAAGAAGAAAGAAAAGAAAAGAAAAGTAAAGAAGAAAGAAAAGTAAGAAGAACAAGAAGAAGAAAATGAAAAAGAAATTAAAAGATTAATTTCTAGTATAAGGATATAAGAAAATGAAACAAGTTTATGCTTAGAATCAATAAAAGTTTAGTTCTTTAATTCTAAGCCTACAGTAGTAGTTTCATTACTTTCCTGTCAGTTAGTGAGCATGTTTAGTATTCAGTTTTATTCCTGTATACCATGAGTACATGTAGCTTTGCTTTAGCATTTCAGTTTCAGTATTATTGCATTTCTTTTATGCACTTCGAGTTTTTGTGAGATAGATTAGTACTTACTAAGCGTTTTCGCTTATAGTTTTGTTTTCTTTCCTCCTACTGCAGATAAAGGAAAAGCTAAGATAGGAAGGGAGACGACAGGGTGGTGGTGGTGATGAAAGTGTGTGGTGACTGGACTATGGAGAGATCCAGAGAGTGCTACCAAACCTGCAGAACCTATTTGATTAGAGTTTATGCTTTAGTTCTTTTCTTTAACACTATTATGAAGTTTGTGAGATTGTAGTTGAGTTTATTTCCGCATATGAATTTAGTCACTTTAATTATTTGTGGAGTGATATAGTTGGTTGTTTTACTGTTATTTTTATAACTGCGTGGTTGTGAAAAATGAGTTCCAGTCGCCTGTGGCTGCGTATATATCTTATGTACTATGGATTTGGTCACCGGTACAGGGGAGATTCTGTCGAAATTTTCGGTAGGAATTCCTCTGAACCGTGATAAATCTAAGTATTACTAATACTAGCATCAGTGACACTAGTGAGTAGAGTAGTAGTTAGGTAACGGCCGCCCTTAGAGAATAGTAGTAGTATAGTAAGAAGGGTGGGTCGTTACAAAATTAACTACTTATGAAAAACAAATAAATGAACTAACAAAAGAAAATGATAAACTTAATGAACAATTAAAATTGAACTCAACAACTGAACCAATTCAAACTGAAATCCCAACTCAAGTTGCAAAATTTGAGGAGGATAATCTCAAATTGAAAAATAAAATAGTTAAACTAAAGGAACTACTTGAAAAATTCATAACTAAATCCAAGTATCTTGACATGATACTTGGATCACAAAAAGCTGTGTACAACAAGTCAGGACTCAGATATAAACCCAGTCAACTAACAAATCTTTTATATCTTTAGTTAACCAAAATAAAAATCAGAATAAAGCTTGAGTTCCGAAAGTGTGTCTAACCCCGCAAGTAGGACTCAATTAATATTACATACCTAAAGATAAAATTTATTATATAAATCATAATAAATCATCTCCCTTAAACTCTAAAGTTAAATCTTCAAAAATAAATATAAAACAAAAGAAAATTCTTAAGTTATTCAAACCTAACTTAAACAAATACAATATAAACAAAAATTATAATCAAGTATACTATAATTATAAAAGTAATCGACATAAACTCAAAATGTTCAACAATTTAGGAGGAGACTCTAAATTAGTTGGCACCTCCAAAATAATAACTTACCTAGCAGGGTAATTAGGACTAGCTAAAATAGGGACAACAATTTAACTTGACAAAAGTACTAGTGAAGTTTTGGATGATAGTAGGTTAGTGAAACTATGTCTATGCATGTCTGAGAAGATATGGCTTCGACTTAGTGCATTTGGCTTAGTGGAACTAACTGAAGCTATCCCTTACAGATCCTAACTAGTTAGACCAAGGTTTTGTATTAAGTTCAGTAGATAGAACTATTTGGAAAACATCGAAGGCATGGTTACACTAATGATGTTCAAATGATTCACCATAGCCCAGAAGTTTATTCAAAAAATACATATTTATTGAGCTCAAAGCTAAACTTAAATCTAATACAAGTTAAAACCAATCTTGAAATTGAACTTAACTCATCTCACAAAATAATAGGATTCTTTGATTGAAAACGTATATCGGGTGAGATAACTAAGGATTTAAATTTAAAACTAAAATTAAAAATTAAAAATTAAAATTAAATTTAAAATTTAAAATTTAAAATTTAAAATTTAAAATTTAAAATTTAAATTTAAATTTAAATTTAAAATTTAAAATTTAAAATTTAAATTTAAATTTAAATTTAAAATTAAATTTAAAATTAAACAAAAAAATTTAAAATCAAAATTAAAATTAAATTTAAACTTAGAAATTTAAAATTAAAATTAAAATTAAACTTAAAAAGTAAAAGTAAAATTAAATTAAACTTAAAATTTTAAAATTAAATCTAAACTAAAAAATTTAAATTAAATTTAAACTTAAAAATTTAAAATTAAATTTTAAATTTAAACTTAAAAATTTTAAAATTTCAATTTAAACTTAAACTTAAAAATTTTAAATTAAAATTAAAATTAAAATTTAAACTTAAAAATTTAAAATAAAAAATTTAAATCAAAATTAAAACTTAAACTTAAAAAAAATAATAAAAAAAATCCTGAAAGCGCCTCGTGAAGGCGCCTCTGACACTATCGAAGGCGCCCTTAGGAGAGGCAGGAAAATTCCCGCTTAAGCACTGGAAGGTACCTTCAGTCGCTTAAAGGCACCTTCCAAAAATCAGTGATGGCGCCTTCGATGAAGCTTGAAGGCGCCTTCGACTGACTTTTTCCAACGAATAGAACCAAGTTCTATTCACAAAATCGCCAGCAACAAGGCGCATTTCAACCATAGTTTCTCTACTCTTTCATCCCTAAAATCTCGAAAATGCCTCCTAGGTATATCCTGCCTCAATATGTATCTTAAATACTTAGTTTATATGCATTTTTTGTCCATTTATGCCTATATGTCTATAAAATTAAGAAAAGACGACATGTTACCCCTAGCGCCATAATGCTCCATTTGCTGATGCTACGTTTGCCACCGAGCGGCTTAGGCTAGATTTCATTAAGCATACATATGTTCCATTGAAATCTAGGTACTTGAATAGGACTTTTTTACCCAGTATTGCACCCCTATTACACAGGTCATTGAGCATTACCAGTTAGAAAAACTGGTTTACTGCAATCATGCAGTAATTCTCAATTTATGTGCTCAATTCTATAATAACTTAGAACAGATAGATGACCTGACCTACTCCACCATAATTGGTGGAAAGGATTTTCACTTTTCCCCTACTTTATTATATACTAGCCTAGGACTCAGGACACCTGCATGTCTATTTTTGTGTTATCCTAGTAGGGATCTGTCGTCTGATGAGCCCTACTCCCACATTACATTGGATACTATCTACATGTATTTTTTTTGGGAGGAGAGAGTACCTACAGTGACTAACTTTAGGTCTCTCTCCCTCAGGGTCCAGGACTATATCCTGTATTGAGTCCTGACTATATGCATTTTGTCGATCACATCTTGCGACGTTACGATGATGCGACCTTCCCACTCCTTCTTTTTATATGCCCTCTGTCAGCGTCTAGACATTGACATTACATTACATATATTTCATAATGTCATACATGCATTCGGTCCTATCACTAGGTTTGAGATCCACATGCCCTATTGTCACATTTTGACATATATATTTTCGACCATAGAGATAGGTATAACCCAGGGGAGGACTACTTCCCTTTGTGCATATGACGAGTTTGGTCAACGTCAGCTAGCGTTAGCGTACATATACATCACCGCTCAGGGGACTCTAGCTTGGAGAGGTGTGCCTCAGCCAGCCAAACCAGTCAGGGCTAAGGAGGAGTTTCCACCTTTTATTATAGCCGAGGGAGAGGAGTGGCCAGAGTTTACAGTTGAGGAGATGTTTGGGTATGCTCTGACTTCGAACTAGCCTTCGATCTCGACCCAACCCTCGACTTCTCTATCCATCGAGGATCGACTCGCTCGACTTGAGGAGTCCTCCGCTCAGCTTCGGCAGTTGATCTCGAATGGATTCATCAAACTCTAGGGGGAGATAACCACTGATTTACTTCCCTCTGAGATGACATGAGCACCAGATTTGAGCAGATTCTTTAAGCTCTGCATGCTCTTGAGCGAAACCTACCACCACCGGTTGACGATGATCAGACATGATCATGTTACATACATTATTATGCGTTGTATATGACTTAACTCACTATTTTCAGTTAGTTGTTCTTCAGTCTAATTGTCAAAATTAGGAATATGTTTCATAGACTAGGACAAAAATTTTCAATATTATTTTCAACATTTTCAAATTCTAGGACAAAAATCTTTATTTTTCTCAAAATTCCCTTATTTTTAGACTTTTCAAACTCAGTTTCAGCCTTAGTATAGATCAAACCCATAGAAAATATGTCCTATAGATCTAAGACTTGAGCATCTCACCAATACATTAGGGTTACCTTGTTTGTGATTGCCGAACTTAGAAAGGGGTGAGATGCATAGGCAGTTTACCTAGACTTAAGATGTTAATATCAGTACATCAAAATAAGTCTGGGCATTAAATACCAAACTTATATTAATTAGATTAAGTAATTCAGATTAGTCAAACACTAACTAGATAGAATAACCTAACATAACTAACCAAATGAATACTGCTATCTTTTGATAGCCAGTAAGTAACTAACGGTTAGACAGTTAAGGATAATTTATAGTTGACTTGATTATTTTAAAAACAAATATCAGGTTTAGGGGGAGAATTAATAAGGTAATAAATTCTGAAAATATTTCTTTTATTCAAAAATCTATTTTTAAATGTATTAAAAAATTATATTAAAATCTATTTTAATTTTGTTAAATTACTTTAAAATAATTTTAAATATTGCAGCATTTATTATTTTGATTTTTGCAAACTTTTAAAGTTTCTTTCGGAGAACTTAGCATTTTCAAAATTCTTTTTGAAAACTTTAAACTTTCTAATGTTAATAAATTTTAAAAGTATTTTCAATTTTATTACTATTGTGAAAATACTAACATACAGTGTTTTAAAATTCATTTTTAAAAATATCTTTAAAATATTTTTAAAATCTTCTTTACAAAATACTTTGAAAATAGTTTTGAATAGTTTCTTTTCAAAACCTATTTTAACTTTTAAATTTTTAAGTTGTTTTATTTATCATTTTGAAAGACTAAGTGATTTCAAAACTATATTTAAACATATTTGGTACAAGTTTTCATGGTTATACATTTTTTCTTCTTCCTCCCTGAAGTAATCCTAAAAATTATTGTATTATCAATGTTTTTGGTTACTTTCCTAGCTAGAAAATTTTTTTTACTAAAATATCTGTTCATATTTTTTTTATGAATGTCAAAGGGGGAGAGTTAAGGGGTTAAGTTAAAGTTAAACAAATCGAATCAAACCCCAAAATACTTAAAACCATATCATTTTTCTATTCATTCTTGCATTTTTTTCCCTAACTTAACCCAAGTTATCATTGCATCATAAAGGGGGAGATTGTTGGTGTGATTTACACTAACGGTCTAACTCGGATTTTGATGAATGACAAGTAAGTTAAGTTAGGTTTCGTCATGATCTAACCACTTGATTGAGTGTGTCGGAAATCCATCTAAGTTGACGAGCCGACCGGATAGCTGGCATGAAATCTAAGTAGGTCGATAGGCTGATCGGATAGCTGGTACAAAATTCAACTTGGTCGACGGGTCGATCGGATACCTAGTATGAAATCCATCTAGGTCGACGGGTCGATCGGATAGTTGATATGAAATTCAAGTAGGTTGACGGGCCGACCGAATAGCTAGTACAAAGTCCAGCTAAGTCGATAGGCCAACCGGATAGCTAGCACGAAGTCCAAACAGGTCGACAGGCTGACCGGATGTCTGGCAAACTGGTAAGTTAAGGTAAATCATTGGAGGAGAGTGACCAAGTGAGGATGCGTCCTGGTTAGAGGGGCAGTAGGCGTTGGACCGGCTTAGGTCTATTTAGGATCCATAAATTGAGACCTTGACTAGTTCCTGGTCCTGGGAGGACAAGAATTAATTTCTATCCTTTATTATTTGTCCTAATACTTATTTTGTAGGCTATTTTGGACTAACATGGTTTTGTAGGATAAAAGAAGTTGATTTGCCTTCGGATGAACAGTGTCAAAGGAACCTTCAAGCAGTGAAGGTGCATCCATACTGTTCATAGAAGGTGCCTTCCATGGCTATGGAAGGCGCCTTCCACTGGATAAAATTTTAGCGTCATAGTGGATAAGTGTCGGGCTGTTCGGGATCAAACTTGCCTTATTGGAGGCACCTTCCATGGCTATGGAAGGCGCCTTTCATAGCCTATATAAGGCAGGCTCGACCAAGCAACCAACAACAACTACCATATGAGCTACTAAGCGTTCTTTTGAGGTTCTGATTGCTCCGGGCTCCTGCTACTACTTTACTATGAATCTGTTGCACCCGATAACTACTTCGAGAGGAGTTTCGATTGTGGCCGACAGATTGACATCGACACGAGCACTTCAACATCAATCTCTAAGTGTCAGTAACATTTATTTTTGTGTATTTAATTACTATAAAAGGACAAGTGCAGGGTGTTGCACTTGTTCTAAATTTCCTTGTATTTGATTCCCTCTTCCAGAGGTACTGGAAGAGGTTTTTTAGTGAATTACCTGTCGATAGTTCAACATAACCTGGGTCTTGGAGTAGGAGTCACCGAAGGCTCCGAACAAAGTAAAACCACCTGTGTTTTCTTGTACTAACCATGCACTAAGCTCAATAAAAATCTACATAGAGCCAAGGAAGAAATACCCGCCTTTATCTCTCGATCGTATCAGATAAACCAATCCACGTCGAGACGCTCGCCTCGAATCAAAGTCCTGCGATCATATAATATATTTAGCTAATTACATACGAAGTAAATAGCTAAATAAAATCCTCAATCTATTTAGGGTAAACCCTAATCAATCCATCATTAATTAATCCTAATTAATGATTATCTTAAATTAACCCCCTTAATCAATAATCCAATTCTATCCAACATTATTCAATAATTCCAATAATCCTCAATCAACACATCTTGAATCCAACTCACATAATTCATCATCAATCGATCAACCGCCCATTAATCATCAACTAATCCAATCCAAAGTAGATATAAAATCGACTTACAAACTCACCTATATCCGTGTACTTGCTGTTAACTCACCGATAGAGCACCCACTGCTAGAAAACTGTGGCCAGAGCTAGAATATCCCATAGTCTTCCAATTTAGCACCCTATATCACAAATCATAATTATTCCACAACTAAAATCGAATCCAATTCATATAGGAAATTACCTCTATGACTTATCCAAATCTGATGGCACTGTTGTTAACCCACAGCCGGAGAAACTTGCTACAGCGAAGCTATTGCCGGTTGATCTAATAACTCAATCATCAAATCTTCACATCCCCAAACAAAATATGAAATCAAAACCATACTAATCCATACTAAGAAAGACTTACCCCTGAACAATATCTGTGATCCCTCTTAGAGGAAATCAAGATGCTACGATGGCAGTGAGACGAGGCAGAGAAGGAACGCCGACGACTGGAATTGACACCATCAAAGGGGCAACAGTGCATGTGCTCGCAGCGACCAGATGATGGACCGACAGTGAAGACGCAATGGCTATTCAACCCACGGCAAGGAGGAACAAAGGTGGATGAGTAGGGCACGGACCTCAGCATTGGATAATCTCCACTGTGATCGGGAAAGAGGTGACGACGAGGTCAAGCTGCTTCAACCTCGATCAATCGGGAGAAACGACGACCAACCAAAACCAAGAATCGGGAATCAGAGAAATCACAAAGAAAGGGCAAAAGGCTCAAGAAACCTATTGTCACCGGCTCACGCGCTCGGTTTTTGGCGAGCTCCTGGTGTCCCCGGCTAGGGCTGGAAAGACGACCGCCAGATCAGAGCTCGAGTGGTCTGCGCCGAGAATCTGAGATTGCCGACATCGATCGGGCGAAAGAGGGGAAAGGAGTCGGCGCGAGGGGGAAGAGGCTCCACCATTGAGAAGAAGAGGGGGAAAGGAGGCTCGACGTCGGTGATCGGGGCGGAGAAATCGCCGGATAGGGAAGGGGGTTTCGGGAGTGAGGTGGATGAGATCGGGGAAGAGAGGGTTGGGAATCGGCGATTTGGGGGAGATAAGAAAAGAAAATGAATTTATAAATAAAACATTTCCTCACTTAATTGGGTTTTCCAAACAGGCTTTATTCAAACCCATCAATTCGTCCCCTCAAAACCCGTCGTACGAGCTCCGAAAAATTTCCAGAAAATTTCTAAAAATTATTGAAAAATCCAATAAGATTTTTCATCCAATAACATTTATTATTTAATTTTACGGTATCTTACATTTCATTTGTGTACTTGATTACTGCAAAAGGGCAAGTGCAATGTGTAGCACTTGTTCGAACTTTCTTTATACTCGATTTCCTCTTCCGAAGGTACCAGAAGAGGCCTTTAGTGCATTACCCATCAATAGGTCCGTAGGACCTGGGTCCTGGAGTAGGAGTCGCCGAAGGCTTCAAACCAAGTAAACCGCTTGTGTCTTTCTCGTGTCTTTTTAATTTTGATTTCATATGTACTTTCCGCTGCGCATACTTATGATTTTAAAATCGACAAAATGAGTTCTCTCATGTGCGATCGATCCAACAAGTGGTATCAGAACCGGTTTTACTCTAAATTGGTGCAACCACCAATCAAGTCAGAGGAATCATTTTTTTTTGTTTTTCACATTCTATTTGAATTGATAAAACTTTGCCTATTCAGATAATTTTTTGTTTAATTTTAACTTGAAGTTGGTGCAAGACCTTTCAAGTTCTTTTATATTTCTTTAGCTCAAATTCTGCTAATCCAAGACCAAGTCTTGGCACCTCTTTTAGTTTTCTATCTACAGCTGTGAAATGGCCCAAAACGAAGGATACAACATCATCCATCCTCCCCTCTTCAATGGTGAAGACTTCTCATACTGGAAGAAGCGAATGGAGGTATACCTAAAAATGGACTTCGACCAGTGGTTCAACGTCACCAAAGGGTACAAAGCAGCAATGGATAGCGCCGGAATTCTAATGGACCCGGAAAATTAGACTCTGAAAATGAAGAAAAAAGCATAAATTAACTTCAAGTCCCTCAACACAATCCAGTGCAGGCTAACAAAAGAAGAGGTGAACCGCGTCGGCCCTCACGAAAATGTCGAAGAGCTATGGGAGAAACTCATAGAACTACATGAGGGGACCAACGACGCAAAGGTAATGAAAAGAGACTTATATCTAAATAAATTATTTAATATAAGAATGTAGGAATGTGAGACTGTCAGTCAGCTGCACGCGAGGATAAAAGATATCCTCAACGGACTTCACACCATCGACCACCGGATGAAGAACTGGGATCTAATCAGGTATGCTCTAAATGCATTTCCTCGAAATGCACTATGGGCATCCATTGTGGATGCCTATAAGATTTCGAGGAATTTGTCAAAATTAAAATTAGACAAACTATTTTGTGAATTAGAGCTATACGAACAGATTAACACTAAAATCGAGAAAGATATTGCTCTTATTGCAGGGACATCTAAAGAAAAGTCCAGAACCAAACCTGAACTTGAAATTGAGTCTAACCAAGACTCAGAGGATGAAGAACACCTGGTGAATCTGGTAAGAAAGATGTTCACTAGGAGAAAGAATAATTTCAGCAAAAAGGATCTACAAAAGATCAACTCCACCTCCAATTCTAACAGAAAAAATATGACCTACTTCGGATGCAACAAGAAGGGGCACTACAAGACCGACTGCCCAAATCTAAAGAAAAAGAAGACCCTCAAAGTGACGTTGGACGAATCGTCCGAAGATGAATCAGATCGTGGAGAACTGCAGCACACCAACTACCTCGCCCTGATGGCTTACGAATCAGAATCAGAGAACGAATCAGAAGACAGAACCGAACCCGAATCATGCCACGAGTCTGCACTCATTTCCGAAGGTTCCAATGAGGTATACTTTACTTTAAGCCAAAGATTTTTTTTTTAATTATTGCATGTTTAAATAAGAAATTAACTAACTTTAAAAATTACATAAATGAACTAACAAAAGAAAATAACAAACTTAATGAACAATTAAAATCAAGTTCAACAACTGAACCAATTTAAGTTGAACCCCCAACTCAAGTTGCAAAACTTGAGGAGGATAATCTTAGACTGAAAAATAAAAGAATTGAACTAAAAGAATTACTACAAAAATTCACAACTAGATCCAAGTATCTCGACATGATACTTGGGTCATAAAGAGATGTATACAACAAGTCCGAACTCAGATACAAGTCCAACTCAACCAACAAATCCTTTATATCATTAGTTAATCAAAATAAGACTCAAACTAAAGCTTGAGTTCCAAAAGCGTGCCTAACCACGCAATTAGGAATCAACCAATATTATGTATCTAAAAATGAGATCCATTATATAAAATCAAATCCAACTAAAACCTTAAAGTTAAACCAAAACAAATCTTCAAAATTAAATTCTAAACTTAAAAATAAAATAAAATCAAACAAATCAAATTAACATCAAGTTCACTATAAGTATAAAAGTAATTGACACAAACTCAAAACTTAAAAATCAAACTTAACAATTCAAGAGGAGGCTCCAAATAGTTGGCACCTCCAAAATAATAATTTACCCGACTGGGTAATTAGGACTAGACAAAATAGGGACAACAGTTTAACTTGACAAATGTACTGGTAAAGTTTTGGATGATAGTACGTTAGGGAAATTCTATTTATACATGTCTAGAAAGATATGGCTTCGACATGGTGTATTTGACTTAGTGGAACTAACTTAAGCTACCTCTTACGAATCCTAACTAGTTAGACCAAAATTTTGTACTAAGTTCAGTGGATAAGACTATTTGGAAAACCTCGAAGGCATGGTTACTCTAATGATATCCAGGTGACTCACTATAGCCTAGAAGTTTATAAAAAAAAATGCTTGTTTGTTGAACCCAAAGCTAAACTTGAATATAGCACAAAGTTATACTAAACCCTGAAATTAAACTTAACTCATCTCACAAAATTATAGGACTTCCTGATTGAAAACGTAGATCAAGTGAGATGACTACGGACCTTAAACTTATATTTAAAAATTTAACTTAAAATTAAAAATTAAAAATAAAAAATAAACTTAAAATTATATTTAAAAATTTAACTTAAAAATTAAAATTAAAATTAAAATTTAAAATAAAAATTAAACTTATAATTATATTTAAAATTTTAACTTAAATTTGAAATTAAAATTTTAACTTAAAATTTAAAATTAAAATTAAATTTAAAATTTAAAAGTTAATTTAAAATTAAAACTTAAAATCTAAATTAAATATTAAACTTAAAATCTAAATTAAAATTAAACTTAAAATCAAAATTAAAAAGTAAACTTAAAATTAAAAATAAAAATTAAAAATTAAAGTTAAAATTCAAAATTTAACTTAAAATTTAAAATTTAAAATTAAAACAGAAAATCTAAATTAAATATTAAACTTAAAATAAAAATTAAAAATTAAACATAAAATTAAAAATTAAAATTAAAGATAAAATTCAAAATTTAACTTAAAATATAAAATATAAAATTGAAACTTAAAATCTAAATTACATATTAAACTTAAAATCTAAATTAAAATTAAACTTAAAATCAAAATAAAAATTAAACTTAAAATAAAAATAAAAAATAAAAAATAAAAAATAAAAATAAAAGATAAAATTCAAAATTTAACTTAAAATATAAAATATAAAATTGAAACTTAAAATCTAAATTACATATTAAACTTAGAATCTAAATTAAAATTAAACTTAAAATAAAAATAAAAATTAAACTTAAAATTAAAAATCAAAAATTAAAAATTAAAAATAAAATTTAAAATTAAACGTAAACTTAAATTAGAAATTAAACTTAAATTAAAAATTAAAAATTAAACTTAAATTAAAAATTAAAAATTAAATTTATACTCAAATTGAACTAAAAATAAATTTAAAATTTAAAATCTCAAGAAAAAACAAAAAGGATGCACCTCTAACACCATCGGAGACGCCCTTAGGAGAGGTAGGAAAAATCCCGCCTAAGCGGTGGAAGGCGCCTTCAGCCGCTTGAAGGCGCCCTCCATAACATACGGAAGGTGCCTTCCATTAAGCTTGAAGGCGCCTTCATGCAGCGCTTTTCCAATGAACAGAGGCCTTTCTGTTCGCGATCTCCGACGCGACAAGGTGCCTTCCAGCCACGATTTCTTAACATTTTCATCCCAAACCCTCAAAATACCTCCTAGGTATAACCTCAAGTTAGTTTATCTTGTCAATCCTTAGTTCTTATGTGTTTTCTTTGTCAATTTATGTTTATATACTTCTATAAAATTAGGAAAAGACGACATGTTACCCCTAGGCTTAGCAATACTCCATCTACTGATGCTAGATTCCCTAGTGATCAGCTTAGGTTGTCTTTTTTACAGCATACATATGTTGCCCTAAAATCTTGATACTTAAGTAGAACCTTTTTTACACAATATTGTGCCCCTATCACACAGATTATTGAGCACTACCAGTTAGATAAACTGGTTTACTGTAGTCATACAGTAAATCTCGATTTATGTACTTAGCTCTATAACAACTTAGAAAAGATAGATGACCTGCCCTACTCCACAAGAGTTGGTGGAAAGGGTTTTCACTTTCCCCCCACATTATTATATAATAGTTTAGGACTTAGGAGATCTACATGCATATTTTTGTGCTACCCTTGTAGGGATCTTCCATTTGGCTAGCCCTACTCCCATATTACATTAGATACTATTTATATGTATTTTTTTGGGGAAGAGAGACTACATACAGTGACTGACTTTAGGTCCCTCTCCCTTAGGGTCCAGGATTATATCCTATATCGAGTCCTGACCACATGCATTTTGCCGATCACATCTCGCGACATTGCGATGATGTGACCCTCCCATCTTTCTTTTTGTATGCTATTTGTCAGCGTCTAGACATCGACATTACATTACATGTGTTTCATAATGTCATACATGCATCCAGTCTCGTCACTAGCTGTAACGACCCACCTTCTGGGTACTGGCTGTAAGGCCGGTCGCTACAATTACTGTTGCCTATATGCTGTGCGGAAAACTGGGCTAATTAAAATTTTACTCTACTAATGACGGATACAATTACTAAGAAAGGTCTAAAGACCTTCTTTGCTGATGTACATATGCTAAGGAGGGGAAACTGAACATCCCAACTGAGCTAGGGACTAGAAACTAAGTTTCCCAACTAACTACAGACCTACCGATCGATCCGCAGATCGATCGAAGCTTTGGGGCATTCGGTTCCCAACTGGATCGGTCGGGCAGACCGATCCAGGTGTGGCTGGATCGGTCGGCAGACCGATCCAAGTGTGGCTGGATCGGTCAACTGACCGATCCAGGCACCCGAAACCCCTTGGTACGCTACTATATCATGCTGGATCGGTCGGCTGACCGATCAAGGAGGATACAGTAGCATACTGTATCTGTCTGGATCGGTCGGCTGACCGATCCAGAATCCTGGTACGCTACTGGATCGGTCGGCAGACCGATCCAGCGTCTGATTTCCTAATACGAAATCAGAAATGCTGATTTCGACACCTTGTCGTGCCAAAACCACCTGCAACCACTCTAACATATACTAATAACTATTCTACCATACATTGGCAACATTCAAGACATAATATAATGCATATTCACTAGTTCATACCATTAACCATACTAGAATGCGAAGCATAAGGGAAAAGGGAACAAGACTTTAATAACTAGACTTGCTACAAGTTCTAATGCGTAGTAAAATAAAACTAGATCCCTAGGATCTTTATTCCAGGTTCCTTCCACACACATCTTGATCTGCATTGCCCTCCAGCCTCCACTAGTCCACTTTTCTTTTACCTGTATCTACAGTATAAGAAAAGTAGCATCTGTAAGCTAAAAAGCTTAGTGAGAAACCATCTACCTCACAAAAACATGCATACGATGCAGATATGGTTTTTAAAACATGCTATTTGAAATATACTGACTAGGCTAAACATGGTATGGCATATGATCATACAAGCATAGAAATCAAGAACTGAACATAAGCTATCATAATGTATCAACAAGGAAGAGCTAAACTGAAGTTGAAACTCAAACTAAGCTGATCTCACATAACTGATTGTGAATTTGAAAAGCTATACATATAATAAGTGAAAATACTAAACATGCTGCTGAGGGGCCCTGACAACTGTACTTGCTTTGCGCGCATCCCTATCTAAACCCGGGATTGCAAGTTCCGAATCTAGTAGGGTTTACTAGGTTAGCTAAACCTAGGGACGACTATGGGAGTCCAGCCCAGTGGATATCTAATCCAGCACAGTGCCACTGCTGAAAGTAAAATACTGAATGCTATATACTTATTTTGCTGAATCTAGGTTATCTGAACCTAGAACTAGGTTGTCTGAACCTAGAGGCTACTGTGGGAACCCACCCATGGGACTGTAGTCCTACGTAAGTTGGAATAAAACTAATTTACTGTATTAAACGCTTCTAGTGCATTTAATAAGTTAATTAAACTATCTATTACTGAGCTAGACCTTTAATCGAGCACCTAGGATGCTCTAACTCTTTTCCCTATTAGGGAGACCACCTCTAGGCACCCGACAACGTCTAGCCTCCTATCTGAAGGGGGAAAACATGTCCGGCCCATCTAGAGGTGCTCAACTAAATCCCTAATCTGCGAAGAGAGTTAAATACACCCCAGATATCGATAAAAATCTGCATACATCCTAACTAAAGCATAAAAACTCAAACGAAAGCTATTATACTGCAGGTGAGGGGTTTCTTACCTCGTATGCTAGATTTCTTACAAATCTAATCGCTAGAAATTCCGATGGAGACGACTTCTCGACGATTCGCTCGCGTCCACGTGCTCTACTTGCGAAGGAAAACGTCCTCGTGCTGAAATCGTCGCCGGAAAATGACCTTAGGACCCTAGGGAGAGAACCCTAGGTCTTCCTTGATGTGGCGTCGAGAGAAGGAGAGAAGAAGGGGTTGGCGTCGGTGAGGGTTTTGGAGAAAAAGTGGCGTGAGGCTTTTTGAGGAGAGGGCTGCCGAACCAAATTAAACTAAACCCACACTTAAGTTTTTCCTATTTATATTAAGTGGATAACCCGATCCAACTCTAATATAAATATAATTGGTTCTCCTTTCTTTCAGCACGGCCCTGCTAGGTTCACCGGTTACTAGAATTATCCGTAAACCATAGGTCTCGGGTTCGATTCCCGCTTAGGCCGTTTTACTTTTCTAATTATTTTTGCTACTTCCGATACTCGGAAAATTCCGGAAAAATATCTAAAAATTCCAAAAAAATCATAGAATAATTCTAATGTAAGTTTGAGAATTTTTGGGCGTTACACTAGCCGTCAGGTTCATATGCCCTATTGCCACATCTTGACATACATATTTCGACCATAGGAGTAGATATGACCCAGGGTACGTCTAGTTCCCTTAGTGCAGCATCAGCTAGCTTTAGTGCATATAGACATCACTGCTCAGGGGGGTCTAGCTTGGAGAGGTGGGTCACAACCAGCCATACCAATCGGGGTCGAGGATGATGTTCCACTGATCATTCTAGCCGAGGGAGAGGAGTGGCCAGAGTTTACGGCTGAGGAGCTCTTTGGATCTCCTTTAACCTCGACCCAGCCCTCGACTTCTCTATCCATCGAGGATCGACTCGATTAACTTGAGGAGTCCTCTGCACAGCTTCAACAGTCAGTCTTAGATGAATTCAGCACACTCCGTGGAAAAATGACCACTGGATTTACTTCTCTCTGAGATGACATGACCACCAGATTTGAGTAGATTCTTCAGGCTCTGTGACCTTGAGCGACCCCTACCACCACCACCTGCTGATGATGATCAGACTTGATCATGTTACATACATTATTATGCATTGTATATTATATAACTTACTATTTCCAGTCAGTTCTTTCTTTCAGTCTATTTGTTAAAATTAGGAATGTGTTTCATAGATTAGGACTACTAATTTCAAAATTATTTTCAAAAATTTTATAAATTCTAGGATAAATTTTTTTTTTCAAAATTTCCTTATTTTTAGAATTTTCAAAATCAAGTTTAGCTTTAGTCTAGATCAAATTCATAGAAAGCATATTCCAATAAATTTAGGACTTGAGCATCTCACCAACACATTAGGGCTACCTTGTTTGTGTATTGCCAAATTTAGAAAGGGGTGAGATGCATAGGCAGATTGTTTGGACTTAAGATGCTTATATCAGTGCATCAACATAAGTCTGGGCATTAAATACCAAATCTATATTGATTAGGTTAAGTAATCCAGATTAATCAAACACTAACTGGATAAAAAGACTTAACCTGACACTGATATCTTCTGATAGTTAGTTAGTAACTAACTGTTAAACAGTTAAGGATAATTTATAGTTGATAAGATTATTTTGAAATAATGTCAGATTCAAAGGGGAGGATATTTAAAAACAACTTTTAAATTTTTTTTAGATATACTTTGAATAGATAGTTTTAACATACTTATATTTTTCAAAAACGCTTTTTCAAAATGTTTCTAAAAAGTTGTTTTCGAAAACACACCTATACTTTTCAAAAATTTATTTTGAAAATGTTTAACGTATTTTGAAATATCACATGTTTTGTAAAATTCTAATTGTTTTGAAAACTGACTATTTTAATTTTTTTGAACTGCTTTTAAACTTGAAAAAAAAATGAAATATTTTGGAAAAAGTTTCACTTTTGCAAAAATTAATCTTTTAAAAGCTTCAATCTTGAAAAAGGCTCATCCCTGAAAATTTTTTGCAAAATTTATTTCTTTAAAGTTTCTTAATAACTATTTAAACTTTATAGTTAGTTTTTCAAAGGATTATAAGTGTTTTGCAAACTTTCATTTTTAGTTAATTACTTCCCCCATAACTCTGAACCTTGTATTTTTTCCAAAATTTCACAATTTTTTTAACGAGTTTTTCACTGTCGTACTTATTAACTCATGTCTTTTTGATGAATGTCAAAGGGGGAGAGTTAGCGGGATTAAGTTAGCAAAAGTTAGCAAACAAAAGAAAAATTAAAACCACTTAAACTCCAAAAATAATTAAAACAACAAAGCTAAGTTACTCATATTTCTTATGCTTATTTTGCATATTTTTTCATAACTTAACACGGGTTTGTCATTGAATCAAAAAGGGGGAGATTGTTGGTGCAGTTTACACTAACGGTCTAACTCAGGTTTTGATGAATGACAAGTAAGTTAAGTTAGGTTTTGTTGTAATCTAACCACTCTATTAAGTGTGCAAGAGAAGTCCAGATAGGTCAACGGACTGGCCGGATATCTGGTAGGAAACCTAGCTAGGTCAACGGGCTGACCAAATAGTTGGTATAAAGTCCAGATAAGTCGACGGGCTGACTAGGTATTTGGCAAGAAGTCCAGCTAGAACGGACCCACCGGATGTTGATGCGGGAAGCATTCGACGGTCAAACCTAGGTTTTGATAATGGAAAAGGGATTCAAAGTTAAGATTCCTTGTTATCTGACATGCTTAAATGAGGTTTCATGAAAGTCCTAACTGCGATTAGGTAGGTGAAAACCCTAGGGGGTGGAAACCCAAGGTCCTAGGGGGTGGTAACCTTAGGTGAAGGAAAACCCTAGGGGGTGGTAACCCTAGGGGGTGGTAACCCTATGAGGAAAGTCTTGGTGGGTCAAGAGGTTAAGGCAAAAGTCCTAGGGGGTGGTAACCCTAGGTGGAAAGTCCTTGTGTCGCGAACCAGGTGGAAGATTGGACGGGTCGGGGAGCGAGCGTCCAGCAGAAAGTTCGGAAGCATCGAGCGCTGAGCAAAAGTCCAGTCGATCTGGAGGATCGCACTGGCAACATGTAACTCTCCTGAGTGGAGTAGGTGAGGACGCGTTCCCGGCAGAGGGAAGAGTAGGCGTCGGGTCGATCTAGGGTTTCCGGTTGGAAATTCAAAGTCAGACCCGGACAGTCCAGAGAGTGTCAAACAACTTTCTTATCATATCTATGTGTGCTAACCTTATCTTGCAGGATATATGTGTATTTTGTGGACTAACACGTTGTGCAGGGACAAAAGAGCACACTTGGCCTCGGAGGAATAGTGTCCGAGGTGTCTCCATGGAGCTTAGAGGCGCCTCGGGTGCAAGCCAGAAGAAGTCAGCGCAGCAGAGCTGGAGGCGCCTTGGATGAGTTTGAAGGCACTTTGGACAAGAGCTTGGAGGCACCTTGGAGTGGCTTGAAGGTGCCTTCAAGTGGATGAGGTGCGATCGGATCAGTGCTGATCCACACGGCTGACTCGGCGGGTTGGAGGCGCCTCGGATGCGCTTTAAGGCACCTTCAGCAGTGTATAAAGGGAGGTCTCGAGCAACAGTCTAGAGCAACACATTACAAGCAACCCTTCTGCTATGAGCTGCTAAAGAGACCTTCCGACGAAGCTACGACTTGACACCGACAACCCGGAACTCTGAATCTGTGATTTCTATTGTTGTCGGTATATTTTTCTGTATTCAATTATACTTCATTTGTAATTATTTTATGAAATAGTAGGTGTTGCCCAAAGTAAACATTCAACGAATGTGGGCCTTGGAGTAGGAGTCACACAAGGCTCCAAACCAAGTAAATACCCTGTTTGTTGTTTATTTTATTCCGCTACATTTATCACTAGATTTTTACGAATCGAACGAAATAGCCACGAGCGCTATTCACCCCCCCCCCCCCTTCTAGCACTTTTCGATCCAACACCGGATAGCTGGCATGAAGTCTAGATAGGTCGACGAGCTGACCGAATGTCTGACAAGTTGTTAATTTAAGGTAAGTCACTAGAAGAGAGTGACCTTATGAGGATACAACCCGGTTGAGGGATAGTAGGCGTCAGTCTAGTTTAGGTTCATTTGGGATCCCTAAACTGAGACCTTGACTAGTTCCTAGTCCTGAGAGGACAAGAACTAATTACCACTCTTTATTAATTATTATCACCCTAATACTTGTGTTGCAGGTTATTTGGACTAACATTGTTTTACAGGACAAAGGAGAAAATTTGCCTTCAGATGAACAGTATCCGAAGGCGCCTCAAAGCAGTGACGGTGCCTTCGTACTATTCATAGAAGTCGTCTTTCATGGCTATGGAAGGTGCCTTCCCCAGGGTCCATGGAAGGCACCTTCCCCAGGGTAAAATTTGGCATGTTCAGCAATAAGCTCCAGAGCAGTTCGGGATAGATTTTGACTCATTGGAGGTACCTTCTACGTCTATGGAAGGCGCCTTCCACAACCTATATAAGGCAGGCTCGACCAAGCAACCTTTAACAACTTCCATACGAGCTACTACGCGCCTGTTTAAGGGTCCAACTACTCCGGGTTCCTACTACGACTTTGTTGCGAAGCTGCTGCGCCCGATAACTACTCCGAGAACTTTCGATCGTGGTTGGTAGACCAACACCGACACACGAGTGCTCCTACTTATATTTCTAAAAGTGTCAGTAACATTTCATTTGTGTACTTGATTATTGCAAAAGGACAAGTGCAGTGTGTTGCACTTATTCAAACATTCTTTGTACTTGATTTCCTCTTCCGAAGGTACCAAAAGCGGCCTTTAGTGGATTACTCGTTGATAGGTCTGAGGGATCTTGGTCTTTAAGTAAGAGTCACTAAAGGCTCCGAACCAAGTAAAGTGCTTGTGTCTTTCTCATGTCTTTTTAATTATGATTTCATACGTACTTTCCGCTGCGCATACTTGTGATTTTAAAACTGACAAAATGAGTTTTTGAAAATCACATGATTCACCCCCCCCCCCTCTCACATACAATCGATCCAACAAAAAGTTGCTAGAAAGTGAATACAAGAATTGTAGTTCAAGTTGTTTTCTATTCCTAGCTCTAGGCGTCTTTTTATAGCCCCTGGAAAATTATATCTAAGGTTGGAAGACAGCTTCAATAGGCTAGAAGGCACCTCCAACATGGCAAGCTTTATCTATACGAAGATAAAACTTTATCTTCGCTAACGGTCACTGGAAGGCACCTTCAATAGCTAGGAAGGTATCTTCGTACTGTTCATCAAAGGCACCTTCCAAGCCATAGAAGGTGCCTTCCATATGGCAGATTAGCTCTTTTGATGATTTTTTCATGTGGTGATGCTCTGGGTAACCAGAGTTGAGCTCACCCAGACCCAACTCCGACCTTCTCCTCGAGCATTCTTCCTCTCTAGCTTCTCGTCCCTCGGGCCACCGCACATATCCTTCTCGTCCACCAATGTACTCTTCCACAACATCTCATCCTTCGGATGCACCGAGCCCATCGACTCCCTTCCTGTTCCATCATTCTTGCTAGCTGCTTCTTCTGCTCGACTTCTTGTATTCCTAAGCTCCTGCACACTTAGACATAAGGATCAAACACAACAAGACCTAACTGGACTTAGTTGACCACATCAAAACTACCCTAGGGTACTAACACTAAGTATTTCTTAGGAATTGAAATTGCCCACAATAAATTTAGAGTTTCATTATGCCAACAGAAGTATGTTATAGATTTACTCAAAGAAACTGGATTGCTTAGAATAAAGCTAATTGATACTCCTATGGATATGAATTCAAGTGTTTGGGATGATACTGGAGAATTCTTTTAGGACAAGGCAAAATATAGATGGCTTGTTAGGAAACTCATCTACTTAACATTAACGAGACTTGACATCTCCTTTGTAGTTGAAATGGTCAGTCGTTTTATGGATAAGCCAAAGTAAGTTCAATAGAATATCATGATCAGGATTCTTAGGTACATCAAGAAATCACTAAGAAAATGGTTATCATTTAGGAGAAATAGGCACCTTAGGATCGAAGCCTATTCTGATGCTGATTGCGCTAGATCAAAGATCGATAGACAGTCTATTTCTGAATATTTTATTTATATAGAGGAAAATCTAGTAACATGGTGAAGTAAGAAACAAACTATTATTGTTAAGCCAACTGCCAAAGTTGAGTACAAAGTCATGACTCACACCGTAACTGAGATTTTATGGTTAAAGAATTTGTTTGAAGAATTAGGATTTACCTATAATGTACCACTGCCTATGTATTGTGATAACCAAGTGACTATTTGTTAGAGGCTAAAAAAATTTACATATCTCCATAATAGTATGATATTGTCCACTTTTGACCTAAGCTCTCATGGATTTATTTTTGATTCAACCCAAAAGATCTCATGCCAATAGAGATATCTGTTGGTGCGATTAGCACTAACGATTTAACCCAGGTTTTGATGAATGACAAATCAGGTTAAGTTAGTTTGTCGTTGTCTGACACTTTGATCAATTGTGCAGGAAAAGTCCAGACAGGTCGACGGGCTGACCAGATGTCTGGCACGAAGCCCAGCTAGGTCGACGGGCTGACCGGATAGCTGGTGAGAAGTCCAAGCGGGTCGACGGGCTGACTGGACGCTTGGCGAGAAGTCCAGCTAGGTCGACGGGCTGACCGGATAGCTGGCGAGAAGTCCAGACAGGTCGAAGGGCTGACCGGACGTCTGGCAGGTAAGTGAGGTAAGTGACTGCGAGAACGCGTTCCCGGGAAGGGAACATTAGGCGTCGATCCGACTTAGATCCATTTCGGATATCTAAGTCGAGATCGTGACTAGATTCCGATCTCGGAAAGACGAAATCTAAGTCATACTCTTTGCTATTACTTTGTTGAACTTTAATTATGCTAACACTTTGTTTTACAGGATCTATTTTGTCTCGGACTAATCTTGTTTTGCAGGAAAGTTGTTCGCTGGAAAAAGGTGGTCCGGGCGCCCGGGAGGCACCCGGGCGCCTTGGAGGCAAAAATTATCCTGACCGCGCGTCGCCACTTGGAGTTCGCTGGTTGGACTTGCCACGTCTCACCAGGGCGCCTGGAAGGGATCCAGGGCGCCCCGAGCTTCATATAAAAGATGGGGCGGAGGCAGAGACCATATTCAACTAAGAACTCTTTGATTGCTTGCTCTGCTGCTCTGCGCTCCAACGACGCCAACGAAGCTCCGACAACGTTCTCTTGTCCTTGTGGTTTTCTTTCTGTCGGTATAGCTTTGTTTTAATTTTTATTAGCAGTCCTTGTACTGCCTTTTGTAATCATTATTTCGAATTGCTAGTGAATTGCCCAATGAAAGTGTTCACGGAGTACGGGCCTTCGAGTAGGAGTCGTCACAGGCTCCGAACGAAGTAAAAAATACCGTGTTCATTTGTCTTATTTTCTTTTATTATTCCGTTGCGCTTAACTCTTTCTAACTCTGTTTTTCGAATCGATATTCACCCCCCTCTATCGACGTTTTACGATCCAACAAGTGGTATCAGAGCAGGTACCGCTCTAATTTGGTGCAACCACCAATCAGACAGGGGGTGAAAATAATTTTTTTCTCTTCACTTAATTCTAAATTGATATTACTATTAATTTAGGATTTTTTTTCTTTCCTCTCGTTGCAATTAAATCTAAATTGGTGCAACACCAATTTAGATACAACTATTATTTTTTTCCGCACTACTAATCCAAGACCAAGTCTTGGAATATTTTTTCGTTATTTACTTGTGTGCAGCATGTCTCAACTAGAAGGCTTCAGCACAGTACGTCCTCCTCTATTCAACGGGGATGACTTCTCGTACTGGAAGAAAAGAATGGAGGTGTGCCTAAAGACGGATTACGATCAATGGTTCAGCGTTATAAAGGCCTACTAAGCTCCAACTGACAACTCCGGAAAACCACTAGACCCGGAACAATGGACTCCGGACATGAGGAAAAAGGCATCAACAGAAAACAAGGCAATCAACACTCTACATTGCGGCCTAACACGATAAGAGCTGAATCACGTCGGACCGCATCAGAATGCCAAAGAATTGTGGGACAAACTGATCGAGTTGCACGAAGGAACGAGCGACGCGAAGGTAACAAAAAGAGACCTACTTTTAAATAAAATATTTAATATAAAAATGCAGGAAGGGGAAACGGCAAGTCAACTGCATGAAAGAATCAAGGACGTCCTCAACGGACTCCACGCGATAGGCCACCAGATGGAAAATAGAGATTTAATAAGGTACGCACTAAATGCTTTTCCTCGTAATAGCTTGTGGGCATCAATCGTAGATGCCTACAAAATTTTGAAAAATTTATCTAAGTTAAAATTAGACGAGCTTTTTTGTGAGTTAGAATTACATGAACAAACTAATGCTGGAGCGGAGAAAGGTATTGCTTTATTTGCAGGCTCATCCAAAGAAAAGAAGAACAAGCCTGAAACGGAAGATGAGTCAGAAGATGAAGACGGGTCTGAACCCGAATCAAGCCACGAGTCCGTACTCGTTTCCGAAGGCCCGGATGAGGTACATTTTAATTTAAACAAAAAGTTTTTTAAAATTATTTCTTGCTTAAATAGTAAGTTAATTAAAATAGAAAATGAAAACAAATTACTCCTTGCGGAAAATCAAGACCTCAAGGATCAAATAAAAAATTTAAATCCAACTCAAGATCTGATACTTGAAGAGAATTCATCATTAAAATCAGAAATTAATAACTTAAAAGAAATACTAGAAAAATTCACTACAAGATCAAAAAATCTAGACTTAATCCTGAATAATCAAAAAGCATGTTATAATAAAACCGGACTTGGATACAAATCGAACTCAAATAAAACCTTTTAAGTCATTAATAACCCAATACAAATCAACTAATCAAGCTTGGATTCCGAAAGCATGTTTGACCACGCAAGTAGGAATTAATCAATATTACATATTTAAAGAAAAAATATATTATATAAACTCAAATAAACTAAATCAAAAACCAAAAAACAAATCAAAGAAATCAAAATTTAAAAATATTAAAACTCAACAAAATATAAATTATCACCAAGTTAATTATAACTATTAAAGGAATCGACACAAACCTAAAACGAAAATTTAAATTAAAGGCCAATAATTCAGGGGGAGGCTCCAGAATAGCTGGCACCTCCAAAACTAACTTACCCGACAGGGTAACCTAAACAAACTAACCCGGCAGGGTAATTAGGATTAGTTAAAAAGAGATCAAGTTTAACTTGAATCATGGTACTGGTGAAATTTTTGGATGATAGTACGTTAGGGAAACTTGGGCATCGCATGTCTAGAAAGATATGGTTTCGATCTGGTGCATTTGGCCAAGTGGAACTGACCGAAGCTACCCTTAAATGGATCCTAACTAGTTAGACCAAGATTTAGTACTAAGCTCCGTGGATAGGACTATTCGGAAAACTTCGAAAGGTTGGTTACTTCTAATGACGTCCATGTGACTCACCAAGCTTAGAAGTTTATCCGAAAAATGCCTATTTGTAGAGACCAAAACTAAATCTGAATCTAACCCAAGTTAAACCAAACTCCATAATCCAACCCATCTCAGAAAATTATAAGATTCTCTGATTGAAAACTTAAATCGGGTGAGATGACTAAGGATCAAAATAAAATTTCGAATTTCAAATTAAATTAAAATTAATTTTTGAATTTCAAAATAAATTCAAATTAAAATTAAAATTTCAAATTTAAATTAAATTTTGAGTTAAATTAATTAAATTAAAACTCAAATTAAATTAATCAAATTAAATTTCGAACTGAATTAGTTAAGTTAAATTTTGAACTAATCAAATTTCGAATTAAATAACTAAAATGAATTACGATTAATTTATTTTTAATTTTAAAACCAAATTAACCTCAAAAACTATTTTAAAAATTATTTTAAATTAACTTTAAAAACTATTTTAAAAAAAAAATTATTAAATTAACTTTAAAAACTATTAAATTAACTTTAAAAACTATTTTAAAAATTATTAAATTATCTTTAAAAACTATTTTAAAAATTATTAAATTAACTTTAAAAACTATTAACCTTAAAAACCCTTTTAAAATTATTAAATTATCTTTAAAAGTTATTTTAAAAATTAAATTAAACTTAAAAAAAAAAAATCATTTAAAGGGTCAAAAACCAGGGGCGGGCGCCCCTAGTATTCCCTTCGGGGGCGCCCGGGAGGGGATCCAGGCGCCCCGCCCGAAATCAACCCCGAGCGCCCGGAAAGGCTCCGGGGGCCCGGAGTTCCCTATAAATAAGGGGCAGCAGGCGCCCCCAACAATTGCCCCAAATCTTTTAACTCTTACCAAGGTTCTATCCGAACCTTAGTGTGAGAGTGTCCAAAATTTAAATTTTGTTGCGGTGAAGACGCTGCTGCGACTCAACCGAGATCATCAGTTCTATATTTTACGATGGCTCCTCGATAAATCCTTTTTCCTTGTCTAAATTTTTTTTTTTGTCTTGGTATTTTTATTTAGAATATCTCTTTGATATAATAGTAGGAAACGAACAAATACTGGTGCTGGGCCCTCTAATGCTAGTACTGACCCTAGGTTTCCCACAGATGAACTTAGAGTTAGATTTGAGTCAACCATTTATATGGCCATTAGGACTAAATGCATAGATAGATCGTTCTTTTTAGTTTCTTGTGCTCCTGTTATGGAGGTTATAAACCACTATAACCTACGAAACCTTGTTGAATGTACTAGTCCGGTAAACATAAGTCTGTGTGCTGAATTTTGTAACAACCTAGTAAAAGTAGACGACCTTACCTATACTACTAGGGCAGCAGGTACTGATATCACCCTATCACCTATGACGATCCGGGAGTTTTTAGGGTTACGTCCATCCACTTGTTCCTTTTTATGCTATCCTCCCGGGGATCTACCATTCGGAGATCCCTACTCACATATCACTCTTGATACGATTTATTCGTATGTTTTTGGGGGAGAGCGAGATCCCACTGTGACCTAGTTTAGGTCTGTAGAACTTCGAGTCTAGGACTACACTCTTTATAGGGTCTTAGTCTTTTGCATCTTACCACTGACTACTCGGGACATCGCTGTGATGCGCCCATTCCACTCATTTTTACTCTATGCCCTGAGTCATAGGTTAGATATTGACATCAGCCTACATATCTTCTCCACCATTATCTACTCTGCTGAGTATGTGACTAATAGTCGAGTCCACATGCCTTTTTGTCACATTTTGATAGTATATATGTCCTCGTTGCGCATTGATGTCACTAGAGGAGACATTCGCTGTATGACTGAGTTTGACGTCATAACAGCTAGGAACTTCTCTCTGGCTAGTATCCACATAGATGAGGGCGACGGTACTATGTCTTGGCGGAGGGGGGCATGGCACCAGCACGACCCAGGCGCGCAGGGGGAGGCCGAGCAGGATGAGTTCATGCTTGCACTGTTTCCGGAGGAGGCCGTTCCACCTCCACCACCAGCTCGAGCACCACGCACTCTAGCCGACCGCATGACTGGACTAGAGAGGGCCATGGCGAGTCTCCAGCAGGAGAACTCTGACTTTCAGCGTGACATGCGGCGAGAGGTCTCCGAGTTACGAGCTGACGGGCAGACTCGACACACTGAGCTGATGACACTACTCCGCTCCTTGGGATCTGGACCACCCCTTTCCTCATCTCAGTAGCTCTAGTTGTGATACTTCAGTTATCTACATCACTTGTAGAATACTTATTGATCTATCTAGTGTTCTTTCTGATATAGATTGATTATGTTCGATCTTAATAGACTAGGAGTTTCAAATTTCAAAAATATTTTCAAAAATGGTTATTCTCAAACTATAGGTTAAAACATATTCTGTTTTCAAAACTTTCCTATTTTTATATTTTTAAATAAATTTTTAGCCTTAGACTAGTTTAAAATCCTTAGAGAACATGTACCCAGAGGACTATATTTGAGCATCTCACCAAAACCCTAGGCTTACCTTGCTTGTGTTTGACGAACATAGAAAGGGGTGAGATGCATAGGCCACTTGCCAAAGACTTAAGATGCTTATTTCAGTGCATCTATATAAGTCTGGGCGATAAATACAAAATATACATTAATCAAGTTAAGGTTGAACTTAACTTGACTAACCAAGTGAAAGCTGATATCTTATGATAAGTCAGTCAGTAACAAACTGGTTAGACATTTGATTTAATGTCAGATTCAGGGGGAGATATAAAACTACTTCAGTTTTTTAAATTGAATTTTAAACTTATTTTTTCATCAAAAGTTTAAACTCAACTTATTTTTGAAAATTTCTAAAAAAGAATTTTACAAAATTATTTTGAAAACTCCTTTGTTTTAAAAATTATTCTACTTTGAATATTTTTAGCAAATACTTTTTATGTTTGTATTGAAAAATATTTTTTTTTTAAAAAAAAAAATTTAACCTATTTTTGAAAACTAACTCTTATAAAACTAAGTTGTTTCAAAGAATTGAGTTTTACTTTTTATTGAAAATTGATTTTTAGATTTAACTTAGTTTTGAAAATTGAATTTAAATATCTAGTTCTTAAAATTTGATCTTACTTAATTTTGATAATTTGATTTAAATTAGTTGTAAAAATTGCTTTGATATTGAAAATTGTGAAAATTTGATTTTTTTAAAAAAACTTAAATTTACAAAATCATTTTTCCTTAATTTTGAAAATTGAATCTTTTTGTTGAAAAATAAATGTCAAAGTTTTAAAACTGATTGTTCCCTTACATCTAAAACTTAGTTTTAGAATTTTGAATTTGTAAAAAGCATTTCAAAGTTGAAACTTGTTTTGAAAATTTAAACTTGATATTTGAAATTTAGAACTTATACAATTATGTTTGAAAATCAGACTATCTAAACTTAGCTATTTTTTTAAACAGCTAATGCTTTAAACAAGTGTTCAAAAGTTTAACTCCCCCAGATAAACTTGACATTAATTCTTACTTTGTCTGAAATCTATGTGTATGCTTACTTAATCCATGCTTATTTTTGATGAATGCCAAAGGGGGAGGGTTAGGTGGTTAAGTTAGCTAAACGTGGTTAAGTCAGCTAAACCAATTTGAAAATACAAACTTTAAAACCACATAAATGCATGTTGTTTCTTGCATATGTTTTCACTAACTTAACCAGGTTGTCATTCCATCAAAAAGGGGGAGATTGTTGGTGCGGTTAGCACTAACGATTTAACCCAGGTTTTGATGAATGACAAATCAGGTTAAGTTAGTTTGTCGTTGTCTGACACTTTGATCAAGTGTGTAGGAAAAGTCCAGACAGGTCGACGGGCTGACCAGATGTCTGGCACGAAGCCCAGCTAGGTCGACGGGCTGACCGGATAGCTGGCGAGAAGTCCAAGCGGGTCAACGGGCTGACCGGACGCTTGGCGAGAAGTCCAGCTAGGTCTACGGGCTGACCGGATAGCTGGCGAGAAGTCCAGACAGGTCGAAGGGCAGACCGGACGTCTGGCAGGTAAGTGAGGTAAGTCACTGGAGGGGAGTGACTGCGAGGACGCGTTCCCGGGAAGGGAACATTAGGCGTCGATCCGGCTTAGATCCATTTCAGATATCTTAGTCGAGATCGTGACTAGAATCCGGTCTCGGAAAGACGGAATCTAAGTCATACTCTTTGCTATTACTTTGTTGAACTTTAATTATGCAAACACTTTGTTTTGCAGGATCTATTTTGTCTCGAACTAACCTTGTTTTGCAGGAAAGTTGTTCGCTGGAAAAAGGTGGTCCGGGCGCCCGGAGGTCCGGGCGCTCGGAGGGGATCCGGGCGCCCGGGAGGCGCCCTGGAGGCAAAAATTATCCTGACCGTGCGTTGCCACTTGGAGTTCGCTGGTTGGGCTTGCCACGTCTCACCAGGGTGCCTGGAAGGGATCCAGGGCGCCCCGAGCTTCATATAAAAGATGGGGCGGAGGCAGAGACCATATTCAACTAAGAACTCTTTGATTGCTTGCTCTGCTGCTCTGCGCTACAACGACGCCAACGAAGCTCCGACAACGTTCTCTTGTCCTTGTGGTTTTCTTTCTGTCGGTATAGCTTTGTTTTAATTTTCATTAGCATTCCTTGTACTACCTTTTGTAATCATTATTTCGAATTTCTAGTGAATTACCCAACGAAAGTGCTCACGGAGTACGGGCCTTCGAGTAGGAGTAGTCACAGGCTCCGAACGAAGTAAAAAACACCGTGTTCATTTGTCTTATTTTCTTTTATTATTCCGCTGCGCTTAACTCTTTCTAACTCTATTTTTCAAATCGATATTCACCCCCCTCCCTCTATCGACGTTTTACGATCCAACAATATCTTCATCTTTTTACATTCATGATATTTTCCATGTCTTTCCAATATAGGACTTTTATTGTATTCCTAACAATCCTCCATTCAAACGAAGGATCACCATTACTCTCATAGACTAGACCTCCCCGCAAGCATCCAATCACTCTTGACCTACTCTAGGCCTCCCCTCAACTTTGTTTAAGGTCATCTCACATGACATCCAATCTAGACAATGGCTTTGATATCATTTGTTAGGGGCCAAAAGAATCCAATATCTTTACAATGATATGATAATGTCCACTTTACGCCTAACCTCTTATAGATTTATTTTTTATTCTACTCAAAAGGCCTCATATAAATAAATATATCTTCATCTTTGTAAACTCGTGATCTTTTTCATGTCTTTATAATGTGACACTTTGATTGTATTTTCAATATTATTCACATTACAAATAACCTAATTTTTTATGAGAGGACTAAGCATATTAAAGTTGATTGTACTTTCTTTATGAGCGTGTAATGATATGGGTTATAAGGAGTGGAGTCCATGTAATAATGTAAAAGGGTATATAAGGAGAAGAAAGAAGATGTAAGGAGGTTCAGTCAAGATTAACTCGCTCGGTGATGTAATCTCGGGCGACCTAGCAGACGTACGGACCTAAATCGCCAGAAGGGGTTCAGGTTAGCACGGTCAGTAGAACAAGCCCGGATGAACATATATGTAACTCGCTCAGTAATATAATTCCGGGTGACCTAGCAGACGTACGGGCCTAAATCGCCAAAAAGGGATCTCTTAACACAGTCAGTAGAATAAGCCTGGATGAGCATATACATAGCTCGTTTGGTAATATAATTCTGGCCAACCGAGCAGGCGTACTAACTCAAGTTGCCGGGAGGGAATTGGCTTAGCGCGGTCGATAGAATAAACCCAAACGAGCATATACATAGCTCATTCGGTAATATAATTCCAGGCGACTGAGCAAACGTACGAACTTAAGTCACCAAGAGGGGTTCAACTTAGCGTGGCCGGTAGAACAAGCCCGGACAAACATATATGTAACTCGCTCGGTAATGTAATCTCGGGTGACCGAAGGATGTATGGACTTAAAGCACCAGAAAGTGCTCAGCTTAACATGGTCGGTAAAATAAGCCCAGACAAGCATATACATAGCTCGTTCGATAATATAATTTCGGGAGACCGAGCAAACGTACTAACTCAAGTCGCCAGGAGGGAATTGGCTTAGCGCGGTCAGTAGAATAAACCTGAACGAGCATATGGATAGCTCGCTCGGTAATATAATTCCGAGTGACTGATCAGATGTACGAACATAAGTCACCAGGAGGGACTCGGCTTAGTGGGGTCGGTAGAACAACTCCAGATGAGCATAATCATAATTTACTCGGTAATGTGATATCTGTTGGATTTTTTGGGCTGCAAAAATCTTCTTTTTGCGTTGCGGAAACCCCGAATCCCATGCCACCAGATCTGTGCGAAGTTTAAAATTCGTGTACGAGTTTCTCTACTCCTAGATCTACATTAGATCTACAAGATCAGAAGGTATACCTTTGAAGCGATGCCCTTCGCTTAATCCCGCTCATCCAAATGATGCCGGATCTCGAGAATGTCAAAGTAGACACTCCTTTATGTGTATCCACACGAACAAGGAGATGGAGAAAATACACTAGAGTGTGGTAGCACCCTTTGTGGCTCTCGGCAATGGAGGAAGAGAGGGAGAGAAGAGAGCTTGAGGAAGAAGATGAGAGTTACACACAAAATGAAAAACTCCTCTCTTGAATAAATTGTGGCCGACCACATTAAGAGGTTAATAACCTCCATGGAATACCAAGAGTCACAACTCTTGGTAACTCCCATGAGGTGGCATCCCACTTAAGCAATCATGATGATGTGGAGCATCATCATTGGTTCACTCTTTGCCAACTCACCAATGAGGTGGCAAATGGCCAAGTCAAACTTGACTCTTCATCTTCCTCTCAAGTCAAGTCAAACTTGACCACTTCTCTCTCATGGTTGATCAAATCTAACCATTGGTTCAAGTCAATTTTAATTTAATGAATCTCTATTCATTGAATTAAATTGACTCAATGAGTCTAAGCCCAAATTAGACTCATCTAACACATGAACCAAATTGAGTCCAACTCAATTAGCCTAATTTGGATTACTCTTAATCCAATTTGGTTCATCACATGGACCTAATCCTTTAGGTTCATCAAATGAACCTAATCTCCATCTAAGTGCCCTTTGTGTATGACCCTATAGGTTCTTATAACATTGGCAATGCTCCTAAACTCATTTAGAAGTATAAGTAATGAGCGGTATCTAGCAACACATCATTACTACCCAAGTTATAAGAATGCTTAGATCCAACATCACCTTGTGACTACTAATTGTGACTCTTCACAATATATGACAAGTGTCCTTCTATCCTTGACATCTAGATTGATCAATGTGAGGCATAGACCGTGTCATCCTCTAATCAATCTAAATCTTCAATCCCAAGTAGACTCATTTAATCAAATGAGCTCAACATCTCATATTGATTCATTTGGGCATGGCCATGCACTTAGTGGTCTCACTCTATCAAAAATATCGATGTCTCTCCTGTCATATAGGAGGGATAGATCCCATCTACATGACTCACATCCCTCCGCATAATTTGTTACATTCCCAGTAATCGCCTTTATAGTCCACCCAGTTACGGGTGACGTTTGACGAAGCCAAAGTATATAACTCCTTATGTAGAGAACCATGGTGACTTCAGGTCCAAGGAATAATAGTCATACTAATAGCCACATGAGAAAGTATATGACACTCATATAACGATCCATGATACTTTCTCATGGCGGGTCATTCAGTATATATTCTCCAATGCATACCCATGTGTCAACTTGATATCTCTATATCCATGACTTGTGAGATCAAGTCATCGAGTTGACCTATATGCTAGTCTCGTCGCATTAACATTGTCCTTGAATGCTAATACTTGACTAGGAATGATTAAGAGTAGTGTTCCCTATATCATCTCACTATCAATTCAACTAACCGATTGATATAGTTAAGAACCTTCTACTCAAGGACGCAATTATACTTAGTTATTTGGCACCAATACAAGTAAGCATAATAACCATAAACAAATACCCTTATATATATAACAATATGATACAACGAGTCCATACATCAATCATCAAATGATTGGCTCTAGGGCTTTAACTAACAATCTCCCACTAGCACTAGTGCCAATCAGTATAGGCTCTAAGGCCCAAAGACCTAGTGTGACCATCATGCTTTCTCTGTGCCAAAGCCATAGTCAAGGGATCTGCGATGTTAGCCTCAGTGGGTACTCTGCAAATCTTCACATCTCCTCTATCGATGATCTCTCGAATGAGATGGAAACGCCGTAATATGTGTTTGGTCCGCTGGTGTGAGCGAGGTTCCTGAGCCTGTGATATTACTCCTGTTGGATCGTAAAACGTCGATAGAGGGGGGGTGAATATCGATTCGAAAAATAGAGTTAGAAAGAGTTAAGCGCATCGGAATAATAAAAGAAAATAAGACAAATGAACACGGTGTTTTTTACTTCGTTCGGAGCCTGTGACGACTCCTACTCGAAGGCCCGTACTCCGTGAGCACTTTCGTTGGGCAATTCACTAGCAATTTGAAGTAATGATTACAAAAGGCAGTACAAGGAATGCTAATGAAAATTAAAACAAAGCTATACCAATAGAAAGAAAACCACAAGGACAAGAGAACGTTGTCGGAGCTTCGTTGGCGTCATTGGAGTGCAGAGCAGCAGAGCAAGCAATCAAAGAGTTCTTAGTTGAATATGGTCTCTGCCTCCGCCCCATCTTTTATATGAAGCTCGGGGCGCCCTGGATCCCTTCCAGGCGCCCTGGTGAGACGTGGCAAGTCCAACCAGCGAACTCCAAGTGGCGACACGCGGTCAGGATAATTTTTGCCTCCCGGGCGCACGGACCACCTTTTTCCAGCGAACAACTTTCCTGCAAAACAAGGTTAGTCCGAGACAAAATAGATCCTTCAAAACAAAGTGTTAGCATAATTATAGTTCAACAAAGTAATAGCAAAGAGTATGACTTAGATTCCGTCTTTCCGAGACCGGAATATAGTCACGATCTCGACTTAGATATCCGAAATGGATCTAAGCCGGATTGACGTCTAATGTTCCCTTCCCGGGAGCGCGTCCTCGCAGTCACTCCCCTCCAGTGACTTACCTCACTTACCTGCCAGACGTCCGGTCAGCCCTTTGACCTGTCTGGACTTCTCGCCAGCTATCCGGTCAACCCGTTGACCTAGCTGGACTTCTCGCCAAGCGTCCAGTCAGCCCGTCGACCCGCTTGGACTTCTCGCCAGCTATCCGGTCAGCCCGTCGACCTAGCTGGGCTTCGTGCCAGACATCTGGTCAGCCCGTCAACCTGTCTGGACTTTTCATACATACTTGATCAAAGTGTCAGACAATGACAAACTAACTTAACCTGATTTGTCATTCATCAAAACCTGGGTTAAATCGTTAGTGCTAACCGCACCAACAATCTCCCCCATTTTGATGGAATGACAACCTGGTTAAGTTAGTGAAAACATATGCAAGAAACAACATGTATTTATGTGGTTTTAAAGTTTGTATTTTCAAATTGGTTTAGCTGACTTAACCACGTTTAGCTAACTTAACCACCTAACCCTCCTCCTTTGGCATTCATCAAAAATAAGCATGGATTAAGTAAGCATACACATAGATTTCAGACAAAGTAAGAATTAATGTCAAGTTTATCTAGGGGAGTTAAACTTTTGAACATTTGTTTAAAGCATTAGCTGTTTAAAAAAATAGCTAAGTTTAGATAGTCTGATTTTCAAACATAATTGTATAAGTTCTAAATTTCAAATATCAAGTTTAAATTTTCAAAACAAGTTTCAACTTTGAAATGCTTTTTAAACATAAGTTTACAAATTCAAAATTCTAAAACTAAGTTTTAGATTTAAGGAAACAATCAGTTTTAAAACTTTGAAATTTATTTTTCAACAAAAAGATTCAATTTTCAAAATTAAGGAAAAATGATTTTGTAAATTTAAGTTTTTTAAAAAAATCTAATTTTCACAATTTTCTATATCAAAGCAATTTTTACAACTAATTTAAATCAAATTGTCAAAATTAAGTAAAATCAAATTTTAAGAACTAGATTTTTAAATTCAATTTTCAAAACTAAGTTAAATCTAAAAATCAATTTTCAATAAAAAGTAAAACCCAATTCTTAGAAACAACTTAGTTTTATAAGAGTTAGTTTTCAAAAATAGGTTAATTTTTTTTTTTTAAGAAAACATTTTTCAATACGAACATAAAAAGTATTTGCTAAAAATATTCAAAGTAGAATAATTTTTAAAACAAAGGAGTTTTCAAAATAATTTTGTAAAATTCTTTTTCAGAAATTTTCAAAAATAAGTTGAGTTTAAACTTTTGATGAAAAAATAAGTTTAAAATTCAATTTGAAAAACTGAAGTAGTTTTATATCTCCCCCTGAATCTGACATTAAATCAAATGTCTAACCAATTTGTTACTGACTGACTTATCATAAGATAGCAGCTTTTACTTGGTTAGTCAAGTTAAGTTCAACCTTAACTTGATTAATGTATATTTTATATTTAACGCCCAGACTTATATAGATGCAATGAAATAAGCATCTTAAGTCTTAGGCAAGTGGCCTATGCATCTCACCCCTTTCTATGGTCGTCAAACACAAGCAAGGTAAGCCTAGGGTTTTGGTGAGATGCTCAAAACTAGTCCTATGGGTACATGTTCTCTAAGGATTTTAAACTAGTCTAAGGCTAAAAATTTATTTAAAAATCTAAAAATAGGAAAGTTTTGAAAACAGAATATGTTTTAACCTATAGTTTGAGAATAACCATTTTTGAAAATATTTTTGAAATTTGAAACTACTAGTCTATAAAGATCGAACATAATCAATCCATATCAGAAAGAACACTAGATAGATCAATAAGTATTCAACAAGTGATGTAGATAACTGAAGTATCACAACTAGAGCTACTGAGATGAGGAAGGGGGTGGTCTAGATCCCAAGGAGGAGAGTAGTGTCATCAGCTCAGTGTGTCGAGTCTGCCCGTCAGCTCGTAACTCGGAGACCTCTCGCCGCATGTCATGCTGAAAGTCAGAGTTCTCTTGCTGGAGACTCGCCATGGCCCTCTCTAGTCCAGTCATGCGGTCGGCTAGAGTTCGTGGTGCGTGACGTGGTGCTCGAGCTGGTGGTGG
This sequence comes from Zingiber officinale, assembly GCF_018446385.1. Classification (NCBI taxonomy): domain Eukaryota; kingdom Viridiplantae; phylum Streptophyta; class Magnoliopsida; order Zingiberales; family Zingiberaceae; genus Zingiber; species Zingiber officinale. The sequence continues at coordinate 62,342,396 of NC_055989.1, read as the reverse complement.
AGGTGGAACGACCTCCTCCGGAAATAGTGCAAGCATGAACTCATCCTGCTCGGCCTCCCCCTGCGCGCCTGGGTCGTGCTGGTGCCGTGCCCCCCTCCGCCAAGACATAGTACCGTCGCCCTCATCTATGTGGATACTAGCCAGAGAGAAGTTCCTAGCTGTTATGACGTCAAACTCAGTCATACAGTGAATGTCTCCTCTAGTGACATCAATGTGCAACGAGGACATATATGCTGTCAGAATGTGACAAAAAGGCATGTGGACTCGACAATTAGTCACATACCCAGCAGAGTAGATAATGGTGGAGAAGATATGTAGGCTGATGTCAATATCTAACCTATGACTCAGGGCATAGAGTAAATATGAGTGGAATGGGCGCATCACAGCGATGTCCCGAGTAGTCAGTGGTGTTAGGATCCTTCGTACGGCTAGAGAGGGGGGTGTGAATAGCCGACCCCAATCTTTCTCGTTTCTTCCTACGATTAGGTTAGCGCAGCGGAAAATACAAAGAAACGAAAGAGAAGAAAAACAAACCTTAACACAAGGATGTAACGAGGTTCGGAGATTAGGGCTCCTACTCCTCGGCGTGTCTGTAAGGTGGACGAGTCCAGTCAATCCGTCGGTGGATGAGTCCCCGGAGAACCGGCTAATACACTATACTCCTTGTGGGTGGAGAAACCTCGCCACAAATGTTTGCAACAGCAAACAAAGAGTACAAGAACAAAGAGTAAGCAAGAAATACAATAAGAATACACAAGCACTCTACCAATTTTGCTTTCTCGTCGACTGGAGTCCGGATGAAGCAGCAGCTTCAAAAACTCTAACAGCAGCAGCTGTTCCAGTCGGGGAAGCTCACGCGAAGCTTTGGACGAGCTCAACAAAACTCAAGCACAGCAGCACTTAGCAACAGGAAGGAGGAAGAAGAGTGGTCGCACGAGGATGCCTCGATCCTTTTATACTGCGAAGAAGCGAGAAAACTAGCGTTGCGTCGCGCAGCTAGAACTCGATCGGTCCGCACCGATCGGGAGGAAGTGATCGCCACCGATCGTGGACCGATCAGAGTGTCTGATCGGTCCACGCACCGATCAGCGCTTTCTCCCGAACTCCGCTATCGTGCTCGATCGGTCGTGGGGACCGATCAGGCCGATCGGTCCCGCATCGATCGAAGGCTTCATGAGAGTTGCCCAACTCTGCGTGGAATCGATCGGTCCCGGACCGATCCCCTCTGCGTCCCGATCGGTCCCGGACCGATCAGCTCCATCGATCGGTCCCGGCACCGATCGGAAGCCACGTAACCATGATCGCTTCGTTGGTTATCGATCGGTCACCGGACCGATCGATACCAATCAGATCCGGATCGATGCGGACGATCGAAGCTTGGTTTTTCCCAAACCAAGTCCCAAGTCTCCCAAGCCAACATCCGGTCAACCTTGACCTGTTGGTATATCATGCTTAGCATCCGGTCACTCCCTTGACCTGCTAAGACTCTCCACCAAGTGTCCGGTCAATCCCTTTGACCTACTTGGACTTTTCCACACCAGACGTCCGATCATCCCTGATCCATCTGGATTTTCCTCTTCGTGCCAAGTATCCGATCACTCTCTTGACCTACTTGGACTTTCCAACACCAGAAGTCCGATCATCCCTGATCCATCTGGATTTTCCCTTGCCTGGTTTCACTCACCAGGACTTTCCAACTGCCTAACATCCTAGTTAGGACTTTCCCACTGCCTAACATCCCAGTTAGGACTTTCCCACTGCCTGGTTTCACTCACCAGGACTTTCCACACTGCCTAACATCCCAGTTAGGACTTTCCAACTGCCTAACATCCCAGTTAGGACTTTCCCACTGCCTAACATCCCAGTTAGGACTTTCCCACTGCCTGGTTTCACTCACCAGGACTTTCCCCGTGCCAAGTCTCCATACTTGGACTTTTCGCGTGCCAAGCTCCCTGCTTGGACTTTTCCAGTGCCAAGTCTCCATACTTGGCCTTTTCCCGAATCAGGTCAACCAGGTCGACCTTGACCTAAGCTCCTGCTTGGACTTTTCCCGAATCAGGTCAACCAGGTCAACCTTGACCTAAGGTTGCACCTACAATCTCCCGAACACCTATTCTTGTCAAACATCAAGAATACAACTCTCTTCTCGTCAAACATCGTCAAACATCAAAACACAACTCGAGTCAGGTCAACTCGAGTCAGGTCAACCAAGTCAACCTTGACCTAAGGTTGCACCAACAATCTCCCCCTTTTTGATGTTTGACAAAATCCAAAATCAAGGTAGGTTAACCCGATAACCTAACTTAGGTTTTCCAACCATCTTCCAATGTCCAATGTTCTTTTCTTGAACATTCTCTGGACATTCTCCCCTTAGGTTAACCCGATAACCTAACTTGGGTTCTCCAATAATTCTCCCCCTTTTTGACATACATCAAAAAGAATTCCAATGTTCTTCCTTGAACATTCCTTGACATTCTTTCCCTAGCTTAGGTTAACCCGATAACCTAACTTGGGTTCTCCAATAATTCTCCAATGAACACTCTCCCCTTTTTGACACACATCAAAAAGAACAAGGAGGGTATCAAGGTCAAGAGTTTCTTCCTAATGAAAGTCTCATACCTTTCATTTGAAACTCTTAATTTCCCCCTTGATACTAAACCCAACAATCAACTTAGTGATAATCCCATATCACTAATCCTCAAGGAGTAAAAACTCCCCCTAAAAGTCAACTCCCCCTCGACCATTGCACCAACAATGTCTTGGAGAGTTTCAAACCTTTAGAAATCCACAAAACCCAACTTCCAGCTGAAATTTCAGACCAACAGCTGAAAAATCAGAAATTGGCACGCACTGATCGGTCCCGATCGAAGCCTGGATCGGTCCCCAGACCGATCCACGCTTCACTGATCGCACTGGATCGTCACTGATCGGTCACCAGACCGATCAGAACTTCCCTGGATCGGTCCGGTGACCGATCCACACTCTGAAATCAGAGATTTCTGATTTCCCTTCCCGGAAATTCAGAAACTCCTAAAAAATTCCAGAAAATTCGAAAAAATGTGAAATTTTGAGGATACATTCCTCATAACATATACTATCATGGAAAAATAGTTTTCTATGAGAATAGTTTCCATTTTTCAATCTTGATACAAAATTCAAAAACTTTGAAATAGTTCAAAGTTAAGTCAACTTTGTATCACAATGTTCAATGATGAATGCAATCACTAAGATGGCTTCATCAAGGTTTTCCAAATCAATTTTAAAATGATTTTAAAACCATTTGAATTTAGGACCATAATCTTAGGGCTAAATGTACATGACTTGTACACAAGCTTTCCCTATGATCCTCCTTTTCTTGAATTAGGCTCATCTAGGTACAAAAACTATGCACCTTGATCCTAACTCATGATCCTAATATCTCACACACATCTAAGATGTATCAAACCACATTCAAGTCAATTTGATGTGAGATATGGGTTAAGGTCAACTTAGGCTAAGTTCTCATGCATTTTCTAAACTACACTTTGATCTCAATACCAAAATGTGTTTTTATCCTTAAATCAATTTCATTGATTCTTAATGCAAGAGATGATGACATGGCATAAATTAATAACATAAGTGAAAGCATGTGCCAATGTCATGATGTCATGGCATAAAGTTTGAAACGAAACTAACACATGACATATAGATAACCTAAGCATTATCATGACATTTCAAATGATAATAAAATAAGTATAATGTCATGGCATGGCATATAGCAACCAATCATGGGAAGTTAGCACAAATAAAATACCTAAATTCCCTATCTAAGTATCCTTAGCCTTAGCTAACTTAGAATCTAACCCTAGATTGCCCATATATCCCTTAGAGAAAACCAAAATCCCAATTATGGTATTTCTCTAGGTTTTCTTAAATTGTGCCAAATAAGATTGAAATCGATATTTTTCAAATATGGCACAATTTACTCTTTAAGGAGTAACTAGTAATTCTATTTCATTTTCAAAGGTTAACAAAACCTTGAAAATGCTCCTTGAGTGTCAATTTCCTCAAAGTTGGGTTAACTACCCTTCTTATTGGAGTTGACACTCTCTAACCCATCTATGGGGTAGAGAAGATGCTCCTAGGAACCCAATACCTATTAGAGCTCATTGGGTTCACTAAATATTCACTAGGGATAACTTCCCTAGCAACCCTCCTAATGACCCTCTTAGGCTTTGAAGCCTTGGTCATTTGGGTCTCATCAAGGTCAACTATAGGGGTGACTCCTTGTAACCTTTGTAATGGTCTTCCTAGCCCTAGGTTTTGTTCCATAATCGAATGGAACATTGTGATAAGTGGGCTTGACCATTTGGGACTTAGGTTTGTGACCCAAACCCTTTTTGTCCTTGGACATTGGTTTTTGACCCTTAAACCCTAGAGATGACTTCTCCATGTTTTTAAGAGCCTTTTCTAAATTATCAAGTCTTGACCTCAAGACTTGATTCTCCTTCTCTAGTACCTCAATTTTTGATTTGTCATTTTTCTTTGAGGCATTCCTAGGCATGTGTCTAGTTGATTTGGGATTCCTACCTAGGTTCTCCTTAACCTTAGATGAGGTAATTCTAGGGTTGGCTTTCCTAGTGTTATCCTTATCTAGGCTCACATGTTTGGCACCTAAGCATGTGTATCGATTTCTAATGTTATCATGCTTATCATTATTGACTAGTGCAATAAAATTTCTAGCATGCATCTTACTAGTATTGCACGAATGAGACTTAAATGATACCTTAGGGTTTGCCTTAGCTCCCCTATAGAAGTGCTCGGTCTCTTGCCCTTGTGAGGTTGCCTCCCCTGGACAATGACTCGATAATGTCCCCTTCGCTTGCATTGGAAGCATACCACGTGCTCCTTGCCTTTGCGTGTCGGGACTCCGGCTCCCTTGACTTTTGGTGCCGGTGGAGTCTTCCTAACCCTCCTTGGACACTTACTCTTGTAGTGCCCATGTTTCCTACACTCAAAACACATTATGTGTAATTTGCTTGAAATCACAGTGTTTGAGTTACCTAGGGTTGTGGATGGAGATGAGCTTTCTTCTTCAACCCTTCCGGAGGTGGAAACTTCTTCTTCTTGCTCCGAACTTGAGCAAGAGGAACTCTCCTCCTCTTCTTCCTTGGATGTTGAGTAGCCCTCAACTTCCAATTTGCTCCCTCCATGATGTGAGCTACTTGGCTCACTAGGCTCCTCTTCATGGCTTGAAGTGAAGCTCTCCTCATGGTACTTGGCCAAGTTATCCCACAATTCCTTGGCATTGTTGTATTTACCTATCTTACACAAAATATTAGTAGGTAATGAAAATTCAATTGTTTTAGTTACCTCATTGTTGATCGTGGATTGGTGGACTTGTTCCTTCGTCCACTTGTTCTTCTCTAGAGGCTCTCCTTCTTTATCCATTGGAGGAGAAAACCCTTCTTGTACACAAAACCAGTTCAACATATTAGTCCTAAGAAAATACATCATCCTTACCTTCCAATATGTGAAGTTGTCGTTGTAGAAGGGTGGAATCGTGATGTCTTCTCCGAATTGATCCATCTCTAGCTTTGCTCCCACGGGTGTTGATCCGATGAAGAGCAACCTGGCTCTGATACCACTTGTTAGGATCCTTCGTACGGCTAGAGAGGGGGGTGTGAATAGCCGACCCCAATCTTTCTTGTTTCTTCCTACGATTAGGTTAGCGCAGCGGAAAATACAAAGAAACGAAAGAGAAGAAAAACAAACCTTAACACAAGGATGTAACGAGGTTCGGAGATTAGGGCTCCTACTCCTCGGCGTGTCCGTAAGGTGGACGAGTCCAGTCAATCCGTCGGTGGATGAGTCCCCGGAGAACCGGCTAATACACTATACTCCTTGTGGGTGGAGAAACCTCGCCACAAATGTTTGCAACAGCAAACAAAGAGTACAAGAACAAAGAGTAAGCAAGAAATACAATAAGAATACACAAGCACTCTACCAATCTTGCTTTCTCGTCGACTGGAGTCCGGATGAAGCAGCAGCTTCAAAAACTCTAACAGCAGCAGCTGTTCCAGTCGGGGAAGCTCACGCGAAGCTTTGGACGAGCTCAACAAAACTCAAGCACAGCAGCACTTAGCAACAGGAAGGAGGAAGAAGAGTGGTCGCACAGAGGATGCCCTCGATCCTTTTATACCTGCGAAGAAGACGAGAAAACTAGCCGCCGCAGCTAGAACTCGATCGTCCGCACCGATCGGAGGAAGTGGATCGCCACCGATCGTGGACCGATCAGAGTGTGCCTGATCGGTCCACGGACCGATCAGGCTTCCTCCGATCGTCTCGTGCTATCGATCGGCCGTGGGGACCGATCAGCCAGGCCGATCGGTCCCCGCACCGATCGAAGGCTTCACAGAGTTGCCCAACTCTGCGTGGAATCTGATCGGTCCTCGGACCGATCCCACCTCGCTCCCTGATCGGTCCGGGGACCGATCAGCTCCATCTTGATCGGTCCCCGACCGATCGGTAAGCCCACGTAACCATGATCGTTGGTTATCGATCGGTCACCGCACCGATCGATACCAATCAGACACCGGATCGGTCCGCAGACCGATCCGAGCTTGGTTTTTCCCAAACCAAGTCCCAAGTCTCCCAAGCCAACATCCGGTCAACCTTGACCTGTTGGTATATCATGCTTAGCATCCGGTCACTCCCTTGACCTGCTAAGACTCTCCACCAAGTGTCCGGTCAATCCCTTTGACCTACTTGGACTTTTCCACACCAGACGTCCGATCATCCCTGATCCATCTGGATTTTCCTCTTCGTGCCAAGTATCCGATCACTCTCTTGACCTACTTGGACTTTCCAACACCAGAAGTCCGATCATCCCTGATCCATCTGGATTTTCCCTTGCCTGGTTTCACTCACCAGGACTTTCCAACTGCCTAACATCCTAGTTAGGACTTTCCCACTGCCTAACATCCCAGTTAGGACTTTCCCACTGCCTGGTTTCACTCACCAGGACTTTCCACACTGCCTAACATCCCAGTTAGGACTTTCCAACTGCCTAACATCCCAGTTAGGACTTTCCCACTGCCTAACATCCCAGTTAGGACTTTCCCACTGCCTGGTTTCACTCACCAGGACTTTCCCCGTGCCAAGTCTCCATACTTGGACTTTTCGCGTGCCAAGCTCCCTGCTTGGACTTTTCCAGTGCCAAGTCTCCATACTTGGACTTTTCCAATGCCAAGCTCCCTGCTTGGACTTTTCGCGTGCCAAGCTCCCTGCTTGGACTTTTCCAGTGCCAAGTCTCCATACTTGGACTTTTCCAATGCCAAGCTCCCTGCTTGGACTTTTCGCGTGCCAAGCTCCCTGCTTGGACTTTTCCCGAATCAGGTCAACCAGGTCAACCTTGACCTAAGGTTGCACCTACAATCTCCCGAACACCTATTCTTGTCAAACATCAAGAATACAACTCTCTTCTCGTCAAACATCGTCAAACATCAAAACACAACTCGAGTCAGGTCAACTCGAGTCAGGTCAACCAAGTCAACCTTGACCTAAGGTTGCACCAACAAGTGGTAAGATGTAAAAGACTAAGACCCTATAAATAGTGTAGTCCTGGACTCGAAGTTCTACAGACCTAAACTGGGTCACAGTGGGATCTCGCTCTCCCCCAAAAAAATACGAATAAATCGTATCAAGAGTGATATGTGAGTAGGGATCTCCGAATGGTAGATCCCCGGGAGGATAGCATAAAAATGAACAAGTAGATGGACGTAACCCTAAAAACTCCCGGATCATCGTAGGTGATAGGGTGATATCAGTACCTGCTGCCCTAGTAGTATAGGTAAGGTCGTCTACTTTTACTAGGTTGTTACAAAATTCAGCACACAGACTTATGTTTACCGGACTAGTACATTCAACAAGGTTTCGTAGGTTATAGTGGTTTATAACCTCCATAACAGGAGCACAAGAAACTAAAAAGAATGATCTATCTATGCATTTAGTCCTAATGGCCATATAAATGGTTGACTCAAATCTAACTCTAAGTTCATCTGTGGGAAACCTAGGGTCAGTACTAGCATTACAGGGCCCAGCACCAGTATTTGTTCGTTTCCTACTATTATATCAAAGAGATATTCTAAATAAAAATATCAAGACAAAAAAAAAATTTTAGACAAGGAAAAAGGATTTACCGAGGAGCCATCGTAAAATATAGAACTGATGACCTCGGTTGAGTCGCAGCAGCGTCTTCACCGCAACAAAATTTAAATTTTGGACACTCTCACACTAAGGTTCGGATAGAACCTTGGTAAGAGTTAAAAGATTTGGGGCAAGTGTTGGGGGCGCCTGTTGCCCCTTATTTATAGGGAACTCCGGGCGCCCGGAGCCTTTCCGGGCGCCCGGGGTTGATTTCGGGCGGGGCGCTTGGATCCCCTCCCGGGCGCCCCCGAAGGGAATACTAGGGGTGCCCGCCCCTGGTTTTTGACCCTTTAAATGATTTATTATTATTTTTTTAAGTTTAATTTAATTTTTAAAATAACTTTTAAAGATAATTTAATAATTTTAAAAGGGTTTTTAAGGTTCAGAGTTTTTTAAGTTAATTTAATAATTTTTAAAATAGTTTTTAAAGTTAATTTAATAATTTTTAAAATAGTTTTTAAAGTTAATTTAATATTTTTTAAAGTTAGTTTAATAAGTTTTTTTTAAAATAGTTTTTAAAGTTAATTTAAAATAATTTTTAAAATAGTTTTTGAGGTTAATTTGGTTTTCAAATTAAAAATAAATTAATCATAATTCATTTTAGTTATTTAATTCGAAATTTGATTAGTTCAAAATTTAACTTAACTAATTCAGTTCGAAATTTAATTTGATTAATTTAATTTGAATTTTAATTTAATTAATTTAACTCGAAATTTAATTTAAATTTGAAATTCGAATTTTAATTTTAATTTATTTTGAAATTCAAAATTTAATTTTAATTTAATTTGAAATTCGAAATTTAATTTTGATCCTTAGTCATCTCACCCGATTTAAGTTTTCAATCAGGGAATCTTATAATTTTGTGGGATGGGTTAGATTATGGAGTTTGGTTTAACTTGGGTTAGATTCAGATTTAGTTTTGGTCTCTACAAATAGGCATTCTTCGGATAAACTTCTAAGCTTGGTGAGTCACATGGACGTCATTAGAAGTAACCAACCTTTCGAGGTTTTCCGAATAGTCCTATCCACGGAACTTAGTACTAAATCTTGGTCTAACTAGTTAGGATCCATTTAAGGGTAGCTTCGGTCAGTTCCACTTGACCAAATGCACCAGATCGAAATCATATCTTTCTAGACATGCGATGCCCAAGCTTCCCTAACGTACTATCATCCAAAAATTTCACCAGTACCATGATTCAAGTTAAACTTGATCTCTTTTTAACTAATCCTAATTACCTTGTCGGGTTAGTTTGTTTAGGTTACCCTGTTGGGTAAGTTAGTTTTGGAAATGCCAGCTATTCTGGAGCCTCCCCCTGAATTATTGGCCTTTAATTTAAATTTTCGTTTTTGGTTTGTGTCGATTCCTTTTATAGTTATAATTAACTTGGTGATAATTTATATTTTGTTGAGTTTTAATATTTTTAAATTTTGATTTCTTTGATTTGTGTTTTGGTTTTTGATTTAGTTTATTTGAGTTTATATAATATATTTTTTCTTTGGGTATTTAATATTGATTAATTCCTACTTGCGTGGTCAAACACGCTTTCGGAACCCAAGCTTGATTAGTTGATTTGTATTGGGTTATTAATGACTTAAAGGTTTTATTTGAGTTCGATTTGTATCCAAGTCCAGTTTTATTATAACATGCTTTTTGATTGTTCAGGATTAAGTCTAGATTTTTTGATCTTGTAGTTAATTTTTCTAGTATTTCTTTTAAGTTATTAATTTCTGATTTTAATGATGAATTCTCTTCAAGTATTAGATCTTGAGTTGGATTTAAATTTTTTTATTTGATCCTTGAGGTCTTGATTTTCCTCAAGGAGTAATTTGTTTTCATTTTCTATTTTAATTAACTTACTATTTAAGCAAGAAATAATTTTAAAAAACTTTTTGTTTAAACTAAAATGTACCTCATCCGGGCCTTCGGAAACGAGTATGGACTCGTGGCTTGATTCGGGTTCAGACCCGTCTTCATCTTCTGACTCGTCTTCCGTTTCAGCTTCGCGGGCCATCAGCGCGAGGTGGCTCTGGTGTTTCTTCTCTTCTGCCTCCGAGGAGTCGTCCCACGTTGCTTTGCGGGCCTTCTTTTTGGTTGGCTTTGGTTTGTCGAATTTCAGTCTTGGGCATTCGTTCTTGTAGTGCCCCTTTTTGTTGCATCCGAAGCACGTCACGTTCTTTTGTTCCGAGGGAGAACTGATCTTTTGAAGGTCCTTCTTGCTGAAGCTTCTTTTTCTCCTGGTGAACATTTTTCTTACCATGTTCACCAAGTGTTCTTCGTCTTCGGTATCTTGATCAGAATCTTCTTCAGATTCAGGCTTGTTCTTCTTTTCTTTAGATGAGCCTGCAAATAAAGCAATACCTTTCTCGGCTCCAGCATTAGTTTGTTCATGTAATTCTAACTCACAAAAAAGCTCGTCTAATTTTAACTTAGATAAATTTTTCGAAATTTTGTAGGCATCTACGATTGATGCCCACAAGCTATTACGAGGAAAAGCATTTAGTGCGTACCTTATTAAATCTCTATTTTCCATCTGGTGGCCTATCGCGTGGAGTCCGTTGAGGACGTCCTTGATTCTTGCATGCAGTTGACTTGTCGTTTCCCCTTCCTGCATTTTTATATTAAATATTTTATTTAAAAGTAGGTCTCTTTTTGTTACCTTCGCGTCGCTCATTCCTTCGTGCAACTCGATCAGTTTGTCCCACAATTCTTTGGCATTCTGATGCGGTCCGACGTGATTTAGCTCTTCTCGTGTTAGGCCGCAATGTAGCATGTTGATTGCCTTGTTTTCTGTTGATGCCTTTTTCCTCATGTCCGGAGTCCACTGTTCCGGGTCTAGAGGTTTTCCGGAGTTGTCGGTTGGAGCTTAGTAGGCCTTTATAACGCTGAACCATTGATCGTAATCCGTCTTTAGGCACACCTCCATTCTTTTCTTCCAGTACGAGAAGTCATCCCCGTTGAATAGGGGAGGACGTACTGTGCTGAAGCCTTCTAGTTAAGACATGCTGCACACAAGTAAATAACGAAAAAATATTCCAAGACTTGGTCTTGGATTAGTAGTGCGGAAAAAAATAATAGTTGTATCTAAATTGGTGTTGCACCAATTTAGATTTAATTGCAATGAGAGGAAAGAAAAAAAATTCCTAAATTAATAGTAATAACAATTTAGAATTAAGCGAAGAGAAAAAAATTATTTTCACCCCCTGTCTGATTGGTGGTTGCACCAAATCAGGGCGGTACCTGCTCTGATACCACTTGTTGGATCGTAAAACGTCGATAGAGGGGGGGTGAATATCGATTCAAAAAAAAGAGTTAGAAAGAGTTAAGCACAGCGGAATAATAAAAGAAAATAAGACAAATGAACACGGTGTTTTTTACTTCGTTCGGAGCCTGTGACGACTCCTACTCGAAGGCCCATACTCCGTGAGCACTTTCGTTGGGCAATTCACTAGCAATTCGAAATAATGATTACAAAAGGCAGTACAAGGAATGCTAATGAAAATTAAAACAAAGCTATACCAACAGAAAGAAAACCACAAGGACAAGAGAACGTTGTCGGAGCTTCGTTGGCGTCATTGGAGTGCAGAGCAGCAGAGCAAGCAATCAAAGAGTTCTTAGTTGAATATGGTCTCTGCCTCCGCCCCATCTTTTATATGAAGCTCGGGGCGCCCTGGATCCCTTCCAGGCGCCCTGGTGAGACGTGGCAAGTCCAACCAGCGAACTCCAAGTGGCGACGCGCGGTCAGGATAATTTTTGCCTCCAGGGCGCCCGGGTGCCTCCCAGGCGCCCGGATCCCCTCCGGGCGCCCGGACCACCTTTTTCCAGCGAACAACTTTCCTGCAAAACAAGGTTAGTCTGAGACAAAATAGATCCTGCAAAACAAAGTGTTAGCATAATTAAAGTTCAACAAAGTAATAGCAAAGAGTATGACTTAGATTCTATCTTTCCGAGACCGGAATCTAGTCACGATCTCGACTTAGATATCCGAAATGGATCTAAGCCAGATCGACGCCTAATGTTCCCTTCCCGGGAACGCGTCCTCGCAGTCACTCCCCTCCAGTGACTTAACTCACTTACCTGCCAGACGTCCGGTCAGCCCTTCGACCTGTCTGGACTTCTCGCCAGCTATCCGGTCAGCCCGTCGACCTAGCTGGACTTCTCGCCAAGCGTCTGGTCAGACCATCGACCCACTTGGACTTCTCGCCAGCTATCCGGTCAGCCCGTCGACCTAGCTGGGCTTCGTGCCAGACATCTGGTCTACCCGTCGACCTGTCTGGACTTTTCCTACACACTTGATCAAAGTGTCAGACAACGACAAACTAACTTAACCTGATTTGTCATTCATCAAAACCTGGGTTAAATCGTTAGTGCTAACCGCACCAATAGCTCCATTGTTGTCACAATAGAGCTCTATGGGATCAGCTATGCTAGGAACCACCCTAAGCTCATAAATGAACTTGCGGATCCAAACTGCCTCCTTTGCTACTTCTGATGCAACAATATACTCGGCCTCTGTTGTAGAATCAACGATTGTGTCCTGCTTCGAACTCTTCCATCTCACAGCACCACCATTTATGCAAAACACGAACCCCGACTGCGATCAATAATCATCCTGATCAGTTTGGAAGCTAGCATCACTGTAACCCTTTACAGCTAGCTCGTCATCGCCTCTATATATCAAGAAATATTCTTTAGTCCTTCTCAAGTACTTAAGAATATTCTTGACCGCTATCCAGTGACTTTCACCTGGATCTAACTGGTATCTGCTCGTCATGCTCAAAGCATACGAGATATCGGGACGAGTACATAGCATGGCGTACATGATTGATCCTATGGTTGAAGCATAAGGGATCTGATCCATGTGGTCTCTCTCCTCTCTAGAAGAGGGACCTTGAGTCTTCGAAAGACGCACACCATGTGACATCGGCAGAAATCCCTTCTTGGAGTTCTACATGGCAAACCAAAGTAATACCTTGTCAATGTATGTACTCTGACTTAGGCCAAGCAATTTCTTAGATCTATCTCTATAGATCTGTATGCCTAGAATGCGGGATGCTTCACCTAAGTCCTTCATTGAGAAACAAGTCCCTAGTCAAGTCTTGATAGACTGCAGTAAAGGGATGTCTTTCCCAATGAGTAGTATGTCATCCACATACAATATAAGGAAGACAACTGTGCTCCCAACAACGCTCTTGTAGACACAAGGTTCATCTTCATTCTTGATGAAACCAAACTGTTTGATTGCATCATCGAATCGAAGATTCCAGCTCCGAGAAGCCTGCTTTAGTCCAAAAATGGACCTATGCAGCTTGCATACTTTGCCAGTATGCTGTAGATCTACAAAACCCTCAGGTTGTTTCATGTACACATCCTCGAGCAGGTTTCCATTCAGAAACACAGTTTTGACATCCATCTGCCAGATCTCATAATCGTGGTACACTGCAATAGCAAGCATGATCCGAATGGATTTAAACATCGCTACTGGAGAAAAGGTTTCATCATAGTCAATACCATGAATTTGCTTGAAACCTTTAGCTACCAAGCAACCTTTATAAATAAGTCCATCCATGTCAGTCTTTTTCTTAAAGACCCACTTACACCAAATGGGTTTGACCCCTTCAGGTGGATCAACCAAAGTCCATACTTGGTTAGTGTACATGGATTTCATCTCGGATCTCATGGCCTCTAGCCATTTCTCGGAATCGGGTCTCATCACAGCTTCCTGATAGGAGGTAGGCTCATCCTCAATGAGCACAATGTCATCATGGTCAGACAAGAGAAATGAATATCTCTCAGGCTGACGACGCACCCTATCAGACCTGCGAAGAGGTAGGTCTACTTGAACTGGTTGTTGTTCCTCAACTCCTTGTGGAACAACATCATCCACAACACTTTGTGGTTCTAGTTCAACTTCCATCAAGGCTTCAGTGCTATGGTTCACATCTTGAACTTCTTCAAGATCGAACGTACTCCCACTAGTCTTTCAAGAAACAAAATCCCTTTCTAGAAATACTCTAGTCTTAGCCACAACTATCTTGTGTTGACTGGGAATGTAGAAGTAATATCCCTTCGTTTCCTTGGGATATCCAATGAAATAGCACTTATCGGATTTGGGTCCCAGTTTGTCCGAGACTTGACGTCGAACGTAAGTCTCACAACCCTAAATCCTCATAAAAGACACCTGGGCATCTCTCCCAGTCCATATCCTATATGGTGTCTTTATTACAGCCTTAGATGGAACTCGTTGAGAATGAAGGCTACTGTGTCTAGAGCATAGCCCCAAAGATACATGGGAAGATCTGTGTGACTCATCATAGACTGTACTATATCTAATAAGGTGTGATTCCTCCTTTCGGATACACCATTCCACTGTGGTGTTCCAGGAGGAGTGAGTTGGGATAGGATCCCACACTCAGCTAGATAGTCACGAAACTCAAGGCTAAGGTATTCACCACCTCGATCTGATTGAAGTATTTTAATACTCTTGCCAAGCTGGTTTTGTACCTCATTCTTGAATTCTTTGAACTTTTTAAAGGATTCTGACTTATGTGTCATCAGATACACATAACCATATCTACTAAAGTCATCAGTAAATGTAATGAAGTACCTATAACCACCCCTGGAAGCGACATTGAAAGGGTCACATACATCACTATGTATAAGTCCTAACAAGTCAGTCGTTCTCTCATTGTGTCCACTAAAGGGAGTCTTGGTCATCTTGCCCAGTAGGCATGACTCGCATGTCTCATAAGATTCAAAATCAAATAAGTCCAGCAAACCATCTTTATGGAGCTAGGATAAGCGTTTGTCATTTATATGACCTAAGTGACAGTGCCAGATATAGGCTTGGTTCATGTCATTTGACTTGAACCTCTTGGTACTTATGTTATAGATAGGGTTCTCAAGGTCTAGAATATAGAGTCCGTTCATCAGAGGTGCACTACAATAGAACATATCATTTAAATAAACTGAACAATATTTCTTCTTTATTATAAATCAAAAGCCTTTCTTGTCTAAACAAGAAACTGATATAATGTTCTTAGTCAAAGCAGGTACATAACAACAATCATTCAATTCTAGTACAAGCCCAGAGGGCAGAGATAGAGAATAAGTTCCTACAGCAACAGCAGCAACCCGTGCTCCATTGCCTACTCGTAGGTCCACCTCATCCTTCGTCAATGCCCTGCTATTTCTCAGCGCATGCACATTAGTACAAATGTGAGAAGTACATCCGGTATCTAATACCCATGATGAAGAAATAGATAGATTGACTTCTATAACATATATACCTGAAGTGGAAGTCTCACTTCTCTTCTTCTTAAGATCTTCCAGGTACACTTTGCAGTTCCTCTTCCAGTGCCCGGTCTGACCGCAGTGGAAGCAGGTAGCATCCTTGGCAACCCCTCCTTTGGGTTTCAGTGCCTTGCCTTTGCCATTGGCTTGGGACTTTCCCTTACCTTTGGGCTTGCCCTTGCCCTTATGTTTCTAAACCATCAGAATAGAGTTGGGCTTAACCTTCTTAAGGTTGAGCTCAGCAGTTCTTAACATGCTAAGTAGCTCGGGCAGTGGCTTGTCAATTTCGTTCATGTTATAATTTAGAACGAATTGACTATAGCTATCTGGCAAGTATTGCAAGATCAGGTCAGTGGCCAGCTCTTGGCCAAGCAGGAATCCCAACCTCTGTAGGTTTTCTATGTACCCAATCATTTTGAGTACATAGGGGCCTACGGGAGTCCCATCTTGCATCTTGCACTGAAACAGTGCCTTAGAGATCTCGAATCTCTCGTGCCTCACTTGTCCTTGATATAGTTGACGAAGATGCTCAACTATATCATAAGCACCCATCAACTCGTGTTGCTTCTGAAGCTTAGAGTTCATGGTCGCGAGCATGAGACAGGACACATCTAATGCGTCATCTTGATGCTTCTTGTAAGCATCATGATCAGCTCGCGTGGCAGTGGCAGGAGGTGCCTCAGGAATGGGCTGCTCCAAGACGTACAATTTTCGTTCCTGTGTAAGAACTATTCTCAGGTTCCTGTACTAGTCTAAGAACTTAGCTCCATTGAGCTTATCCTTATCAAGGACAGAACGCAAGGAGAAGGAGTTCATGTTTGACGACATGGTAATCTACAATAGAAAAATGTAGAAAAATAAATATCATATTCCAATTAATCATCTAATTAGGCCTTTAATTAAATGATGCTCCCACTGAATTCTATAATTCAAGTAGGATAAGATCCACATCATACTACACCTTGAGTTAGCTTTGGCTAAATCACCCAAGACTTAGTATGATCAGTAGGTAACTAATTACCAATTACATCTCTATGCAACTCTTGTTTATAGGATCAAGATCCGCATGTATATTAAAACTTGAGTTAGCTTTGGCTAAATCGCCCAAGAGTTAATATAAATGTGATTTTGACATATCTATCAACCATTGGAAAATGACTATAGTTAAACTTGATCCAATTGAGTTAACTAGTTACTCAATCTAATTGAGTTGTACTCACCCATGCGTTGATAGGCGGGACCAAGATTGTCCCTCCGCACCCTACCAAGATAATATGCGTTGCTCTGTTTTGGCAGATTCAACAACAACATGTGATCAAGGTAGTGATGGGTATCGCGACATGGTAGGCATTTCGAGTTGCCGCGATTGAGATCAAATCTAATCGACGATGTGTATCATATACGTGATTTAGATCTAATCTAATCGTAGAGGTGCATCATGTGCACGACTTAGATCTAATCTAATCGTTAAGGCACTAATTAATTACTAATTTAGCATGCATCACATATACACACACAAGCAATTAATTAAACTTTTTTTTGTGATTAGTCATGGCCCTACTACGATCTTCTCAAGCCAATGAGAAGATCAGATGGTCAACCTAAGGTCAACAGCTTCTCAAGCTCCTTCCGGTGACCACCTTGTGTTGCTCGCACCCTCCTCGTAACTCCGTCTCGAGTGGACCTTCCACCGCTTCATTTTGTACATTACAAAGGTGAAACTCGAGTTATATTCGAGTCTAAACTATTTTACAATAGGAAATAAAATAGGAAAGGCACGACGCGCAGGTCGCGTATCATATACAACACGCACATCACAGAAAATGACACGCAGACCATAATATAAATTACAACACAATTTTTCCAATCAAATTGGGGTCTTTGGGCCATGACCATCACAAAATAATACATAATTCTAAATTATGTAATTTATATAAATTTCTGTAAATTTTCCCACAATTTTTACAATTTTATGAGTAAAAATTCCCGGCAGTCCCGTTTAGCGATTTTCGGGCGCAATCGCGGAATAAAGCCTCTTGCGGGGTTAGGGGCAGCACCCCAACCCGCGATATAACCATCGCGAGTGTTCCTAAGTGATCCTACAGTGCCTTAGTCTGCTATCCCAAAATGAATTGGGTGAAACCTTGCCGTTTCGGAAAGGTTTTCTCGGTAGTCGAAGCCTACAAATGTCGAAACATTTGTTGCTTCGCTTCTACGAGAAAATTACCCATAAAACACATAAAATTAGGAAATTCAAAGAAAGTTACAAAACTGAAAGTTTTTCATAAAAATACAAAATAAACACGTATGCGCTTCGCACGTGGCTCTAATACCACTGTTGGGTTTTTCGGGCTGCAAAAATCGCCTTTTTGCGTTGCGAAAACCCCGAATCCCATGCCACCGGATCCGTGTGAAGTTTAAAATTCTTGTACGAGTTTCTCTACTCCTAGATCTACATTAGATCTACAAGATCAGAAGGTATACCTTTGAAGCAATGCCCTTCGCTTAATCCCGCTCGTCCAAATGATGTCGGATCTCGAGAATGTCAAAGTAGACACTCCTCTATGTGTATCCACACGAACAAGGAGATGGAGAAAAGACACTAGAGTGTGGTAGCACCCTTTGTGTCTCTCGGCAATGGAGGAAGAGAGGGAGAGAAGAGAGCTTGA
Organism: Zingiber officinale; assembly: GCF_018446385.1. Taxonomy (NCBI): domain Eukaryota; kingdom Viridiplantae; phylum Streptophyta; class Magnoliopsida; order Zingiberales; family Zingiberaceae; genus Zingiber; species Zingiber officinale. Next base: position 62,324,249 of record NC_055989.1, on the reverse strand, counting down.
GGAAGAAGATGAGAGTTACACACAAAATGAAAAACTCCTCTCTTGAATAATTTGTGGCCGGGCACATTAAGAGGTTAATAACCTCCATGGAATACCAAGAGTCACAACTCTTGGTAACTCCCATGAGGTGGCATCCCACTTAAGCAACCATGATGATGTGGAGCATCATCATTGGTCCACTCTTTGCCAACTCACCAATGAGGTGGCAAATGGTCAAGTCAAACTTGACTCTTCATCTTCCTCTCAAGTCAAGTCAAACTTGACCACTTCTCTCCCATGGTTGATCAAATCTAACCATTGGTTCAAGTCAATTTTATTTTAATGAATCTCTATTCATTGAATTAAATTGACTCAATGAGTCTAAGTCCAAATTAGACTCATCTAACACATGAACCAAATTGAGTCCAACTCAATTAGCCTAATTGGATTACTCTTAATCCAATTTGGTTCATCACATGGACCTAATCCTTTAGGTTCATCGAATGAACCTAATCTCCATCTAATTGCCCTTTATGTGTGACCCTATAGGTTCTTATAACATTGGCAATGCTCCTGAACTCATTTAGAAGCATAAGTAATGAGCGGTATCTAGCAACACATCATTACTACCCAAGTTATAAGAATGCTGAGATCCAACATCACCTTGTGACTACTAATTATGACTCTTCACAATATATGACAAGTGTCCTTATATCCTTGACATCTAGATTGATCAATGTGAGGCATAGACCGTGTCATCCTCTAATCAATCTAAATCTTGAATCCCAAGTAGACTCAATTAATCAAATGAGCTCAACATCTCATATTGACTCATTTGGGCATGGACATGCACTTAGTGGCCTCACTCTATCAAGAATATCAATGTCTCTCCCATCATATAGGAGGGATAGATCCCATCTACATCACTCACATCCCTCCACATAATTTGTTACATACCCAGTAATCACCTTTATAGTCCACCAAGTTACGGTTGACGTTTGACGAAGCCAAAGTATATAACTCCTTATGTAGAGATCCATGGTGACTTCAAGTCCAAGGACTAATAGTCATACTAATAGCCACATGAGAAAGTATATGACACTCATATAACGATCCATGATACTTTCTCATGGCGGGTCATTCAGTATATATTCTCCAATGCATACCCATGTGTCAAATTGATATCTCTATATCCATGACTTGTGAGATTAAGTCATCGAGTTGACCTATATGATAGTCTCGTCGCATTAACATTGTACCTGAATGCTAATACTTGACTAGGAATGATTAAGAGTAGTGTTCCCAATATCATCTCACTATTAATTCAACTAACCAATTGATATAGGTAAGAACCTTCTACTCAAGGACGCTATTATACTTAGTTATTTGGCACCAATACATGTAAGCATAATAACCATAAACAAATGCCTTTATATATATAAGAATATGATACAACGAGTCCATACAACAATCATCAAATGATTGGCTCTAGGGCTCTGACTAACAATATCGGAAGGGTATACCAATACACACCTTTAGAAGGCTATTAGTATGAAATTAGCCTAGCAAAATTCAACTGGGCACAATAGACTCACCAATCATGGAAAGTCGATCGAGCATAAAGGTCTTCCACCTTGCACGGTTTCTAGCATATTTATAATAGTAGAGTCCTGGTTGGGTATAAATAACAGATCGAGTATAACATGTCGGCAGAGACTAGTACAACAGAAGATATTTTTCATATATACAGAATGAGCTTATGTGACTAACCAAGTGTATGTAACAGGTGAACCATAAGAATATGTGATCATATGACAGCTTAATTAATTTGGTGGCAAATAGCTTCTAGAAGTCTCCACAGGTATGCTAAACGACAAAGAAGGTACACATGGGGTAAGAAAAAGACTCCTTAAACTATTATTGTAGTTTCGGCTTACGTCATCTCCTAACAAACTCTAATTAACCGGGGTCAACCTCATGACTGTGGAGGTTAGATGAGGTGTAATAAAAAGGAGAATCTTCTCCACTGGCAAGGTATGCAAACATACGCATTGCATCAGAATCAAACCCTAATTCCATTTTCTCATACTTCTTCTTCTCCGAGAGATTGATTTGAGCGTCGGAGGGCCTAGCCAGGGATTCTCACCCCGGTCTTAGGTCGCTAATGCTTTGTTGGTTGGTCTCATAGTTCGCAGGAAGAGGAGATCATCCATTGGATCGCTGAGCCTTCGCCAATCCATGGTGTTCCTCATCGGAGTTAACCTTTCCACTGGGGTACCTCGCCGGAGTTCATTTTTGTGAGGTATTGTTCACAGATCCGCTTTGATTTTTTCGGATCTATTATTCTGCATTTAGGCTCTTGTGAGGTCCGTTGTGGTTTTCTCGGATCCTCCTCTGTTCGCCGACATCGGAGTTATTGTCCATCATCGCCCATCATCGCCCAGCGCTTCATCTCGCAAGCTCTCAGATAGGATTAAATTTGGCGCTGTCTGTGGGAGCTCTCACCTGAATCTGGTACTACATGATGGAGGACGCTGCAAAACCCAACACCATTACTATGACTCAAAAAGATCTGGAGTTGCTCATCAATGCCAGAGTCCAAAAGGCATTGCAGCAACAACATCAAGCTAATACAAGAGGTACCTTGCCTATGGATGCACATCCTACAATTTCAACCATGGATCACCAGAAAAATAGAGTATGGAGGATGATGATATTGCTTACATAACTCCTGCTCCTGTTTCTTCCACTCGACATCCTCGTGCAGTCTTCCGTACTCCTCTGGAGCAAGGAGGATGAAAATCAGCGCTACAAGAACCCTCTGATGAAGTACCTATGAAGGAAAAAGACCAGCGACAGTTCCCCGAAGAGAATTGTCACTCTGTTCTCTCAGAGAGTTCTGTTTGGGTTGCAAGGTTGCAAACATAGTCCCATATTGAAAACATATGGAAAAGATCATGGGTTTATAAGAGAAAAGATATCTCCATTGGAATGAGGCCTTTTGGGGAGAGCCCAAGAGTAAAGCCATGAGGGCCTAGGCCCAAAGTGGATAATATCATATCATTGTGGAGATATCTAAATTCTTTTCGATCCTACAATTGGTATCAGAGCCTGGACTGCCAGAAGGTTTAACCGCCGACTATGCATAAGAGCTATGATCTGATTGAGCCATGTGGGTACAATATTGACCTCGAAAAAAGAAAGGGGGGCTCCTATGTTCAGATCAAGAGGACCAGACACCAGGCAGGAAGTCCTAGTTGCGGCTAGGAAAGGAAGTCCTAGTAGGTCAGGTGGACCGAGGGGCAGGAAGACCTAGTGGGTCGAGGATCGGACGTGGGAAGCTTTTGGTCCTTTGTTTGAGGAGGGGGATTGTTGGGGTTGCAAGGTTGCAAACATAGTATCACATTGAAAACATATGGAAAAGATCATAGGTTTATAAGAGAAAAGATATCTCCATTGGAATGAGGCCTTTTGGGTAGAGCCCAAGAGCAAAACCATGAGGGAGTAGGCCCAAAGTGGAAAATATCATGCCATTGTGGAGATATCTAAATTCTTTTCGATCCTACAAGTTATTGACGATCCGCTACCCAAGCGTTATCAAAGCTTGAACATTGGAGAATATTCTAGGACCACTGATCCTGAAGATCACCTGTCTAAATTCGAAAGTACAGCTTTGTTACAGTAGTTTACTGATGGAGTCAAGTGTCGGATGTTTCTCACTACTTTAGGAGGAGCAGCTCAGAGGTGGTTCAAGAGATTGCCAGAAAATTCCATCAGACATTTGAAAGATTTCCAAAGAGTATTCCTTCATCATTTCTCCAGCAATAGAAGGTATCATAAGATCCCTTGGAGCCTTTTTTCTATTAAACAGGGGCTTAAGGAAAATATCAGAGTCTACATTAAAATATTTAATCAAGTGGCTATTGATGTCCCCAATGCCACTAATGAAATTTTGGTAAGTGCTTTCTCTCAAGGGCTTAACAATAACGACTTCTTTAAGGATTTGGTATGTAATCCTCCAACAAACTTTGATTTGTTAATTAAGCGAGCTACTGAGTTTATTAATGTAGAAGAAGGTCAAGTTTCTTGTAAGAAAGAGAGTGGGGTACCTGTCCCTACTCCAGTTAACGACAAGCCCACAGCTCCTATTCATCCATCATGTGAACCTCGTGGGGCCCCTCCCCCACATCATCAGCCAGAGTTTAGACCTCCGGCAGTTCAGCATGTGGAGATGCCACAAGACATCCCAAGGAGGTGGTGTACCTACCATATGTCAGGTACCCATTACACTAAAAATTGTTTTGCCCTGAAAAACCAACAGGCAAATAACAATCGTATCGTCGACGATATCTCAACCGACAAACATATCAAAGGTAAAATAGTCCACTCAAGATGGAATATCGGGCGACTGAGCCACAATAGGGGGCACTACAATTACCGAGCGAGCCATCTCGAGCACCCGAACTAACACAACCCGAGATAACAACGTCGCCCGTGGAGCTCAGAGGATGGAAGTTAATGCTATCTAGGAAAAATCGCCTGGTCTGATATATGAAGAGAAAGAAGAAGTACAGATATAAATTTGGTGACCAGAAGCTGTGACTTATGTGGCGGCTGACCTGGACCTTCCACTCAAGACTGAGCTGATACAATGTTTGATGCAGAACAACGATGTGTTTGCATGGACCCCCAAAGAAGTTACAGGTATATCTCCACGTGTGATGGAACAGGCATTACATGTTTATCCTGATGCTTGGCCGGTTAAGTAAAGGAAGAGAGATTTTGGGGCCGACAAAAATCAAATCATCAAGGAGGAGGTAGACAAGTTAATGGAAGTCGGCTACATTCGAGAAGTATAATTCCCTAGCTGGTTAGCCAATGTGGTTCTGGTATCTAAGCCAAGAAATAAGTGGAGAGTTTGCATTGATTTTTGGGATCTTAACAAGGCTTGCCCAAAGGACTATTATCCTTTGCCTCGCATTGATCAAGTGGTGGATTCTATGGTTGGGTGTGAGTATATCTGTATGCTGGATGCCTATCAGGGCTATCATCAGGTCCCTCTCGCGAAGGATGACCTGGGAAAGGTTAGTTTTATAACAGATGAGGGTACTTATTGTTATAATGTTATGCCTTTCGGACTAAAGAATGCAGGGGCAACTTATCAAAGGCTCATGAACAAGATCTTTCGAAAACATATTGGAAGGAATATGGAAGTTTATGTAGATGACATATTGATTAAATATCTCCAGTCTCGTGACCTATGCAAGGATATAAAAGAGACGTGCATGACTCTACGGCAGTACGGACTCAAGCTCAATCCATGCAAGTGTTTATTTGGAGCCAAGAGTGGCAAATTCCTCGCTACATGGTGATAGAGCGAGGGATAGAAGCAAACCCTACCAAGGTTCGAGCAATTTAGAATATGGAGTCCCCGCGCATATGAAATAAGCTCAATGGTTAACTGGGCGAATCACTGCTTTATCTCGTTTCATCTCTCGATCGACCGACTGAAGTTTCCATTTCTTCAAGGTACTTCGAAAGGCTAATAAATTTCAATGGGATGAGAAGTGTGACAAAGCATTTCAAGAACTAAAAGAATATTTGTCAACCTTACCTGTCTTAGACATACCTATAGTAGGAGAGACTTTATGGGTTTATCTTTTAGCAAACAAGAATGATGTTGGCATGGTGTTGATGAGACAGGAGGGTAAAGAGCAACAACCTTTGTATTTCTCAAGTCATTTATTAAAAGGAGCTGAGTGTAGATATACTGCACTCGAGAAATTAGCTTATGCATTGGTGTTAACAGTCAGAAGACTACGCCCTTACTTTCTATCACATGCAATTATAGTATTAACCAATAGTACCCTTGGACGAGTACTTCTTAATCCTGAAGCATCCGGGTGATTAATCAAATGGACGACTAAACTCAGTGAGTACGACATCAGTATCAACCTCGTTTGGCCATTAAAGCACAAGCTCTGGCAGATTTCATAACAGAGGTGTAAGGTCCAAAAGAAGAAGGGGCTTGAAAAATTTATGTGGACGGGTCTTCCACCAGATAAGGCAGTGGAATTGGTATTCTTCTCATATCGTCGAGGGAAGATCGGGTCCAACTTTCTGTTCGACTAAATTATAAGGCCACCAACAACGAAGAAGAATATTAAGCCTTGATAGCCGGTCTACAAGCAGCTCAACATGTCATAACTGCTCGAGTATGGATTTATTCTGATTCGCAGTTGGCAGCACAACAATTAGCAGGTAACTTCAAAATCAGTAATGATCGACTCAGGTTATATGCAAAAGCATTTGATAAACTGAAAACTACATTCCAAGAAGTGAATATACAAAAGATTCCTCGATCAGAGAATCAAATGGCTGATGAATTATCAAAGATTGCACCAGCAATAGTGCCTTGGAGTCTAGACCGGCCAGTAGAACAGATAGTGGTGGTATCTTGTATTGAAAGACAAGCTGACACAGAAATACAGGGTGACTAGAAAGCACCAATCATATTATTTTTACAACAGGGTGTCTTACCAGTAAATGCAGAACAAGCTAGATTTTTTAAGAAGAAAGCCACTCGATATACTCTGATATGGGATCACCTCTACAAGATGGCTTTCTCTAGCCCCTTGCTCAAATGCATTAGACCAGAAGACATACAATATATCCTACAGGAAGTTTATCAAGGTTCATGTGGTATCCATATGGGGGGAGATCTCTAGCTAGTAAAATATTACTGACCGGGTATTTTTGGCCTACCTTACAAGAAGATGCGGCTCAATTTGTAAGAACATGTATGTCTTGTCAAAGACATCAGAATATCTCACATCATCCTACTCAACTATTGAAAACTTCTATAGTTTCTTGCCCTTTTGACCAATGGGGCATGGATATAGTAGGTCCATTCCCCTTGGCAATGGCTCAGAGAAGGTTTCTATTGGTAGCTATGGACTACTTCTCTAAATGGGTGGAAGCTGAACCATTAGCAAGAATTACTGAAAATGCAGTTATCAAATTCTTGTGGCAACACATTTTTTGCAAATTTAGTATTCCCCATAAATTAGTTTCTGATAATGAAAGACAATTTCAGAGACAGAGAATTGGAGAATGGTGTGCAGGATATGGCATTACACAGGCATTCACCTCTGTGGCATACCCATAGAGTAATGGGCAAGCAGAAGTAACTAACAGAAAAATTATCAGAGGACCTAAAACTAAATTAGATCACGTTGGTGTTAGTTGGGTCGATGAGTTACCCAGTGTACTATGGTCCTACCGTACCACCCCTCAAGAGGCTACAGGGATAACTTCATTCCAGTTAGTATACGGGGGAGAAGCAGTAGTCCCCATCGAGGTTGGGATGGAATCTGATCGAAGACAGTTGTATGACGAAGATAATGCAGGTCAGCACCTTATGGAGTTAGATTTGATAGAAGAAGTTCGAGACAAGGCAGCAATGCATCTCACATCATACCGACAAAGAATGAGGTAAAATTATAACAAAAGAGTTATCCCCCGATTCTTTCAAGTAGGGGATTTAGTGTGGAAGCGTATTAGACCTATGGGAGATGTTACTAAATTAGCACCACAAAGGGGAGGACCATATAAAGTTGCACAAAGCTGACCTCAGGCTCTTACTATCTCCAAGACTCAGAAGGAAGGAATCTCAATAGGCCTTGGAGTGCAAATCACTTGCAACCATATAGAGCCTAATAAGTACGCCTATAATTTGTCCATATATTTCATTTAATTTTTGGATATAATGAAAAAATACAAGCATATACTCTTTAATCAATACATGCATTTGTTGGAATAGATCAGGCGATTCTCCTTTCGAGCGTGTTTCCTCCGCTCAGTGATAGTCGATCGGGGACCTTAAGGATTGACCGGTATGGCTTCCTTAAGGGGAACCAGAGACTTTAAACCCCTAATAGATGAGCATGCTTCCTCTGCTCAGTACTATTTGAGCATGTTTCCACTGCTTAGTGATAGTCGAACGAGGACCTTAAGTAGTGACCGACCTGGCTTTCTTAAGAGGAACCAGAGACTTTAAACCCTTAATAGTTGAGCGTGCTTCCTCCACTCAGTACTATTTAAGAGTGTTTCCTCCGCTCAGTGATAGTCGATCGGGGACCTTAAGGAGTGACCGACCTGGCTTCCTTAAGGGGAACCAGAGACTTTAAACCCCTAATAGTTGAGCGTGCTTCCTTCGCTCAGTACTATTCGAGTGTGCTTCCTCTGCTCAGCGATAGTCGATCAGGGACCTTAAGGAGTGACCGGCCTGGCTTCCTTAAGGGGAACCGGAGACTTTAAACCCCTAATAGTTGAGCATGCTTCCTTCGCTCAGTACTATTCAAACGTGCTTCCTTCGCTCGGCGATAGTCGATCGGGGACATTAAGGAGTGATCGGCCTGGCTTCCTTAAGGGGAACTGGAGACTTTAAACCCCTAATAGCTGAGTGTGCTTCCTTCGCTCAGTACTATTCGAGCGTGTTTCCTCTACTCAGTGATAGTCGATCGGGAGCCTTAAGGAGTGACCGGTCTATCTTCCTTAAGGGGAACCAGAGACTTTAAACCCCTAATAGTTGAGTGTGCTTCCTGTTAGGGTCGAAAAGTATCTAGAGGGGGGGGGGGTGAATAGCTCAGCGCAATCCCGTGCTTATCGTTGCTTGCCTCTTACGATGATGTGCAGCAGAAATACAAGAAAACAAACACACAATGTTAACTCTGGAGATTTACTTGGTATCCACCTCAAGAAGAGGTGACTAGTCCAAGGATCCACACACTCACGCACCCTCCACTATAAAAACACTCCTTCTCGGTAACTACCGAAGGCGGAGAAGCCATACAACCTCACAATACAATAATGAGAAAGAAAGAAGCAAAATACAAATGAATCTTACAAGATTACAATGAAAACCCTAGCTTCTTCTTCTTCTTCTTGTAACTCGCCTCTTGACATGGAAGAGCCTCCAAGAACCTTCAAGAACTAGCGGTGAGGAAGAAAAGATCGTTGTGGAGAAGTTCTGTGATCACCTATGGAGAAGAGAGGAAGAAATGCACAGAAAAACGCTCGCCAATGGCTTTATCCGCGCCAACGGTAGAATCCCAATCGATTGGATTGCTCCCAATCGATTGGGGAGGCTTTGGATCGATCGGTTGATCGATCCAGAGCGCCTCTGTGCTCTTGGAATCGCCCTGAATCGATTACCCGATCGATTCAAGGCTTCTCGAGCGATTTCCAGTGCTCCAATCGATCGGCCGATCGATTGGAGGTTTCGATCGATCAACTGATCGATTCAGAAGCTCACTGTTCACTCAAAAACTCTCCCAATCGATTCAGCCCATTTATGCACAAAATCACGTCGCCCAATCGATTGACCAATCGAGTGAACCCCCCAATCGATTGGGAAGCATAAATCTGTGTAGAGCTTGAAATTAGCTTCGTTTCACATCTGGGATCACCTCATTCCGATATCCGAGTCAAAAGTTATGGTCTTCAGAAGTTTACTACGTCCGAACTTCTTAGTTCCATGCCAACTCCCTATTGGACTTACAACCGCTAAGAGTTCGGTCAACTTTTGACTCATCTAGACTTTCTCTTTGTGCCAAGTGTCCGGTCCTCCATTACCCACTTTGACTTCCTTCCACCAGATGTCCGGTCACTCTTGACCCATCTAGATTTCCTTGTGCCTCGCTTCACTCACCAGGTCTTTCCATCTACCTAGCTTCACTCACTAGGTCTTTCACCTGGCTTCACTCACAAGGATTTTCCCACTGTCCGGCTTCACTCACCAGGAACTTCCATCTACCTAACTTCACTCACTAGGACTTTCACCTAGCTTTACTCACTAGGACTTCTCATATGCCTGACTTCACTCACCAGGACTTTCACCTAGCTTCACTCACTAGGATTTCCCATCTGCCTGGTTTCACTCACCAGGACTTTCCCAGTCAAGTATCCAATCAACTTTGACCTACTTGACTCTCCTTCACAATCTCCCCACATGAACAATTGCACCTACAATCTTTATGTATTGTCAAACATCGAAACCCAAACATCAAGACTCAAACTTGAGCCAACTCAAGCTTAGTCAAACAGGTCAACCTTGACCTAGGGATATTGCACCAACAATCTCCCCCTTTTTGATGTTTAACAATACCTTTAAGTTAGGCTAATCTCATAGCCTCAACTTTCTTCATGCCAACGTATGAATGATGGTTTCCTTCATTCTCCCCCTTTCCTACAGAGCAAACTCCCTCTTTAGGTAATGAAGGTCTAACTTAACCACAGATTCTCCCCCTATTGGCATACATCAAAAACTCTCCCTTTGAAGAGTTATCCAACGTTGTTCACAACTTCACTCGTGGCTCACAACACGATAATGAAAGTCCCATACCTTTCATTTTCGTTAATGCTCACCCTTGAGCATTACCACTTGAACAATGAAGATATCCACTCTCCATTGTATTTAAATGCCCAACCTTGAGCATTTTCACGAAAGAAGGTTAACCACCTTCCAAGGTGTATAAAAAATAAATTTTCATGTCCTTAAAGAGCAACTCCCCCTAAAGATATGCACGTAACTTTTATCATTGCACCAACAATGACTTGGAATCCCTAAACATATAGAAAATCCAAATTTTGAAGTTCTGAGGTTCAAAAATTCAATATTGAAACCAAACCTCAACCTAAACCTCTACTTAGTCTTCCTTAACCAATCCATCCTTGTTTTCATCATGAAAACTCCCTCTAAATATATACAAATGTGTTTTGAGGGGTTAGGAGTGATTTTATAGACTAAAAATGGTTTAGAATGCTGAAAACCAGCTTTCCCAGCCAAAATCAGCATCCCCAATCGATTGGAGTTGGGTCTCAATTGATTGAACCTGCTTGAATCGATCCACTAATAGATTCAGCAAAGTATGGATCGATCAGTGGATCGATCCAGTGAGCTTCTGCTCGCGAGAAATGCCTTCTCAATCGATCGCCCGATCGATTGAGGCACTCCAATCGATCGGGTGATCGATTAAAGCTCTGAAATTGCTGAAATTCCATTTCAGTCAACTTTTGAAACTCCCCAAAAATTCTAAAAAATTCTAAAAATCGTGAAAATTCATGTAGACACTACTTAGGGGATATACTATCAAGAAAAAAATAGTTTTATATGAAAATACTTTCTATTTTCCAATATTGACACAAACTTGAAAACTTGTAAAAATTTTAGTATTTCTTCTAGTTTGTGTTTAACATTTCAATGATGATTACTATCAAAAGATAGTCTTCATCAAGGTTTTCTAAAAGTATTTTAAAATTATTTTAAAAACCAATATCCAACCATATTCTTTGGGCTCAATGCACATGACTTGTACATTAGCTTTCTCAATGATTGGAAAACGCATACCTATGTGTTTTGATGAACTTAAAACTCAAAAGAATGCACTAAATCAACATATTGAGTTTTGTTCATCATCCTAACATCTCACTTGTATCTAATGTGCACTAAAACACATATAAGTCACCTTATAGTTCTTTTGTGAGATGTAAAGTTTGATTTTGCCCTAATCTAGGGATCATGCATATCTATCTAGGCATTTTGAGGTTAGGAACAACCACCAAGGATGTTATTTGTTAATAAATGTCATTTGTCCTTAATTGTGAGGAATTAAACATAATGCATGATATGTTATGACATACATCAAGATAAATAATTTTCAAAAGAAAATTTCATATGACTACATGATGTATGTATGTCATGACATGGTATTTTTGTGTTTTTCATAATAAAACATGAATGCAAAATATGATGTCATGGCATACGATGAGCAAGCAAAACATTGCCAATTTGCTTAAATAGAATACCTAGATTATCTATCTAAGCATCCTTAACCTTAGTTAACTTAAAACTGGATCCTAGATTGCCCACTATTTCCCAAGAAAATGACAAAATCTAATTTTGGCATTTCTTTTGCTTTTCCCAATTTTGTGCCAATTTAAATTAAGCATATTCCTTAAATTTTGACATAATTTACTCTTCCAAGAGTAACCAATTTAGATTAAGGCTTAAATTGCCTCTAATTTCCCAAGAACATACCACAATCCCAACTTGGTAGTTCTTATGATTTTCCTAAATGTGTCAATTTAATTTTAAAATTAAATTTCTCACATTATGGCACATCTTACTCTTTCCATGAGTAAATCAACTACAATAAGGCTTAAATTTACCTTTAACTTCCCAATAAAATGCCAAAATCCCAACTTGACATTTCTTTACACTTGATTTCTTGTGCCAATTAAAATTGTATCCAATTTCTCAAGTTATGGCACATCTTACCCTTTCCAAGAGCAATTTATCAATCCTTATCATTTTCAAAGGTTAACAATAACCTTGAAAATGCTCTTAGAGTACCAACTTCATCATGATTGGATTAACTACCCTTTCAATTAGAGTTAACACTCTCTAACCCATCTAAGGGGTAGAGAAAATGCTCCTAGGAACCCAAAATCTATTGGTGCTCCTTGGATGCTTTAGGTATTCACTAGGAATAGCCTCCCTAGATACCTTTCTAGTGACCTTGTTAGGCTTCTTAGGGGTCTTGGTCACATTTTCTAGGTCAACCCTAGGGATTGCTTCCCTTATGACCTTCCTAGTGACTTTCTTAGACTTCTTAGAAGTGTTAGTCACGTTTGTTGTTGCAAAAATACTTCTAGGGATAACTTCCCTTGTATTTTTGACTTGACCACCAGGCCTATGGTTAGTTCCATAGCTATAAGGAACTCTATGGTAAGAAATTGCATCCTTCTTAGCCTTAGGTTTGTATCCCAAACCTTTACAACCATAGGATGACCCTTGTTTCTCTAAACCTAGGTTTTGGCTCTTGAACCCTTGTGTATCATTTGTGATCTTTCTAAGGGTCCTTTCCATTTTGTCAAGTCTTGACCTCAAGACTTGATTTTCCTTCCATAATTCCTCAACCTTAGATTTTTCACTAAAATCTTGATTCTCCTTTTTCTTAGGCAAATACTTAGAGTCCTTAGAGTTCTTGCCTAAATTTTTACCTACCTTCCTAATCCTAGGTGTGGTAGTTTTAGCATGAAGAGCTACATGTTTTTCCTTAATGCTATCATGCTTCCTATTTTTATGGTAAATAGCATTAAAATGGTATAAATTAGAACTAGCATGCTTTTTACCATTATTTAAAGGGGTAGGCTCAATAAATGATACCTTTCATTTTACCTTGGAGGCTCCCCCTTGACACATGCTTCCTCCTTGAGCCTTGACCTCTTTCTTCCCCTTGGGACATTGACTCTGATAGTGTCCCCTTTGATTGCAAGAGAAGCACACAATGTGCTCCTTGCTCTTCTTTGTTCCGGGAACGGTCTCTTTGGGCTTCTCCTTGCCCTTTGGTGCCACTTGGCCCTTCTTCTTGGCCAATTTAGGGCACTTGCACTTGTAGTGCCCATGTTCCCTACACTCAAAACATATAATATGATTTTTATTTTTAATTGAAACATTTATACCTTCCTGTGTAGGGATGGCATCTTCTCCTTTTGATCCGGAGGTAGAAACTTCCTCTTGTTCCGATAATGGTGCTCCTCCAATGGATTTGACTTGACTTATGGAGGTGGAAGCTTCTTCATCCTCTTCTTCTCTTGAACCAAATGTGGAAGCTTCTCATTCTTCTTGATCCGATGTCAAAGAAGATCGCTCCCCCTCAATCCTAGAGGTGGAGGCTTCATCATCTTCATCTTGTACATGGAACAAATAGTATGCTCCCTCTTTGCCCTTTTCATTGTACTCCTTTGACAATGAGGCTTCTTGGACTTCTTCTTCTTCGGAAGTTGAGCATCTCTCAACTTCAGAGTTCTCTTGCTCTTGGTCTTGCTCCAATGAGTTTCCCTCTTTAGATTTATCTTGATTTGGTACAGTGAAGGACTCTTCATGAAGTTTGGCCAACTTGCTCCATAGCTCTTTGGAATCCTCAAATTATCCAATTTGAGCCAATATATTGCTTGGCAACAAATTGACCAAAAGCTTGGTCACTTTATCATTTGCCTCGCTCCTTTGAATTTGCTCTTGACTCCATTTGCACTTCTTGAGGATATTGCCCTTTGAACTTGTTGGAGCTTTGAAGCCTTCCATTAGAGCAAACCATTGCTCTATCTCCATCATAAGAAAATTTTCAATTCTTGATTTCCAAGAATCAAAACTCGTAGATACATATGGTGGAGGCACCCTTGTGTCGAATCCGAGTCCATCTTGGAATTCCATCTTGAAGTTGAGCCTTTTGATGAAGTCTTCGACTTGTAGAAATGCTCCAACTTCTTCACCCTCTAGCTTTTTGCCCCTTCCGGCGATGATTCTATTGGTGCGGTTAGCACTAACGATTTAACCCAGGTTTTGATGAATGACAAATCAGGTTAAGTTAGTCTATTGTTGATCTAACACTCTGATCGAGTGTGCAGGAGAAGTCCAGACAGGTCGACGGGCTGACCGGATGTCTGGCACGAAGTCCAGCTAGGTCGATGGGCTGACCGGATAGCTGGCGAGAAGTCCAAGCGGGTCGACGGGCTGACCGGACGCTTGGCAAGAAGTCCAGCTAGGTCAACGGGCTGACTGGATAGCTGGCGAGAAGTCCAAGCAGGTCGACGGGCTGACCGGACGCTTGGCGAGAAGTCCAGCTAGGTCGACGGGCTGACCGGATAGCTGGCAAGAAGTCCAGACGGGTCGAAGGGCTGACCGGACGTCTGGCAGGTAAGTGAGGTAAGTCACTGGAGGGGAGTGACTGCGAGGACGCGTTCCCGGGAAGGGAACATTAGGTGTCGATCCGGCTTAGATCCATTTCGGATGTCTAAGTCAAGATCGTGACTAGATTCCGGTCTCGGAAAGACGGAATCTAAGTCATACTATTTGTGCTAATTCATACTATTATAAAATGTGCTAACAATCTATGTTGCAGGTTATATATTGCCTCGGACTAACTTTGTTTTGCAGGAAAAAAGAGTTTTCTGGAACAAGGTGGTCCGGGCGCCCGGAAGGGATCCGGGCGCCCGGAAGGGATCCGGGCGCACGTGGAACATCACAGTTTGAGCAGCTACGTCACATTCCAGGCGCCCGGAAGGAATCCAGGCGCCCGGAGCAACATATAAAAGAAGCCCCAGGCAGGAGCTTCAGAATCAATCATCAATCTGAGAACTCTTCTACTGCTGGTCCTGCTGCTCTGCTGCGACGCTAACAAAGCTCCGACAAAGTGCTCCTTCGGTTTTTAGTTAATTTCCTTGTCGGTATTACTTTGTTTCATTAGCATTTCCTGTATTCATCTTGTAATTATATTCGAATTGCTAGTGATTGCCCAACGAAAGTGGTCAAGGACCACGGGCCTTCGAGTAGGAGTCGTCACAGGCTCCGAACGAAGTAAAAACAACTGTGTTCATTTACTTTTCCGCTGCGTATTTTTACTCGACTTTTCGAATCGATATTCACCCCCCCTCTATCGAATCTAACGGTCCTACAAGTGGTATCAGAGCAGGTACCGCTCTGATTTGGTGCAACCACCAGTCAGGCAAAGAGGGGTGTTTTTTAAAGAAAAATTAGATATCGTTCGTCTTTAAAATAAAACCTTACGCCTTTCGTTTTTTCCCTCCAAAACTGTTTTTGAAAAACACATCATCATCTTTTCACCGTTGCTTAGTATTGATAAAATATTACATTTTCAAAATTTTGGAATAATATTTTTTATTAATATTTTATTATTTTTTTTCGAAAATTGTGAAATATTATTTTTTCAGCACTGCTAATCCAAGACCAAGTCTTGGGATTTTTTTCTGTTTCTCTGTGTGCAAGAATAATGACTCTTCAAGAAGGACGGAACCCCCACGAACCACCACCATACGATCAAGATTTCAACTATTGGAAGCGATTAATGGAATGCTTCTTAGGAAGCGTAAACTTTGATTATTGGCTGATATTGAGAAAACCTTCTCAAAACTCAGAACTAAATACAAAGGTAAGTAAAATCATTTGTAATGTTTTACCTAACAATGTTTTATGCAGAGTAAAAAAGTACAAAGATGCACATGAGCTTTGGACCCAATTGATCAAACTTCACGAGGAGCCGATGGAGCTTGAGGATCAAGTAAAAATCGAATCTGAACTCGGGTTAGATCCAATCGAAAAGCCTACTGAATTAGGGGTTGCGCTCAAGGTTAGTGATATTTACCAAAATACCCCTGCTAATAGTAGTTTAGAAAATATGAGCATTGATCTGGTTATTTCTGAAAATATATGTGAAAACAATGTAGTTGACAATAATTACAAAAATACCCCTAAGATATTATCTGATAAACCAAATCCAATTAATTTAAAAAATTCAAACTTACCTAAACAAATCTGAAAACTCAAATGATAGAGAGGACAAGGTGAATATTGATCTAGATAAAATTAATAAATTATTTAATAATCTAGACAATATTAATCTAGAAAATCTTATCCAAACCCAAGATAATTTAATTAATAAAAAATTAAATTTTAACGATAAGAATAATCTAATAAATTCCACTAATTATATCAACTTAAAAAATAAAGGAAATATAAGAATAAAATCAAACACTTTGATAAAATCAAAACTAAATTTAACAAAATTAAAATTAAATGTTAAGAATAACATATTAAATAAAGATAATCTAAAAAATTCAAAATTAACAATTAATAAAAGGTTAAAAGATAAACCTTTAAGGAAATATAATTCAAACAATTTAATTAATTCAAATTTAAAAATGAATAAAAACTTAAACTTTAAAAATAAGCTATTAAAGAAAAATAATTCAATTAACCTAATAAAAGTGAAAATGAAAGAAAATTTTAAATACATTCTCTTAAAGAAAGATAATTTGACTAATTTAATTAATTCAAAATTAAAAACTTGAATCTAAATTACAAATTAAACATTAAATTTTAACCAAAATTTAACTATAATAAACCCAGAACTAAAAATTAAATTTTAGGCCAATAATTCAGGGGGAGGCTCTAGAATAGCTGGCACCTCCAAAACTAACCTACCCGACAGGGTAACCCTAACCAACCTACCCGGAAAGGGTAACCCCAACCAACCTACCCGACAAGGTAATTAGGACTAGTTAAAGAGGGTTCAAGTTTAACTTGAATCATGGTACTGGTGAAGTTTTTTGATGATAGTACGTTGGGGAAGCTTGGGCATCGCATGTCTAGAAAGATGACTTCAATCTGGTGCATTTGGCCAAGTGGAACCGACCGAAGCTACCTTTAAATGGATCCTAACTAGTTAGACCAAGGTTTAGTACTAAGCTCCGTGGATAGGACTATTCAGAAAACCTTGAAAGGTTGGCTACTTCTAATGACGTCCAAGTGACTCACCAAGCTTAGAAGTTTATCCGAAGAATGCCTATTTGTTGAGACCAAAGCTAAACCTGAATCTAACACAAGTTAAACCAAACTCTGTAATTAAATCTAATTTATCTCACAAAATTATACGATTCCCTGATTGATAATCTAGATCGGGTGAGATGAATAAGGATTAAATTAATTTTCAAATTAAATTAAAATTAATTAAAATTAAATTTTGAAGTAAAACTAAATTAATTTTTTTTTAAAAAAAAAATTAATACTAAATTAACTTTAAAAATTATTTTAAAAATTAAATTAACTTTAAAAAAATATTTTTAAATTTAACTTTGAAAATTTTATATTTAACTTAAAAATTTTATTCTAAACTTAAAAATTCTTTGAAAAATTATTTTAAAACACTTTAAAAATTATTTTAAAAACTATTTTAAAAATCATTATAAAAACCTTAAAAAATTCTTTTAAAAAATATTTTAAAACATTTTAAAAATTATTTTAAAAAATATTTTAAAAATCATTTTAAAAACTTTAAAAAATTCTTTTAAAAATTATTTTAAAACATTTTAAAAATTATTTTAAAAAAAAAACTATTTTAAAAATTATTTTAAAAACTTTAAAAAAAATTATTTTAAAAATTATTTTAAAACATTTTAAAAATTATTTTAAAAACTATTTTAAAAATAATTTTAAAAACTTTAAAAAATTATTTTAAAAACTATTTTAAAAATCATTATAAAAACCTTAAAAAATTCTTTTAAAAATTCTTTTAAAACATTTTAAAAATTATTTTTAAAACTATTTTAAAATTTATTTATAAAAAAAAAACTTTAAAAAATTCTTTTAAAAATTATTTTAAAACATTTTAAAATTATTTTTTAAAAAAAAACTATTTTAAAAATTATTTTAAAACAAAAACTTTAAAAAATTCTTTTAAAACATTTTAAAAATTATTTTTAAAAAAAACTATTTTAAAAATCATTTTAAAAACTTTAAAAATTATTTTAAAACATTTTAAAAATCATTTTAAAAAGTTTAAAAAAAGTTAATAAAAATCATTTAAAAACTATTTTGAAAATCATTTAAAAACTATTTAAAAACTATTTTAAAAATTATGTATCATTTTGAAAAATTCTTCTTATTTTTTCACTATAATAAAATTCTTTTAACTTAAAAAAATAGTAATAATAACAAATTATTTCTATAGACTATTTTCACTTTAAAAATTATTATTTTGACTTTAAACTCATTTTTAATCTTAAACATCATTTTAACCTTAAAATTATTTTTTAATTTAACTTAACTGAAAATTAGATCTTAAATTAAAACTCATTAAAACTTAATTTAAACACTACTTTTCAACTTAATTTAACCTAACTGAAAATTAAAACTTAAAAATTTAACTTAAACTTAAAACTTAAACCTAAATTAATCACTCATATTAATTTTAATCTAAAATCAAAACTGAATTAAACGTATATTAATTGTCATTAAATAATTATAAAAATCATTTTAAAATCCTGTTAGAAATCCCTTAAAAATAATAATAATTATAATTCTTTTAAATTCATTTCAAACTTAGACACCTAACTTAAAAACTTAAATTCCTTTAACTTTAACTTTAAACTTAATTATATAATTAATAAGTAGAACTTAACTATTTAAGTTTAACTTTATTTGAGAACTAAGCTTGATTTGATTAGAACCTAGGTTTAACCTTAGTAAAAATATTAAAATTACTCTAAGTCATTTTTTTTAATCAACCTTTAAAATATTAATTATTTTTATTAAAACATAATTAAAGTTTGACTTAAATTGAACCTTACTTAACCTTGTTTAATAACGAGTTTAACTTCAACTTTAAACTAAGTTAATCCAACTTAAAAGGAAGTAAATGAAAAGTTAAATTATAACTAACACCTTCATCAATTAATACAAAATTTTGATTATATTAAATTATTGAATCAAGCAAAATTCAATCAATAAATTGTTAATATTGATCAATTATTGAATTAATAACAACTTATCTTACTTAACATTATACTTATTTCAACTGAATCTAACGTTGGTATAAAATGTTGACTTAAATTACGTTTTAAGTCAAATTTAAATGAACAATTTTATAAAGATAATTATACAATCGTCTAAAACACTTAGGTACGAAAATATGTTACCGTAGTAAAATTTTATATTAAGGGGGAGTAGTAAATAAGGAGGATTAATACATTAAAGGAGTATAAAATTCAGGGGGAGGTTTATTTTTTTTATCTCCTTAAGCGTTATTTTTTTAATCTTCTCTTTAAAAATCTCTCTAGAAAATTCTACCTTATTTTTTTTAAAAAAAAAAATTCTACTTTGAATATTTTTAGCAAATATTTTCAAAATTTTATGTTAGGTTCAGGGGGAGGAATTAATTAAAATTTTTTCCTTTATTTAGAATATTTTAAAATTTGTGTTTGAAAAATGTTTTCTTAAAAATTTCTTAAACCTATTTTTGAAAACTAACTCTTATAAAACTAAGTTGTTTTTAAGAATTGGGTTTTACTTTTGATTGAAAATTGATTTTGAAAATTAGATTTAACTTAGTTTTGAAAATTGAATTTAAAAATCTAGTTCTTAAAATTTGATTTTACTTAATTTTGACAATTTGACTTGAACGTTAAATTTTACAAAACTTAGTTTTAAAAATTGCTTTGTTAATGAAAATTGTGGAAATTAGATTTTTCAAAACTTAAGTTTACAAACTAAGCTTCTCAAAATCATTTTCCTTAATTTTGAAAATAGAATCGTTTACAAACTTAGTGTTGAAAAATAAATTTCAATCAGTTTTGAAAAATAAATTTTTCAAACTCAGTCTTGGAATTTTTGAAAACTTATTTGAAAAGCATTTCAAAATTGAAACTTGTGTTGAAAATTTTAAATTTGATCTTGAAATTTAGAACTTATACACTTGTGTTTGAGATTTTGTTTATCTAAACTTAGCTATTTTTCTAAAATCTAAAAGCTAATGCTTTAAACAAGTTTTCAAAAGTTTAAACTCCCCCAGATTATCTTGCATTTTTTCTTTGTCTGAAGTCTATGCTTACTTAATCCATGCTTATTTTTGATAAATGTCAAAGGGGGAGGGTTAAGTGGTTAAGTTAGCTAAACCAGAATTGAAAATACAAACTAACTTAAAAACCCTTTAAATACTTGTTTTTTCTTGAATATGTTTTCACTAACTTAACCAGGTTGTCATTCCATCAAAAAGAGGGAGATTGTTGGTGCGGTTAGCACTAACGATTTAACCCAGGTTTTGATGAAAGACAAATCAGGTTAAGTTAGTCTATTGTTGATCTAACACTCTGATCGAGTGTGCAGGAGAAGTCCAGACAGGTCGACGGGCTGACCGGATGTCTGGCACGAAGTCCAGCTAGGTCGACGGGCTGACCGGATAGCTGGCGAGAAGTCCAAGCGGGTCGACGGGCTGACCAGACGTTTGGCAAGAAGTCCAGCTAGGTCAACGGGCTGACCTGATAGCTGGCGAGAAGTCCAAGCAGGTCGACGGGCTGACCAGACGCTTGGCGAGAAGTCCAGCTAGGTCGACGGGCTGACCGGATAGCTGGCAAGAAGTCCAGACGGGTCGAAGGGCTGACCGGACATATGGCAGGTAAGTGAGGTAAGTCACTGGAGGGGAGTGACTGCGAGGACGTGTTCCCAGGAAGGGAACATTAGGCGTCGATCCGGCTTAGATCCATTTCGGATGTCTAAGTCGAGATCGTGACTATATTCCGGTCTCGAAAAGATGGAATCTAAGTCATACTATTTGTGCTAATTCATACTATTATAAAATGTGCTAACAATCTATGTTGCAGGTTATATATTACCTCGGACTAACTTTGTTTTGCAGGAACCGAAGGTCCGAGCGCCCGGAAGGGATCCGGGCGCCCGAAGGTCCGGGCGCCCGGAAGGCAAATTATATCCAGCCAAGTCGTCGCCACGTGGAACATCACAGTTTGAGCAGCTACGTCACATTCCAGGCGCCCGGAAGGAATCCAGGCGCCCAGAGCAACATATAAAAGAAGCCCCAGGCAGGAGCTTCAGAATCAATCACCAATCTGAGAACTCTTCTACTGCTGGTCCTGCTGCTCTGCTGCGACGCCAACAAAGCTCCGACAAAGTGCTCCTTCGGTTTTTAGTTAATTTCCTTGTCGGTATTACTTTGTTTCATTAGCATTTCCTGTATTCATCTTGTAATTATATTCGAATTGCTAGTGATTGCCCAACGAAAGTGGTCAAGGACCACAGGCCTTCGAGTAGGAGTCGTCACAAGCTCCGAACGAAGTAAAAACAACTGTGTTCATTTACTTTTCCGCTGCATATTTTTACTCGACTTTTCGAATCGATATTCACCCCCCCCTCTATCAAATCTAACGGTCCTACAGATTCCAGTGAAGAGCAACATCGCTCTGATACCACTTGTTAGGGTCTAAAAATAGCTAGAGGGGGGTGAATAGCTCGGCGCGATCCCGTGCTCGTCGTTGCTTGCCTCTTGCGATGATGTGCAGCGAAAATACAAGAAAACAAACACACAACGCTAACTCTGGGAATTTACTTGGTATCCACCTCAAGAAGAGGTGACTAGACCAAGGATCCACACAGTCACGCACCCTCCATTATAAAAACACTCCTTCTCGGTAACTACCGAAGGCGGAGAAGCCGTACAACCTCACAATACAACAATGAGAAAGAAAGAAGCAAAATACAAATAAATCTTACAAGATTACAATGAAAACCCTAGCTTCTTCTTCTTCTTGTTGTAACTCGCCTCTTGACTTGGATGAGCCTCCAAGAACCTTCAAGAATTGGCGGTGAGGAAGAAAAGATCGTTGTGGAGAAGTTCGGTGATCACCTATGGAGAAGAGAGGAAGAAGTGCACAGAAAAACGCTCACCAACGGCTTTATCCGCGCCAACGGTCGAATCCCAATCGATTGGATTGCTCCCAATTGATTGGGGAGGCTTTGGATCGATCGATTGATCGATCCAGAGCACCTTTGTGCTCTTGGAATCGCCCTGAATCGATTACCCGATTGATTCAAGGCTTCTCGAGTGATTTCCAGTGCTCCAATCGATCGTTCAATCGATTGGAGGTTTCGATCGATCAACTGATCGATTCAGAAGCTCATTGTTCACTCAAAAACTCTCCCAATCGATTCAGCCCATTTCTACACAAAATCGCGTCGCCCAATCGATTGACTAATCGATTGAACCCCCCCCCCCCCCCAATCGATGGCCAATTGATTGGGAAGTAGAAATCTGTGTAGAGCTTGAAATTAGCTTCGTTTTGCATCTGAGATCATCTCATTCCGATATCCGAGTCAAAAGTTATGGTCTTCGGAAGTTTACTACGTCTGAACTTCCTAGTTCCATGCCAACTCCCTATTGGACTTACAACCGCTAAGAGTTCGGTCAACTTTTGACTCATCTGGACTTTCACTTTGTGTCAAGTGTCCGGTCCTCCATTACCCACTTTGACTTCCTTCCACCAGATGTCCGATCACTCTTGACACATCTGGATTTCCTATTGCCTCGCTTCACTCACCAGGTCTTTCCATCTGCCTAGCTTCACTCACTAGGTCTTTCACCTGGCTTCACTCACCAGGATTTTCCCACTGCCCGGCTTCACTCACCAGGACCTTCCATCTGCCTAGTTTCACTCACCAGGACTTTCACCTAACTTCACTCACTAGGACTTCACTCACCTAGTTTCACTCACTGTGGATAGAAGTTTTGAGCATTTTTGCGTGAACTATAATATGAATAAAAGGATGTATTCATTGGCGGAACTTCTGACAGAACTTCAGGCAGCTGAAGGGTTGTTTCGTCAACATTCTCAAATTCACTATGCAGAAAATGGTTCTACTTCTAAACCGAACGGCAAGAAGAAGAAGAAACAAAATGGCTCAGTAAAGAAGGTGAATAAACCTCAAGGTGCAGGACAAAAAGCTGGAATAAAGAAGCCGAAGGGCAAGTGCTTTATTTGCAAGCAGACTGGACATTAGAAGGCGGACTGTCCTCGTAGGAAACAGAACAATAAAGGGGTTCTAGGAAACCAGGCGACTATTTGATAGAGAGATAACTGTCTACATGGGCAATGCTACTAAGGTGACGGTTGTTGCAGTGGGAGACGTCTACTTATTGTTGGTGCAACCTTAGGTCAAGGTTGACCTGGTTGACCCGACTCGAGTTGACGTGACTCGAGTTGTATTTTGATGTTTGACTTGGGAAGATTGTCGGTGCAACCTTAGGTCAAGGTTGACCTAGTTGTGTTGCATGTTGATGTTTGACACTCGTGAGAGAGTTCTATTCTTGATGTGGGACAAGAATAGATGTTTGGGAGATTATTGGTGCAACCGTAGGTCAAGGTTGACCTGGTTGACCTGATTCGGGAAAAGTCCAAGTATAAAGACTTGGCACGGAAAAGTCCAAGCAGGGAGCTTGGCACTGGAAAAGTCCAAGTATGGAGACTTGGCACGGAAAAGTCCAAGCAGGGAGCTTGGCACGCGAAAAGTCCAAGTATGGAGACTTGGCACTGGAAAAGTCCAAGTATGGAGACTTGGACGGGAAAGTCCAAACAGGAGTTTGGCACGGGAAAAATCCTAGTGAGTGAAGCTAGGTGAAGGTGAAAGTCCCGTGAGTGAAGCCGGGCATTGGGAAAATCAGTGAAGCTAGGCGGTGAAAATCCTAGTGAGTGAAGCTAGGTGAATGAGAAAGTCCTAACTGGATGTTAGGCGGTGTGGAAAGTCCCGGTGAGTAGCCAGTTGGAAAGTCCCGTGAGTGAAGCCAAGGAGAAAGTCCTAACGGGATGTTAGGCGGTGTGGAAATCCTGGTGAGGCAGGTGAAAGTCCCGTGAGTGAAGCCGCAAGGAAAATCCAGATGGATCGGGGATGATCGGACTGGTGTTGAAAGTCCAAGTAGGTCAAAGGGATTGACCGGACACTTGGCAGGGAGTTCTAGCAGGTCAAGGGAGTGACCAGATGCTAGGGATGAAGTACCAATAGGTCAAGGTTGACCGGATATTGGTTTGGAAGTCTTGGGACTTGGTTTGGGCAAAAACCAAGCTCTGGATCGGTCACCAGACCGATCCAGTGATACTCTGTTTGCTCTGATCGGTCTGGTGACCGATCAGATACCGAACAGAAGCTCTCTGTTCGGTTACTGATCGGTCTGGTGACCGATCAGATTAGTTCCTGATCGGTCTGCCAGACCGATCAGACAACGATCAGAGGCGCAAAGAAGTTCGGGAGAAGAGAAGCCTGATCGGTCTACGGACCGATCAGGAGGTTCCCTGATCGGTCTGTGGACCGATCAGGAGCTTCCCTGATCGGTCCATGGACCGATCAGAGACGGAACAGAAGCAAAGTTAGGGAATGGATCGGTCTGTGGACCGATCCACATGGAGCCTGATCGGTCCATAGACCGATCCAGGCACTAGCCGTTGCGACGCAACGGCTAGATTTCTTCTGTGTTTCTTCGCAGGTTATAAAAGGAGGGCTGCTGCTGCGAGCCTCACTCTTCTTCTTCTTCCTCCTTTCTGTTGCTAAGTGCTGCTGTGCTTGAGCTTTGTTGAGCTCGTCCAAAGCTTCGCGTGAGCTTCCCCGACTGGAACAGCTGCTGCTGTTAGAGTTTTTGAAGCTGCTGCTTCATCCGGACTCCAGTGGACGAGAAAGCAAGATTGGTAGAGTGCTTGAGTATTCTTATTGTATTTCTTGCTTATTCTTTGTACTTGTACTCTTTGTTTGCTGTTGCAAACGTTTGTGGCGAGGTTTCTCCACCCACAAGGAGTATATTGTATTAGCCGGTTCTCCGGGGACTCATCCACCGACGGATTGACTGGACTCGTCCACCTTACGGACACGCCGAGGAGTAGGAGCCCTAATCTCCGAACCTCGTTACATCCTTGCGTTGAGGTTTGATTTCTTCTCCTGTTTTCGTTTCTATTTGTATTTCCGCTGCACTAACCTAATCGTAGGAAGAAACGAGTAATTTGGGGTCGGCTATTCACACCCCCCTCTCTAGCCGTACGAAGGATCCTAACAAGTGGTATCAGAGCGAAGGTTCGCTCTTCATCGGATCAACACCCGTGGGAGCAAAGCTAGAGAATGGATCTCTATGGAGAAGATGTCACCATTCCACCCTTCTACGAATGCGGCGACTTCGCGTATTGGAAGGTAAGGATGAAGTATTTTCTTATGACTAACATAATGAATTGGTTTTGTGTACAAGAAGGATTTACTCCTCCGGTGGATAAGGAAGGAAAACCACTTGAGAAGAAGGAGTGGACAAGAGAACAAATTCACAAATCCGAAATCAACGAAGAGGTAACGAAAATAATTGAATTTTCATTGCCTACTAACATCTTGTGTAAGATAGGTTACAACAATGCCAAGGAATTATGGGATAACTTGGCCAAGTACCATGAAGAGAGCTCCACTTCAAGCCATGAAGAGGAGCCTAGTGAGCCAAGTAGCTCACATCATGGAGGGAGCAAATTAGAAGTTGAGGGTTACTCAACATCTAAGGACGAAGAGGAGGAAAGTTCTTCTTCAAGTTCGGAGCAAGAAGAAGAAGCTTCTACCTCCGAAAGAGATGAAGAAGAGAGCTCGCATCCACCCTCAACCCTAGGTAACTCGAGCAATTTAAGTTCAATTAAATTACACATTATGTGCTTTGAGTGTAGGGAACATGGACATTACAAGAGTAAGTGTCCAAAGAGGGTAAGAAAGACTCCACCGGCGCCAAAGGTCAAGGAAGCCGGAGTCCCGATACGCAAAGGCAAGGAGCACGTGGTGTGCTTCCAATGCAAGCAAAGGGGACACTATAGGAGCCAATGTCCGAGGGGGAGGCAACCTCACAAGGGCAAGAGACCGGGCACATCGATAGGGGGAGCTAAGGCAAACCCTAAGGTAACCTCTAAGGTTCATTATTGCAATTCTAATAAAACTCATGCTAGTAGTTTTGTTGCAATTGTTAATAATGATAAGCATGTTAACTTTAGGAACCAATACATGTGCTTAGGAGCTAAACATGTTAGCCTAGGTAAGGATAACACTAGAAATACCAACCCTAGGATTAACGCTTCTAAAGTTAAGGAAAACCTAGGTAGAAATCTCAAGAAGACTAGACACATGCCTAGGAATATCTCAAGAGAAAATGACAAATTAAAACTTGAGGTATTAGAGAGGGAAAATCAAGTCTTGAGGTCAAGAATTGATAATTTAGAAAAGGCTCTTAAAAACATGGAGAAGTCATCTCTAGGGTTTAAGAGTCAAAAACCCAAGTCCAAGGACAAGAAAGGTTTGGGTCACAAACCTAAGTCCCAAATGGTCAAGCCCACTTATCATAATGTTCCATTCGATTATGGAACAAAACCTAGGGCTAGGAAGACCATTGCCAAGGTCACAAGGGGAGTCACCCCTAGAGTTGATCTTGATGAGTCCCAAATGGCCAAGGCTTTAAAGCCTAAGAGGGTCATTAGGAGGGTTGCTAGGGAAGTTATCCCTAGTGAATATTTAGTGAACCCAATGAGCTCAAGTAGGTATTGGGTTCCTAGGAGCATTTTCTCTACCCCATAGATGGGTTAGAGAGTGTCAACTCCAATAAGAAGGGTAGTTAACCCAACTTTGAGGAAATTGACACTCAAGGAACATTTTCAAGGTTTTGTTAACCTTTGAAAATGAAATAGAATTACTAGTTACTCCTTGAAGAGCTAAATGTGCCTAATGGTGGAAATATCATTTTTAATCTTAAGTGGCACAATTTGAGGAAAACCTAGGGAAATACCATAATTGGGATTTTGGTTTCCCTTAGGGATATAAGGGCAATCTAGGATTAGATGTTAAATTAGCTAAGTGATTAAGGATACTTAGATAGGTAATCTAGGTATTTCATTTGTGCTAACTTACCATGATTGTTTGCCATATGCCATGTCATGACATCATATTTAATTTATGATCATTTGAAATGTCATGATAATGCTTAGGTTATTTATATGTCATGCTTTAGTTAAAATTCAAACTTTATGCCATGACATCATGACATTGGCACATGTTTTTACTTATGATATCATTATATGCCATGTCATCATCTCTTGCATTATAATCAATAAAATTGATTTAAGGACAAACATATAATTTGATATTGAGATCAAATTGATGTTTAGAAAATGCATGAGAACTTAGCCTAAGTTGACCTTAATCCATATCTCACATCAAATTGACTTGAATGTGGTTTGATACACCTTAGATGTGTGTGAGATATTAGGATCATGAGTTAGGATCAAGGTGCATAGTTTTTTGTACCTAGATGAGCCTAATTCAAGAAAAGGAGGATCATAGGGAAAGCTTGTGTACAAGTCATGTACATCTAGCCCTAAGATTATGGTCCTAAATTCAAATGATTTTAAAAGCATTTTAAAATTGATTTGAAAAACCTTGATGAAGCTTTCCTAGTGATAGCATTCATCATTGAACATTGTGATACAAAGTTGAGTTAAACTTGAACTATTTCAAAGTTTTTGAACTTTGTATCAAGATTGAAAAATAGAAACTATTTTCATAGAAAATTATTTTTCCGTGATAGTATATGGTATGAGGAGTGTATCCTCAAAATTTTACGATTTTTGGAATTTTCTGGAATTTATTAGGAGTTTCTGAATTTCCGGGAAGGGAAATCAGAAATCTCTGATTTCAGAGTATGGATCGGTCACCGGACCGATCCAGGGAAGTTCTGATCGGTCTGGTGACCGATCAGTGACGATCCAGTCCGATCCCAGTGAATGTGGATCGGTCTGGGGACCGATCCAATGGGATCCTGATCGGTCTGGTGACCGATCAGGGCGTGCCAAAAGCTGAATTTCGACTGTTGGTCTGAAATTTCAGCTGGAAGTTGGGTTTTGTGGATTTCTAAAGGTTTGAAACTCTCCAAGACATTATTGGTGCAATGGTCAAGGGGGAGTTGACTTTTAGGGGGAGTTTTACTCCAAAAGATTTTTAAGGATTAGTGATATGGGATTATCACTAAGTTGATTGTTGAGTTTAGTATCAAGGGGGAAATTAAGAGTTTCAATGAAAGGTATGGGACTTTCATTAGGAAGAAACTCTTGACCTTGATACCCTCCTTTTTTCTTTTTGATGTGTGTCAAAAAGGGGAGAGTGTTCATTGGAGAATTATTGGAGAACCCAAGTTAGGTTATCGGGTTAACCTAAGCTAGGGAAAGAATGTCAAGGAATGTTCAAGGAAGAACATTGGAATTCTTTTTGATGTGTGTCAAAAAGGGGGAGAATTATTGGAGAACCCAAGTTAGGTTATCGGGCTAACCTAAGGGGAGAATGTCCAGAGAATGTTCAAGGAAAGAACATTGGACAT
Organism: Zingiber officinale; assembly: GCF_018446385.1. Taxonomy (NCBI): domain Eukaryota; kingdom Viridiplantae; phylum Streptophyta; class Magnoliopsida; order Zingiberales; family Zingiberaceae; genus Zingiber; species Zingiber officinale. The sequence continues at coordinate 62,295,480 of NC_055989.1, read as the reverse complement.
TGGAAGATAATTGAAAACCTAAGTTAGGTTATCGGGTTAACCTAACTTGATTATGGTTTTGTCAAACATCAAAAAGGGGGAGATTGTTGGTGCAACCTTAGGTCAAGGTTGACCTGGTTGACCCGACTTGAGTTGACGTGACTCGAGTTGTATTTTGATGTTTGACTTGGGAAGATTGTCGGTGCAACCTTAGGTCAAGGTTGACCTAGTTGTGTTGCATGTTGATGTTTGACACTCGTGAGAGAGTTCTATTCTTGATGTGGGACAAGAATAGATGTTTGGGAGATTATTGGTGCAACCGTAGGTCAAGGTTGACCTGGTTGACCTGATTCGGGAAAAGTCCAAGTATAAAGACTTGCACGGAAAAGTCCAAGCAGGAGCTTGGCATCGAAAAGTCCAAGTATGGAGACTTGGCACGAAAAGTCCAAGCAGGAGCTTGGCGCGAAAAGTCCAAGTATGGAGACTTGGACTGGAAAAGTCCAAGTATGGAGACTTGGCACGGGAAAGTCCAAACAGGGAGTTTGCACGGGAAAATCCTAGTGAGTGAAGCTAGGTGAAGGTGAAAGTCCCGTGAGTGAAGCCGGGCATTGGAAAACTGGTGAGTGAAGCCGTGAAAATCCTAGTGAGTGAAGCTAGGTGAATGAGAAAGTCCTAACTGGATGTTAGGCGGTGTGGAAAGTCCCGGTGAGTGAAGCAAGTGGAAAGTCCCGTGAGTGAAGCCAAGCAGAAAGAAAGTAAACGGGATGTTAGGCGGTGGAAATCGTGAGTGAAGCGGTGAAAGTCCCGTGAGTGAAGCTGGGAAGGAAAAACCAGATGGATCTGATGGAGACTTGGTGTTGGAAAGTCCAAGTAGGTCAAAGGGATTGACCGGACACTTGGTGGAGTTCTAGCAGTCAAGGGAGTGACCGATGTTAGGGATGAAGTACCAATAGGTCAAGGTTGACCGGATATTGGTTTGAAGTCTTGGGACTTGGTTTGGGCAAAACCAAGTGCTGGATCGGTCACCGGACCGATGCAGTGATACACTGGATAGCATGGTCGGTCACCAGACCGATCAGTAACCATACAGTAGCATAGTGTAGGTTATCTGATCGGTCTGGAGACCGATCAGACAACGATCAGGCGGCGCAAAGAAGTTCGGGAGAAGAGAAGCCTGATCGGTCCGATCAGGAGGTTCCCTGATCGGTCTGTGGACCGATCAAGAGCTTCCGATCGGTCCATGGACCGATCGAGACGGAACAGAAGCAAAGTTAGGAATGGATCGGTCTGTGGACCGATCCACATGGAGCCTGATCGGTCCATAGACCGATTCAGGCACTAGCCGTTGCGACGCAACGGCTAGATTTCTTCTTATAAAAGGAGGGCTGCTGCTGCGAGCCTCCTTCTTCTTCTTCTTCCTCCTTCCTGTTGCTAAGTTCTGCTGTGCTTGAGCTTTGTTGAGCTCGTCCAAAGCTTCGCGTGAGCTTCCCCGACTGGAACAGCTGCTGCTGTTAGAGTTTTTGAAGCTGCTGCTTCATCCGGACTCCAGTGGACGAGAAAGCAAGATTGGTAGAGTGCTTGAGTATTCTTATTGTATTTCTTGCTTATTCTTTGTACTTGTACTCTTTGTTTGCTGTTGCAAACGTTTGTGGCGAGGTTTCTCCACCCACAAGGAGTATATTGTATTAGCCGGTTCTCCGGGGACTCATCCACCGACGGATTGACTGGACTCGTCCACCTTACGGACACGCCGAGGAGTAGGAGCCCTAATCTCCGAACCTCGTTACATCCTTGCGTTGAGGTTTGATTTCTTCTCCTGTTTTCGTTTCTATTTGTATTTCCGCTGCACTAACCTAATCGTAGGAAGAAACGAGTAATTTGGGGTCGGCTATTCACACCCCCCTCTCTAGCCGCGTACGAAGGATCCTAACACTTATCATTTAATAGGAATAGGAAATTGGTTTTAAGGAATTGTCTTTATGTACCCAGTTTTAGAAAGAATTTAATTTCAGTTTCTAAACTGTATTTGGATGGATATTCAGTTTCCTTTAGTAACAATGTGGTTATAAAGAGAAATAAAGTGATTATATGTTCTGGTGCATTGGTTGGCAATTTATATATTTTAAATCCAATTTTTCCCACAAAGCAAAATATGGAAATTAATAACACATCTTCTAACTCTAATAAGAGAAAAGAACCTTCGGAAATGAACTAAACACATCTTTGGCATCTAAGGCTTGGTCATATTAACTTAAGTAGGATTTTAAGGCTTGTAACCGATGGACTCTTGGGTCCATTAGAGTTGGAAAACTTTCCAACGTGTGAATCCTGCTTGGAAGGTAAGATGACCAAGAGACCTTTTAAGGCCAAGGGGTATAGAGCCAAAGAAGCGTTAGAATTGGTTCATTCTGATTTGTGTGGTCCTATGTCTATCCAGGCTAGAGGTGACTTTGAATATTTTATCTCTTTTATAGACGATTATTCAAGATATGGATACATTTACCTAATGCGCCGCAAGTCTGAGTGCTTTGATAAGTTCAAAGAGTACAAGGCTGATGTGGAGAAACGTCTAGGTAAAAGTATCAAGACACTACGGTCTGATCGTGGTGGCGAATACCTCTTAGGAGAGTTTAGGAATTATTTATTAGAGGCCGGGATTCAATCCCAATTATCCTCACCTGGTACACCCCAACAGAATGGTGTGGCAGAACGAAGGAATAGGACTCTTATGGAGATGGTTAGATCGATGATGAGTTATTCAGAATTACCAAATTCGTTTTGGGGATACGCTCTGGAAACAGCAGCGCACATTCTGAACTTAGTACCTTCTAAATCAGTATCTTCTACTCCCACAGAATTATGGAATGGGCGGAAGCCCAGTCTAAGACATATTCGGATTTGGGGTAGTCCAGCACATTTGCTGAAACAAGATGCTGATAAGTTAGAATCTCGTACAGAAGTTCGTATGTTTGTGCGGTATCCCAGAGGAACGAAAGGCGGTTTATTTTATAGTCCTAAAGACCAGAAGGTCATTGTTAGCACCAATACCCAGTTTTTAGAAGAAGACTATATAATGGATCACAAGCCCAGTAGTAAAATTGTTCTAGAAGAACTTAGAGAGGACACGTCTACTTCAGTACCAACAGTACAAGATGAAGTATCACAAGAGACTACAACACGTGTCACACATGATACACAACCACAGACGGTGCCTCGTTGTAGTGGGAGGGTTGTAAGGTAGCCCGAAAGATTCATGTTTTTGGGTGAGTCTTCGGACTTAATCCCAGGCAAACATGAACCATATCCTCGGACATATGATGAAGCACTCCAAGATATAGATGCAGTATCTTGGCAAAAGGCAATGAATTCCGAAATAGAATCTAGGTATTCTAATAAGGTCTGGGAGCTTGTAGAACCACCTGATGGTGTAAAATCCATTGGATGCAAGTGGATCTATAAAAGGAAAAGAGGGACAGATGGGAAGGTAGAAACCTTCAAAGCAAGGCTTGTTGCGAAGGGGTACACTCAGAAAGAGGGAATCGATTATGAGGAGACCTTTTCACCGGTAGCTATGCTTAAGTCTATCCGGATACTCTTATCCATTGTCGCTCATATAGATTATGAGATTTGGCAAATGGATGTCAAGACAGCTTTCCTTAATGGAAGTCTTGAAGAAAACATCCAAATGAAGCAACCAGAAGGGTTCATTGAAAAGGGCAAAGAGCATCTAGTGTGCAAGCTTAATCGGTCCATTTATAGACTGAAGCAAGCTTCAAGATCTTGGAACATCCGGTTTAATGAAGTAATCCAATCATATGGATTTATTCAATGTCTGGATGAGTCTTGTGTATACAAGAAGTGTAACGGAAACATGGTGGTATTTCTTGTACTATACGTAGATGATATTTTGTTAATTGGCAACAATGTCAAGGTATTATCAGACGTAAGGGTATGGTTGTCCAAATAATTTGATATGAAGGACTTAGGAGAATGTGCACACATCCTTGGGATCAAAGTTATAAGGGATCGCAAGAAAAGAATGTTGTGCCTATCCCAAGCTTTATATATAGATACAATCCTTGCTCATTTTAGCATGCAAAACTCCAAGAAAGGTTTCTTACCTTTTAGGCATGAAGTAGCCTTATCTAAAGAGATGTCTCCAAAAACATCAAAGGAGATTCAGGACATGAAGGCAGTTCCTTATGCTTCGGCTGTAAGAAGCCTTATGTATGCAATGTTGTGTACGAGACCTGATATCTGTTTTGCCGTGGGCATGGTTAGCAGATATCAAAGTAACCCTGGACAAGGACATTGGACTGCAGTAAAGCATATATTAAAGTACCTGAGAAGACCTAGAGATTATATGCTAGTTTACCAAGCAGACTATTTACTCCCTGTGGGTTACACAGATTCGGACTTCCAATCAGATAGGGACAACAGTAAGTCTACATCAGGCTGTAACACCCCACCCTCCTCACTACTAGTCTGCGAGGGCGTGGAGCGCTACTAGACTACTAACTTTACTTAACTATCCTTATTCACATGTTGATAGAAATTCCTAAAACTCTCGGAGAACTCAAAACATACAATTAACTAGCAGCGGAAGACTAAATGACTCATCTAATATATTCTACTCAACTCTTTGTTAATAAATTCTTATGCTAAATCCCAAGACTTCTATAGTCCAGGCATCACACATCCATCCGCACCTCCTTGTCTCCTTCCTTTACTATAGCTTTTCCTTTCCCTTATCTGCAGTAAGAGGAAATGCATCTATAAGCAAAATTACTTAGTAAGCGCTATCTAACTCACAAAACTCGAGTATGCATGTAACCTGAAAGAAATCTAGAAACTGAATGCTCATCTAATAGCAAACGAAACATAGCATACTGAAATACTAAACATGTAAGCAAATCTAAACAACATGTCAGTATATAAGAAAGCTAAACTTGCTGAATTTTAAACTTATGTGAAGCTTATTTCTTTTGTTTGAAAACTTATACTTTAATACTTCAAAATAATAATCAACTTTTTTCTTGGGCCCAGGCGTAGTGCCATCTTATGCGCGTTCCCTAATAGGTTGGGGTAGCGAGCCACCAATCCTAAAAGAGCAGACCTCGGTCTACCAGGGCCAAGACCTCGGATTTGTTTAACGACAACCTCGGAAGTCGGGTACTAGCCTCTTAAATAAAGTAAAATACTTGTTATCTTTTAATACTTCTAATATATAATGCCTCGGCATTTTAACGAGCACCTTGTGTGCCAAAATCCCTAAAGTCTTGACTTTGGGATCTACTTAAGGCCTTGGCCTTTTTCTTTCTTTTCTTTATCTTTCTTATACTTGTTAATACTTCTAATAAAAGAATGCTTCTTTAAAAACTGAAATGTTTAAACAAATTCTAACTTTGAAATGCATACACAAAAATCTGCATACTATGCTAATCAAAATTCTGCATACTATTCTAATCAAGATTCTGCATTCTATGCTACACTATTTCTGCATACTATGCAAATACAAATTCTGCACTATAATACTTAACCAAACTGCACTATAATCTTTTTCTTTAAAAACTACATTATAAGTTCCACCAAAAATCTGCACTATAAACTTTAAAGAAATCTGCACCATAAGCTCTTAAGAAATCTTCACTACAAGCTCTAAAGAAATCTGCTCTAAAGAAATTTGCATTTTAAGCTCTAAGAAATCTGCACTACAAGCTTAATTAAAATCTGCACTATAAGCTTACATAAAAATCTGCACTATAAGCTTAATTGAAATCTACACTATAGGCTTAATTAAAATCTGCACCTATAAACTTAATTAAAATCTGCACTATAAGCTTAATTAAAAATCTACATTATAAGCTTAATTAAAATCTGCACTATAGGCTTAATTAAAATATGCACTATAAGCTTACATAAAAATCTGCATTATAAATTTAATTAAAATCTGCACTATAGGCTTAATTAAAAATCTGTACTATAAGCTTAATTAAAATCTACAATATAAGCTCTACATAAAAATCTACATTATACGCTTAATTAAAATCTGCACTATAGGCTTAATTAAAAATATGCACTATAAGCGCTTAATTAAAATCTGCAATATAAGCTCTACATAAAAATCTGCATTATAAGCTTAATTGAAATCTGCACTATAGGCTTAATTAAAAATCTGCACTATAAACGCTTCTTATGCTTCGAATTCAAGATGAACAAAGGTCCGAAACTACTCCTACTGCAGGTGAGAAGCACTTACCTTGCTTCTTGGACTCACAACCGAACAAAAAGGGCTTCTAGGACCTTGGCCGGCCGCCGGAGATGATGTCCTAACTCCCTTTCATTTTCTACCCGAGCTCAGCCATCGTACGCAGAAGAGAAGGAGAGAATGGTTTAAGTCACGGGAAAACAGAGCATCAACTTATCCCTTTTTATAACTTAATATTTCTGTTAACTCCTTAAATAAATTCGCTATCTTTTCTAAACAGACAAATCCAACATCAACTTATCCCTTTTATAATCCAATATTCTGTTAATTATCTTAAATAAATTCGCTACTTTTTATAAACAAATAAATCCAACATCAACTTATCCCTTTTATAATATTCTGTTAACTATCTTAAATAAATTCGCTACATTTTCTAAACAAACAAATCCAAGATCAACTTATCCCTTTTATAATCCAATATTCTGTTAACTATCTTAAATAAATTCGCTACCTTTTCTAAACAAAAAAATCTGTTTGCACACCTGGTCAACCGGGTTTTGACCGAGTCAAAGGTCATGGGTTCAATTCTCGGCTTGGACATTTTTTTATCGAAACTTCCTTCGTTTTGTAAAAATACCAAACGACCTCCAAAAATTACATAAAAATACTCTAAAATTTCTAAAAATCCCTAGAATATTTCTATAGCATTTTTAAATATTTTTAAATTACTTTTAGGACTCTAATTGAGGAAATTTGGGGCGTTACAATTCTCCCTACCTTATAAAAAGTTCGTCCTCGAACTTAGAATAATTCTGGATATCTCTGTCTTATACTGTCCTCACGCTCCTAAGTAACTTCCTCGTGCTTCTGGTTCTAAATGACTTTCACTAATGGTACTCTTTGTTCCTTAGTCTCTTAACTTCTCGGTCCTCTATTATTCATATCACATCGTACCCATTAGGGGTCCTTGGAAGGCTTGATATTTTCTCTATCCTTTCTAAACATACTTATGTATATGAATATAAGAGAGACAAAACTTCTATCTTACTAAAACGCATTTACGCAATTACTCCATACTGCAAATAATAAAGAAAGCATAAAAGGAAAACTTAAATACTTTCTTACTTGAAGACGGCAAGGTTGGTGCTGATGTGTGATGCTGGAGAATAGGAACTGCTCTGATACCAACTTGTAACACCCCACCCTCCTCACTACTAGTCTGCGAGGGCGTGGAGCGCTACTGGACTACTAACTTTACTTAACTATCCTTATTCACATGTTGATAGAAATTCTTAAAACTCTCGGAGAACTCAAAACATACAATTAACTAGCAGCGGAAGACTAAATGACTCATCTAATACATTCTACTCAACTCTTTGTTAATAAATTCTTATGCTAAATCCCAAGACTTCTATAGTCCAGGCATCACACATCCATCCGCACCTCCTTGTCGCCTTCCTTTACTATAGCTTTTCCTTTCCTTTATCTGTAGTAAGAGGAAATGTATCTATAAGCAAAATTGCTTAGTAAGCGCTATCTAACTCACAAAACTCGAGTATGCATGTAACCTGAAAGAAATCTAGAAACTGAATGCTCATCTAATAGCAAACGAAACATACCATACTGAAATACTAAACATGTAAGCAAATCTAAACAACATGTCAGTATATAAGAAAGCTAAACTTGCTGAATTTTAAACTTATGTGAAGCTTATTTCTTTTGTTTGAAAACTTATACTTTAATACTACAAAATAATAATCAACTTTCTTCTTGGGCTCAGGCATAGTACCATCTTATGCGCGTTCCCTAATAGGTTGGGGTAGCGAGCCACCAATCCTAAAAGAGCAGACCTCGGTCTACCAGGGCCAAGACCTCGGAATTGGACATCCGGATTTGTTTAACGACAACCTCGGAAGTCGGGTACTAGCCTCTTAAATAAAGTAAAATACTTGTTATCTTTTAATACTTCTAATATATAATGCCTCGGCATTTTAACGAGCACCTTGTGTGCCAAAATCCCTAAAGTCTTGACTTTAGGATCTACTTAAGGCCTTGGCATTTTTCTTTATTTTCTTTATCTTTCTTATACTTGTTAATACTTCTAATAAAAGAATGCTTCTTTAAAAACTGAAATGTTTAAACAAATTCTAACTTTGAAATGCATAAACAAAAATCTGCATACTATGCTAATCAAAATTCTGCATACTATTCTAATCAAGATTCTGCATTCTATGCTATACTATTTCTGCATACTATGCTAACATAAATTCTGCACTATAATACTTAACCAAACTGCACTATAATCTTTTTCTTTAAAAACTGCATTATAAGTTCCACCAAAAATCTGCACTATAAACTTTAAAGAAATCTACACCATAAGCTCTTAAGAAATCTTCACTACAAGCTCTAAAGAAATCTGCTCTAAAGAAATTTGCATTTTAAGCTCTAAGAAATCTGCACTACAAGCTTAATTAAAATCTGCACTATAAGCTTACATAAAAATCTGCACTATAAGCTTGATTGAAATCTGCACTATAGGCTTAATTAAAATCTGCATCTATAAACTTAATTAAAATCTGCACCATAAGCTTAATTAAAAATCTGCACTATAAGCTTAATTAAAATCTGCACTATAGGCTTAATTAAAATATGCACTATAAGCTTACATAAAATTCTGCATTATAAGTTTAATTAAAATCTGCACTATAGGCTTAATTAAAAATCTGCACTATAAGCTTAATTAAAATCTACAATATAAGCTCTACATAAAAATCTGCATTATACACTTAATTAAAATCTGCACTATAGGCTTAATTAAAAATCTGCACTATAAGCGCTTAATTAAAATCTGCAATATAAGCTCTATATAAAAATCTGCATTATAAGCTTAATTAAAATCTGCACTATAGGCTTAATTAAAAATCTGCACTATAAGCGCTTCTTATGCTTCAAATTCAAGATGAACAAAGGTCCGAAACTACTCCTACTGCAGGTGAGAAGCACTTACCTTGCTTCTTGGACTCACAACTGAACAAAAAGGGCTTCTAGGACCTTGGCCGGCCGCCGGAGATGATGCCCTAACTCCCTTTCGTTTTCTGCCCGAGCTCCGCCATCGTACGCAGAAGAGAAGGAGAGAATGGTTTAAGTCACGGGAAAACAGAGCATCAACTTATCCCTTTTTATAACTTAATATTTCTATTAACTCCTTAAATAAATTCGCTATCTTTTCTAAACAGACAAATCCAACATCAACTTATCCCTTTTATAATCCAATATTCTGTTAATTATCTTAAATAAATTCGCTACTTTTTATAAACAAATAAATCCAACATCAACTTATCCCTTTTATAATATTCTGTTAACTATCTTAAATAAATTCGCTACCTTTTCTAAACAAACAAATCCAAGATCAACTTATCCCTTTTATAATCCAATATTCTGTTAACTATCTTAAATAAATTCGCTACCTTTTCTAACAGAAAAATCCGTTTGCACACCTGCTCAACCGGTTTTTGACTGAGTCAAAGGTCATGGGTTCAATTCTCTGCTTGGACATTTTTTTGTCGAAACTTCCTTCGTTTTGTAAAAATACCAAACGACCTCCAAAAATTACATAAAAATACTCTAAAATTTCTAAAAATCCCTAGAATATTTCTATAGCATTTTAAAATATTTTTAAATTACTTTTAGAACTCTAATTGAGGAAATTTGGGGCGTTACATAGGCTATGTGTTTACTTTAGGAGGTGGAGCCATTGCATGGAGGAGTGTTAAGCAGAAATGCGTCTCAGACTCAACCATGGAAGCTGAGTATGTGGCAGCCTCTGTGGCAGCCAAAGAAGCTGTATGGCTCAGGAAATTTCTAATGGACTTAGATGTGATTCCTGGTTTACCCAAGATCGTCACAATTTATTGTGATAATAGTGGAGCAGTTGCAAACTCGAAGGAACCACGAGCCCATAAGGCAAGTAAACATATAGAGCGCAAGTACCACCTGATACGAGACATCGTCAAGCGAGGAGAAGTTATCGTCGCCAAGATAGCATCAGCAGATAACCTGGCAGATCCTTTCACTAAGGCCCTTCCGGCGAAAGCTTTTGATCGGCATGTGGAGGGGATGGGAATCAAATGTATGACAACAGATATGGCAGCGTAGACTTTTAGTATAAGTGGGAGATTGTTGGAGTGTATACTTAAAGTTTAGCTTTTGTACACATTTATTTTGAAATAAAAAATCACATTGGTCAAATGTTTACATTTATTTGTTAAATGTAATTGTTCAATTAATTTATATAGTAGATAACATTGAGTGTGGAGTCACACTTAGAAGATCATGTTGTCGGTTCTCTATAAATTATAAACAGTTGCTCATGACTAAGATGGAAAGGAACAAACCATCAGAATAGACGTAGTGTAATTAAGTATTAGTTTATCTTGACTAATAAATTACACTGATACACTTTAAGTGTATTGAGTACGATCATTTAGGTAAGTTCTTTTTGTACTGACTTAGTAAAAGAACTAGACCTTAGTTATTATGGAAGTGTGTGCTCTTAATCCTAATATAATAACAATCATGTATATTTAATATTTATTTCTTTGACTTATCAAAGGGTGAGGTTTAGCTCGATAAATCAATATGCCCGATAAGTTGGGAAATGATATTACTTATAGTATGTGTTGTTGATTATAGAAGGAATATGTGTCCTAGTTATCTAGGTTGAGAATGTCCCCAAGAGGAGCTCATAAGGATTGCCATGTTAAACCCTGCAGGTGGACCTAGTCCAACATGACAATAAAGTTGAGTGGTACTACTCTTGGAGCTAGATATTAATTAAATGAGTTGTCAGTAACTCACTTAATTAGTGGACAATCGTAATCTTAAACACAGGGAGACTAACACACTCATGATAAGAATGAGCCCATAATGTAATTTGGGATTGGTGCGGTAGTGAGGTAATAACTCTCTAGTGGAATGAGTTATTATCGATGAACTTGAGTTGTGTATTCGGGGCGAGCACGGGATACTCAAGCTCATCGGAAGGCCAAAACCAATTTCTCCTCTAGGTCCCTGTTATAGCCACAATAAAGCCTCAAGTCCATCCAAAGAAAAGCCTATCTTGGTGTCCAAGAAGGGGCCGGTTCATTGCTTGGTGACCAAGCAATGGTCGGCCACATATTCTCTAGAAGTGGCCGGCCCTTGCCTTGGGCAAGGGGGTCGGCCGCAATATTTAAATTAGGAATGTTGGTTTAGAATTTTTAAATTTCCTCGGATATTTACAATTTGTAAAAAGAGAGATTTTAAAAATTTATAAAATTTTCCTAATTTAAATTAGGCCACAAGGTTTAAAAAGAGAGTTGTAAAATTTATAAAACTTTCTTTTAAAAAAGAAATATTATTAGAGATGTTTTAAATTTTAAAACTTGGTTTTAAATTTTAAAACTTTCCTTTTAATATCCACATTAGAAAAAAGGAGAGTTTGTAAAATTTTATTAGAAGTTTTCTTCTTTTAAATTTTATAAAAAAAATTTCTTTCTTTCCCTTTTAATAAGTGGTCGGCCACCTTGCTTGGTGCCCAAGGAAGGGACCGGTCAAATAATTAAATATCAACAAATAGTTGTTTAATTGATAAATCAATCTAGGGTTGATTAATTAAAAGGAAAGAAAAAGAAAAAATTAAAAGGAAATAGGAATGAGTCTAATTTTTTATAAAACTCTTTCCATCATTTTCCGTTGGGAAACTAATATAAAAAGGGGGGAAGGGGAGGCCTTGAAAAAATATAACAATTGATATTGTGTTGTTGGAGATCATCAAGTGGCCGGCCCCTCTCCCTCTCTTCCCTTTGCTCTCTTTTGCTCCTTTGTGGTGGTGGTGGCCAAATTCTAGAGAAGGAGGAGAAGCTTTCCGGGTGGTGTTCGTCTTGGAGGATCGTCGCCCACACGACGTCTAAGAGGAGGCAAGGGATACGATAGAAGATCTCGAGGTTTTTAGCATACAAGGAAGAGGTATAACTAGTATTTTATTTCCGCATCATACTAGTTAATTTTTCTTTGTATAAATACCAAATACAAGAGGCATTCGATTCTTGTTTTTCGAATTTAATTTCGATGTTGCATTCTTTTTCTTTTTTCCTTGTAATTTGACTGTTCCTTTTGGTTAACCTAGAGTTATATAAGGAAATTAAATATTAATTTTCCTTAAAAGGCTTTGTCTAGTCGGTGGTGGTTGCTCCCATATCAAAGAAGGCCAAGTGTCTCGCCATGCAGCACTGGAAGCCAATTTTGGAAACTAATATTTAATTGAATTTATAACCTAGGTGATTTGGATCAAACGTGTTAAGTTCCGCAGGAGATCCAAATCTAAACCTAAAAGAACATATAAGTTAAACTTGGAATCAAACGTGTTAAGTTCCGTAGGAGATACAAGTTTAACTTAAAAGAACACATGGTAGCTAGGAAAGGTTCAGATCACGTACAAAATTTTTGTACAGTAGAGCCATTGGGTTTTCCGAGTAGCAACCAGCACCCTCCCCATGCTAATATACATCCAGATGTACTAATCTAAACAATCTTGATTTATCTTTCTTAAGGTCTTATCCCGGTCAACATTGACTTATTTTCCTTAAGCATATTATCCCGACCGATATTGGCATATTTTCCTTAAGCATATTATCCCAACCGATATTGGCATATTTTCCTTAAGCATATTATCCCGTCCGATATTGGCCTATTTTCCTTAAGCATATTATCCCGACCGATATTAGCCTATTTTCCTAGTATATTATCCCGGCCGATATTGGCCTATTTTTCTTAAGCATATTATCCCAACCGATATTGGCCTATTTTCCTTAAGCCTGTTACCCCGGCTGATATTCATATTTGCTTAATTCTGCTATCTCCTTTCCCCTTTTTACCGGGGACCTACTAAACCTAACCCATATCACTAGCCTTCCCTTCAAGTCTAATCGAAGGAGGGGTCAACCGACTGACTAGACATGAGTTTATGTTTAGTTGAGTTACATAGTTTGGGCAATATTACGTGCTCGATCAGGCTTTGCCTATTGAGTAATGTGAAACTTATTTGTTTTTTACTTAATTGATGATATACTTCGAGCTATATAAGGCTAAATGCCTCAAATACAATCGATATGTTATACTCAATCAAACCCTTTTGACCTTGGTTGATATTAACCTGTCTATGGTAGACATGTTATCCCGGTCAATATTAGTCTGTCTGTTATAGACATGTTATCCCGATCGATATTAGCCTGTCTATTATAGTTATATTAATTCAGACAGTGCTTCACGCATGACTGACTGCTATTATTAATTTTTACTTCCGACCCAGGATCTGTCAAACCCAACCCATCCTTCTTTATTGCACACAATAAACTACGCCCTTTTTCTAGAATTTCCTTGATTATGATTGGCTTTTCAACGGTAAGAGAATGTTGGAGGCGCACGACGAGGCGCCACCAACCCCTATATAATTCAATTTGTCGCGTCCATCATAAATGCCCATTTATGGTCATATGATGCGTGTCTTTTCTCATCTTTTTTGTAACACCAGCGTCTACACGCTTCTATAATCAATGGTATTTGTTGCAAAAAGGTATTCTAATCTGACGGTTATTATATGTTCTTTCAACCCTAAACCCTTCATCTTCTTGTCGACTTTGTCCCTTTTTCCTTACCTTAGCGTTTCTTCTTTGCTGCAATCTCTGATCAATCCTCACGCTCACCATTTGCCAGTGATCTTCTCTCTTAACTATCAGTAAGTAACTTGTTGTTCTGTTAACCCTTACTCCTATCTATGGCTGAAGAAACGATTGCCCCCTGGTATGCTCAAATTTCATCCTCTTTCAACAAGGATACTCGGCTTGCTATTCGTAGGCAATATGAAATTCCTAGGGAATATGGCATCATAATTCCTAAACCAGATGAGCATCCTCACCATCCTCTTGCTAACTGTGTAACTTTCTTTAGGGATCAGTTGATAGGGGGTTTAAGGTTTCTCATTCCTCCTTTTCTAATCGTTGTAAGCCAATACTTTGACATTCCTCTTCAACAATTTGTGCCAAATGCCTTTTGTTATTTGTGTGGCATATACATGTTGTTTCGTACATTTGATATTCCTCCTACTCCTCAAAATATTTTCATGTTTTCCTATCCAAAGGTAGCAGAGCCAGGTGTTTTTCTTTTCCAATCTCAGACTAAGATGGTCCTTTTTGATGATATGCCTTCTTCTCTTAAAGCCTGAAAATCTCGCTTCTTCTTTATAAAGTTTCCGGGACCTATTCCTTGGTCCCATGCTTGGAGATCTTCTTTACCTCCTTTACCTAATATTAAGGAGTTTCATCTTCACCCTTCTTTTCCCCTTTCTTGTGAAAAGTTGCTATGTCGTCGTCTTTCTATCACTAAATAGCTGCGGAGCGATCTTCTGTATCTGTTTGGTTTGAGCCCGATCAAATATAAGATACACGGCTCCTTAGGTAAAATTCTGTTTCTTCTTCTATCAATTTTTACTAACTAAAACATTTTCTTCCATTTTGTGTAGTGGCTAGTTTTTATGCTGCTCTGATTGATGAAGAACTACATCTAGAAGAGGCCGAGCTTCATGCTAAAGAGCAAGAGCTTCTTGCTGCAATTAATCTACCATCTTCAATTGGAGCTTCGGTTCCTCTGGTTGAAGCTTCTAGCTCTCAAGTGGCTCTTGAAGTTCTTGAGGTTCTTCCGGCAGGAACTCCTGTTGTCTTTTTGCCAACTGTTTCTTCATCAGTGGTTGTTGCTTCCTCACCAGCCACTTCCCTTCCCGTTATCGAGCTTACATTCCCTGTAAGCTCAGAAAAATCCCTTGCTGAAATTGCCCCTAGCAAACGCCCAGGATGCAAACTCACTAGGGCTCCCCCCTGTAAAAGGAGACTCATTCTTTCTACTGAGGAATTACCCTCAGAAGGTTTTGCTTCTGCTACCCTTTCTTCTGTCGAGCCTACTTTGGCTGATCTCTATCCTTCTCTTCTTTTTTCTTCCTCTCCTTCTTCCAATAATACTGCCCCTGGTAGTGCTTCTTTTACTTTTCCCCTATCTCTTCCAGAATCGGGGTCTTTACCTATTTTATCCTCTTCTTATTTGGTTTTTGCTCCCCTTTCTATTCCAACTTCCTCTTTTTCCACAACTTCATCTTATATCCCTATTCTTCCTATATTGTTGGGAGGTTCTTTCACCACTTCTCGGGAGGAAATTCGCCCTCTCTTTGGAGATTTTACCCCTCCCGAGACAATCAATCAATTCTCTCATGAGGAAACCAAGGTATGTTTGCTTTTACTTATTTATTATTTATCCTTGACTATTTTATGACCCCTTATTATATTCTTAGCGATTGATAGCCAATATGGGTCTGGCTCGACTAATGCATAACTTATATTATGAGAACGAGAAGCTAAAACAACAAGTTGCTGAGATGTCTTCCACCACACTTTCAGAAGAATCTAAGAAATAATATGAAGCCCAACTTGAGAGCCTTCAGTCTCAATTTAAATCATCTACAAACCTCAACACTGAATTATCTTCCAAATTAGATAAGCAGATTGTTGAGACGAACAAACTGAAGTCTGATTACGAGTCCACCTTGGCTGACAAACTCAAAGCTCTACAGTTGAAGGATGATGAAATAGCTTCTTTAAACACTTCCTTAAATACAGCTAAAGCAGAGGCCTCCACAAAAGATGATGAACTAAGGTCTTCCCAGACAGCTCTAGTTGATTACAAAGCTGGTGAAGATGATCGCTTTAAGGATCGGGCCACGACCCTAATCAGATCTACTGAATTCAACAGGCCTATTATAAAACCTATTTTGGCAGCTTATACTATGGGAGTTGAGGGAGCTGTTAAGCAATTACAGGAGCAGGGCTTCCTATCTCGTGATCCTCCTCCTAACTTCTTAGATTGATGCAAGCTAATTGCTAATAGGCCTGACGATCTGTTTCCTCAATTATATGTGGAGTAACCTTTTTACTTTAATTCTGATTATTGTAAAGTTAACTATGTCTCGCTATGACAATTCTTATCAGAAACTGGTTTATTTGTGAGAGGTTAACCTTTTTGTGTTAATAAATTCATCTGACCAATTGTTTTGTATGCTTATTTCATTTTTTTTGTATTTATATGTTAAAATTATTCTTCCTCTACTATCAAACCTGTTTTTTCCATTTACGGTGGTTTGCTGCCCCCTCCCTAAATTTATCCCCTTTTCATAATTGGCTTCTCATCCTTATCCTTATCATATTTATCAATCTATTACTATTTACACAAGGACTTAATTTTTACCAGTATATTATAACATCATCAATCTTGACCGATTTACTATAGCATCACCAATCTCAATCGATTTACTATAACATCATCAATCTCGATTGATCTACTATAGCATCATCAATCTCGATCAGTTTATTATAACCTTCTCAATCTCGACCGATCTATTCTAACCGACCGATTTACTGTAGCATCACCAATCTCGACCGATTTACTATAGCATCATCAATCTCGACCAATTTATTATAGCATCATCAATCTCTATCGATCTACTGTAGCATCATTAATCTCAATCGATCTACTGTAGCATCATTAATCTCGATCGATCTATTACAACCGATCGATTTACTGTTATGTTTGCAATGATCGCCTGGTGCCTCATACTTAACCAAATCCCGTCCGATCTAATATAGTACCTTATAATACCATCAATCTCGACTAGTTTATTATAACCGGTCGATTTACCCTTATGTTTACAAATATCGTTCGATATTTTATACTTAACCAGATTTCATTCGATCTGGTATATTTATACGGGATTATTGTTTAGTCAAACAAATAGTCTTAAGCTACTTGATCGTCGTTATACCAGACCGATTTTCCTCGTACCTCTTTGATTTTTTAAGAATCAAGTGCAAAGAGAGAGAAAAACTAGTCGCATTTTCCGAGGATGATTGTTAAGCTTACCTTCCTTTCCTTGGGATTCGACCTTCTTTTTTAATTTGATCCCCTTCTTTTTTGTACCTAAGTTTTTCACAAATTATTATTGATCTTCGGGTTTCTTCTCTTTCTAGTTTTCCCCTATCTTTTTAAGGGTTTTTGGTATAGGGCACAAAAGAAAAGCAAAGATTTAAGACGCTCTCTTCTGCTCCCCAACTATTCCTTCTTCTTCCTTTGTTCGCCTTCCTTCTACTATTCAGCCATGGTCACTCCTTCCCCAGTGTAGTTTCTTTCATGTACTTCTAACCTTATTGATTCAGAAGAAGTGGAATTGCAAGCGAACTATGGTTTTCCTTCCTATATAATTCGCCCTACTCCTCAGAATGGTCTGCATCTTCCTCCTTTAGGAAGTATATCGATCTTCTGGGCTCAAGCTTTACAAGGTTTCCAATTCCCCCTTCATCCCTTTTTCGCTGATGTTAGTATATATTTTGATATTCCCCTTAATCAGTTTATTCCTCAATCTTTTTCTATCCTTGTGAGTTTTGTTGGGGTATCTAAACTAGTATATTTCCCTTTATCCCCTCGCCTTTTTCATTACTTCTTCATTCCTCAACAAGTAGACATTAATGTTTTTAAGTTTCTGTCTTGCCCTAAAGCTATTTTGTTTAGTGGGATTCCTCCTTAAGAGGAATGGCGTCATAATTTTTTCTTTATACATCTCCCTTCTCCTCCCCCTTTGCCTATTGCCTCAATCTCCCCCCGGCTCCTAACACTGACAACCTCCTTACTGATCCCTCTGTCTCTTTCACCTTATCCAAGCTAAAGGAGGCTAAATTTTGCTTACCGGCCTTGATTGTGGAGGGTCTAATGTTTCCCTTTGGAATAAGCCCTATCGAAACCCCCTTGGAGGTCTCTTTTGGTATGTTTAGACATTCTCGACTATGTTTATTAGCCATTTGTTAATTATTTTCTATAATAACGCCTAATTTTTATATTTCAGCTGATACTCTTCTACCTTCTTTTATTTACAAGAATATCACTATGACCAAGTCTTTTTTGAATAAACTTAGAGAAAAATGGCTACAGGCTCGTCGAGCTACTCCTACTACCTCAACTCTGGGTTTGTTATCTAAGGAAGAACAAGCAGCAGAAGCTATTGCTTCCTTGGAAGAGGAAGAAGAACAACCTTTTGTTGCCATACTCAAGAAGCTCCGACTTACTTCAGAGGTTCCCTTTCTTGATACCCTTAGTACTTTCGTGCAAGTCCCCATTGTTCCTTCAGCTATTTCTTATGAGAGAGGTAAAGCACCAATGCTCCCTACCCACCTTATCTCCAATCTTTCTCTTAATATGATGAGACCAGGTCTACTTATTCCTTCCTCTTTTGTTATTATTTCAGTTGCTTCTACCTCCTAGGTGGCTACTACTGCTTCTGCATCCTCTCAACCTCTTCCTTTGGCCTTATCTTCCTTGACCTATGGACCACGAGCTAAAAGAATACCCTGCAGGAGATATTCTTCGAGTCCAGGGCCATCAGCTATCCGTGCCCCATCAACTGACTCAACTTTCCTTACTTTGCCCTCTTCCATCCCATCTGGCTCCTCCCTAGTTGTTCCCAGTTCTACTACTTCCTTCCTTTCTCTTCCTTCCTCTTCTACCCGGCCTCCTTCACCTTCTGCCCCTACTTCTCTTTTTAGGCAAGCTTTTGGTCTGCCCTCTCAATTGGGACAAACCTCGGATCCTCCTATCTTCGGCTCTATACAGCTTCAGGGCCCATTGGCCGAATCTTGGCTACATAACCAAGAGCTATTAAAGGGCACGAGTATTTCAAGTCGTGTTGAATGTCACAACCATCAAGCTGCTGCTGTAAGCATTTTTAACTATATGTTATTAATTTCTTATTATTCCCTCTAACTACGTTATTATTTTGTTTAGTTCTTTGGCTCAAGTTTTCATCTAGAGCAACTGCTTATTACTTTGGAAAGGGATAATAGCAAATTAAGGGCTCAAGTAGAGGCACTGAAAACCACTCTTCCTCCTTCCCATACTAATCTCACTCAATTACGAGAGAAGATAGCTCTATAGACTCAACAACTAGAGGCTATGAAGAAGGAACTGCAACATCGCCAACAATTATTAGAAAACAAAGAGCTTGAAAGGAAAACCTTGGAGTTACAAGTAGATCAATTAAACTCCAGCCTCCAGGTGGAAACTGCTTTGAAAGACAAAGCTATTTCAGATATTTCTCATAAGAACACTGTTTTAGAGAAAGTGGAGAGGCTTCACAATATCTTTCTCTCTGAGCAGGCTCAAGATTTAGCATCAAAAGAGTTTGCTCTTCTACAAGAGAAAGAACAAAGAAAGACTCAGGATGCAAAGATATCCTCACTCTGAAAGGAACTAGAGCAGCTTAAATTAGAAAGAAACACTTTCAAAGACTAAGCTGCTAAATTACAAACTGAATTTCAAAGTTATAAGGAGCATGAGGAAGACCGATGGGAAGATAGGCGCTTAACTTATCTGAGGTCCCCAGAATTTACTAACGAATATGTCCGCCGTATCATTGGAACTTTAAATCATTGTGTGACTGGGGTTATTCAGCAATTAAGGGAGGGTGGTTATCTATCTCGCGAACCCCCTTTTCTATTTATAAACCATCGCAAACTTAACAAAGAATTGCCCGAAAATTTGACAAGCAACTTTAAGTGAGTATGATGGTGTATTTATAAAAGATTTGTAATTAAGTACTTGCAATTTTTGTAAAAATTTGTACTTACCTATTTTTCTGACTTTTATTATCTGGTTGCTTCCTCCTGAGAATAAGTACTATCTTGCTCAAAAGCTTTTCATGTTGTGATATCTTAATTGATCATATGGCTCTGAACAATAAGGCTTTCCATAAACTCCTTGATCTTTATTCAGGCATGACTGTATATAAAGAATTCCAAAGACCTCCGTGCTTCCGAGGGATGTGTAATCCCGGGCAACTTTATATGAAAAACTCCATAGGATTTATGTGTTCTTGGTCGGGCGTACAATCCCGAGCGATTTTAAATAGAGCACTTCATATGATTGTGACTTCTGATGGGGAACGTAATTTTGAAGGATTATATATATAAAGAATTCCCTCTGAACTTTGAATCCTGGTCGGGAGTGTAATACCAAGTGATATTTATAAAGAAATCCAGATGACTTTTAATCTAGGCTAGGCATATAATCCTGAATGATTTAATATGAAGAATTTCATCAACCTTTGAGTTTTTGGTCGGGCATGTAATCCTGATCTATTTAATATGAAGAATTTCATCAACCTTTGAGTTTTTGGTCGAGCATGTAATCCCAATTAATTTGAGTCAATAGAGTCCTGTGCTTTGTCATATTTTGATCAGGTACTCAATCCAGCATGACTTTGCTAATGATAGTTTAAAGTCTCCGGTTCCTCCCAGGAAGGCCCGTCGGGGTTACTTCGAGAGATTCTCGATCGACTATGTTTATGCTAGTTTAAAGTCTCCAGTTCCTCCCAAGAAGACCCGTCCAGGTTTATTCAAGAGATTTCTCGATCGACTATGTTTATGATAGTTTAAAGTCTCCGGTTCCTCCCAAGAAGACCCGTCCGAGTTTATTCAAGAGATTTCCCGATCGACTATGTTTATGCTAGTTTAAAGTCTCCGGTTCCTCCCAGGAAGGCCCGTCCGGGTTACTTCGAGAGATTTCTCGATCGACTATGTTTATGCTAGTTTAAAGTCTCCGGTTCCTCTCAAGAAGACCCATCTAGGTTTATTCAAGAGATTTCGCGATCGACTATGTTTATGCTAGTTTAAAGTCTCCGGTTCCTCCCAAGAAGACCCGTCTGGGTTTATCAAAGAGATTTCCCGATCGACTATGTTTATGCTGGTTTAAAGTCTCCGGTTCCTCTCAAGAAGACCCGTCCGGGTTTATTCAAGAGATTTCCCGATCGACTGTGTTTATGCTGGTTTAAAGTCTCTGGTTCCTCTCAAGAAGACCCATCTAGGTTACTTCAAGAGATTTCTCAATCGACTATGTTTATGCTAGTTTAAAGGCTCCGGTTCCTCCCAAGAAGATCCGTCCGAGTTTATTCAAGAGATTCCCCGATCGACTATGTTTATGCTAGTTTAAAGTCGTCGGTTCCTCCCAAGAAGACCAATCCAGGTTTATTCAAGAGATTTCCCAATCGACTATGTTTATGCTAGTTTAAAGTCTCCGGTTCCTCCCAAGAAGACCCATCCAAGTTTATTCAAGAGATTTCCCGATTGACTATGTTTATGCTAGTTTAAAGTCTCCGGTTCCTCTCAAGAAGACCCGTCCGAGTTTATTCAAGAGATTTCCCGATTGACTGTGTTTATGTTGGTTTAAAGTCTCCGGTTCCTCTCAAGAAGACCCGTCCGGGTTTCTTCAAGAGATTTCCCAATTGACTATGATTTAAGTGAAACTAAAAATGCTTTCACTAACCTTGTGATGGTTTAACGTCTTCGAGATTCCTTAAGGAAACCTGATCGGTCCTTCCTTAAAGCTCCCAATTGACGGCCGCTTGAACAGAATAAAAATGTTTTCCCGATAATCACCACACTGTTTAAACCGTGTCTATTTTTCGGGCGATACTTGGCCTGCATTGTATTTACCAAATTAAATGAGGTACATAAATTATGAGCATACTTGTTATCTGTTCGCAGGGCCGAACAGAGAGAAATTGCTTAAAGTAAACTTGATTTGTTCTTTTGGACGTGCTAAGTTTCACGTGATTAGATGATTGAAATATACTGAGGAAGTGTTAGTCCGCTCGTTTAGGGATATCTATATTTCTCGAGCGATATAAGCTTGTTAAGTTCGATAGGGATGTAAATGATTTGCACTCCATGGGCGCCCGAGAATTCTTCCTTCTGTGTCTTGGAGATATTATGAGCCTGATGCCAATTTTTCTGCCACCTTATATGGTCCCTCCCATTGTGGTGCTAATTTGTTAACATCCCCAACGGGTTTGACACGCTTCCATACTATATCCCCCACTTAGAAGAATCTCGGGATGACTCTTTTGTTATAATTTTATCTCATTCGTTGTCAGTATGATATAAGACGAGTTGTAGTTTTATCTCAAATTTCTTCTATCAGATCTAGCTCCATAAGTTGTCTACCTGCATTGTCATCGTCATATAGTTGTCTTCTGTTGGATTCTACTCCCACCTCGATAGGAATTACAGCTTCTCCTCCATAAACCAGTTGGAAGGGAGTAATCCCTATAGCTTCTCGGGGTGTAGTACGATATGCCCAAAGAATACTAGGCAATTCATCTACCCAACTGCCTCCGACATGATCCAGTTTGGTTTTTAAACCTCTTATAATCTCTCTGTTGGTTACTTCTGCTTGACTGTTACTCTGTGGATACGCCACAGATGTGAATGCTTGAGTAATACCGTAGCTTTTACACCAATCTAAGATTCTGTCTCATTGAAACTGCCTTCCATTATCAGAGACTAATTTATGGGGAATACCGAATTTGGAAACAATATTCTTTCACAAGAATTTAATAACCGCATCTTCAGTAATCCGAGCAAGTGGTTCTGCTTCTATCCATTTAGAGAAATAGTCTACTGCTACTAATAAAAATCTTCTCTATGCAGTTGCCATAGGAAATGGACCAACTATATTCATGCCCCATTGATCAAAGGGGCAGGAAACTATAGAGGTTCTTAATAATTGTATAGGATGATGTGGAATATTCTGATGTTTTTGACAAGAAATGCAAGTTCTTACAAATTTGGTAGCATCTTCATGTAAAATAGGCCAGAAATATCCTGCTAGTAAAATTCTGCAGGCTAAGGATCTTCCTCCTATATGACTGCCACATTAGCCCTGATAAACCTCTTGCAAGATAAATTGTATATCTTCTATTCCAATACATTTAAGCAAAGGTCTAGAGAAAGCCCTTTTATATAACTGCTCCCCTATCATAGTGTATTGGGAAACTCTCTTCTTAAATATTCTTGCTTGTTCTGCATCACTTGGAAGAATGTCCTACTGCAAATATAATATGATTTGTACTCTCCAATCACCTTGTATCTCTATTTCAGCATGTCTTTCAATACAAGATACTAATAATGTCTACTCAACTGGTCGATCTAAGCTCCATGGTGTTATAGCATAGGCCAATTTAGCTAATTCATCCACTTACCTGATTATCAGATCGAGGAATTTTTTGTATATTTACTTCTTGAAACTGAGCCTTTAATTTATCAAATGCCTTAGCATATAACCTAAGTCTATCATTATTGATTTCAAAGTTACCTGATAATTGTTGGGCTGCTAACTGAGAATCAGAATAAATATAAACCCGGGATGCTCCCACATGCCGAGCGTCCTGTAACCCTGCTATCAATGCTTCATATTCTGCTTCATTATTAGTGGCCCTATAATTCAGTCTGACAGAAAGTTGAAGCTTATCTTCCCTTGGAGATATAAGGAGAATACCAATTCCACTACCTTGTCTAATTGAATATCCATCCACATAAACTTTTCAAGTACTCTCTTCTTCAGGACCTTGAACTTCTATGATGAAATCTGCTAGAGCTTGTGCTTTGATGGTCGAGTGAGGTTAGTATTGTATGTCATACTCACTAAGTTCGATCGTCCATTTGATCAACCGACCAGATGCCTCTAGGTTAAGCAACACCCGCCCGAGAGTACTGTTGGTCAATACAATAATTGCATGTGCTAAAAAATATGGACGCAACCTCTGGGCAGTTAACACTAATGCATAGGCCAACTTTTCGAGTGTAATATATCTACACTCAACTCCTTTTAATAAATGGCTAGAAAAATATACAAGTTGTTGCTCTTTCCCTTCCTGTTTAACTAACACAGGGCCTACAGCATTTTCATTGGCCGATAAATATACCCATAGGGTTTCTCCTAATACAGTCTTAGCCAACACCGGAAGGGTGGACAAGTAATCTTTCAATTCCAGGAAGGCTTTGTCACATTCTTCATCCCATTGAAATTTGTTAGCCTTCCAGAGTATTTTGAAGAAATGGAAGCTACGATCGGCCGATCTTGAAATGAATCTGGACAAGGCTATGATCCGGCCGGTGAGTCTTTGAGCTTCCCTCATATTGCGTGGTGGCTCCATGTTTTGGAGTGCTTTGACTTTGCTCGAGTTGGCCTCTATTCCCTGTTCAGACACCATATAGCCCAAGAACTGTCCACCTTTTGCTCCAAACAGACATTTGCCCGGGTTCAACTTGAGATCATACTGCCTCAATGTTCCGCAAGTTTCTTCTACATCCCTGCAGAGATCAGTAGCCTGAAGAGACTTAATTAAAATATCATCAACATATACTTTCATATTCCTTCCAATCTGTTTCTGGAAGACCTTATTCATAAGTCTTTGATAAGTTGCTCCTGCATTTTTTAGTCTGAAAGGCATAACATTATAACAATAAGTACCT
Source organism: Zingiber officinale (assembly GCF_018446385.1). Taxonomy (NCBI): domain Eukaryota; kingdom Viridiplantae; phylum Streptophyta; class Magnoliopsida; order Zingiberales; family Zingiberaceae; genus Zingiber; species Zingiber officinale. The sequence continues at coordinate 62,270,859 of NC_055989.1, read as the reverse complement.
GCAGATGTCACAAAACTGACCTTCTCTTGATCCTCTTTAGCAAGAGGGACCTGATCATAGCCTTGATAAGCGTCCAGCATAGAAATATATTCACATTCGGCCGTGGAATCTACTAATTGATCGATCCGGGGCAAAGGATAATAATCTTTTAGGCAGGCCTTGTTAAGATCACAAAAATCAATATATACCCTCCATTTATTTCCTGGTTTAGAGACCAGGACGACATTAGCTAACCATCTAGGGAATTATACTTCCCTAATGTAACCGGCCTCCATCAGTTTAGCCACCTCTTCTTTAATGATTTGATTTTGCTCCGTACTGAAATTCCTCTTTCTTTGCATGACAGACCGAGCATCTGGGAAGACATGTAAAGAATGTTCCATTACTAAAGGAGAAACGCCCGTGACTTCCTTGGTCGTCCAAGCAAAGACATCATTGTTTTTCTTCAGGCATTGAACCAGCTCTGTTTTCAGCGTAGGATCAAGATCGGCTACGTCATAAGTGACAGCTTCAGGTTGACCGGTTTGTATATGGACTTCTTCCTTCTCCTCATAAACCAGGACAGGTAAGTTCTCTTGAATCGCATTGACCTCCATTCTTTGCATTTTTCGAGCGGCACTAGCTTCAGTTCTAACAATCTCCACATAACCTTTACGAGCTGTCTTCTGATCACCACGTACTTCCCCGACCTGGTCATCAACAGGAAATTTAATTTTCTGGCAAAAAGTATAAACGATCACCCTAAATTCATTTAAGTCCGGTCAACCCAGTATCACATTATAGGTGGATGGGGAATCCACCACCATGAAATGAGATCTCCTTTTTCTCATTAGGGGCTCCTCCCCCAAAGATATAACCAACTTTATTTGGCCGAGCGGTTGTACCTCATTACTAGTGAATCCATACAGAGGAGTCATCATCTGTTGAAGTTCACTTGGGTCAATCTGTAGTTGATCAAAAGCTTTTTTGAAAATAATATTTACAGAACTACCAGTGTCTATAAAGGTACGAGAAATAGTGTAATTGACTATCACAGCCTTAATTATTAATGCATCATCATGGGGTATTTCTACCCTTCAAGATCTCTAGGCCCAAAATTGATTTCCAGCCCTGCTGCTCTTTCCATGCTACATCCCACAGCATGAATCTCAAATCTTCTTGCATGTGCCTTCCTGGCCCTGTTGGAATCTCCATCAGTGGGCCCGTCCGTGATCATATTAATGCTACCCCGAGTGGCATTGCTTCTGTTTTCTTCTTGTCTGACTGTCATGTTCTTCGACTGAATTTTCTCAAGCACCTGAGTTGTACCAATCGGGTTTGGTAATACACCCTGTTGAGGTTCCACTAGACGGTATTCTATCTTGAGCGAACTTTGCTAACTAGGATATTGCTGTTGATAATAGTTTCACCTTTGATAACGATCCCTATTTGTTTTTTTATTTTTCAAAACAAAACAGTCTTCTATATGATGACTGATGGTCTTGTGATAAGTGCACCATCTTCTTGGTGCTTCTTGTTGCATCTCCACATGTTGTACGACTTGTGGACGATTCTCTGTATGACGATGGGATGGAGGGATTGCTCGAGGCCCCCTCGGTGGAGGAACAGGAGCGGGAACCTTCTCCTTAACAGGAACAGGAGAAGAAGTAGTATCTTCTTTTCTGCGTGCAGCCTGAGCTTCTTCAACATTAATGAATTCAGTAGCATGTTCAATTAATGAGTCAAAATTAGCAGGAGGATTTCTCACCAGATCTTTAAAAAAATCATTATCATTCAAGCCTTGAGAAAAAGAACTTACTAATATCTCAGTAGTAGCATTGGGCACATCAATGGCTACCTGATTGAATCTCTTAATATAGGCTCTAATGGACTCTTTAGATCCTTGTTTAATTGATAATAAGCTCCAGGGAGTTTTATGATACCTCTTGTTACTGGAAAAATGATGCAAGAAACCCTTCTTGAAATCCTTAAACCTTCAGATAGAGTTTTCAGGTAATTTTTTGAACCAGCGTTGAGCAGCTCCTCCGAGTGTTGTAAGGAACATCCGACACTTTACTCCATCAGAAAATTATTGTAATAATGCTACATTCTCAAATTTTAATAAATGATCCTCTGGATCTGTAGTCCCAGTGTATTCGCCAATTTGAAGATTTTGATACCGTTTAGGAAGCGGATCATCCATTACACTTTGAGAAAATAGAGAAAAAATTCTTTCTGGTGAGCTATCACTAGCCACCATCATTTTAGCTTTGCGCTTCTCCTTGTCCGGTGCCTCGCCAGAGGATTCTTGAAATACAGGCCTTCGTCCTCCCTGTTCGAAAGGAGTACGAAGAAAAGCTCGAGGGCGTCACATTGGAGAAGCCATGGCCGGAGTAATATACATACGATCTTCCTCCTCCAACTCTTTTCCCTTTCGATGATTAGTAGTCGAGATTGCTATATTATGAGTTGCTGGCAGAATAGCTCTAGTATGAGCTTGCTATTATTGTTGTTGTTGTTGTTATTGTTATTGTAGAGCCTTCTGCACATGAGTGCCAATAAGGAAATCCATATCTTCATGACTAATAGTGAGTAGGTTTGATTTTCCAACGTCTTCCATCTTGCAATCTCAGATTCAGGTGAAGTTCCCATAGACGGCGCCAAATTTGATCCTGTCTGAGAAGCTTGACAAAATGAAAAGCTGGGGAGAGAACTTACTATTGATGAAGAAGAACACCCGAGAACTACCGATCCGAGAAAACCAAAGCGGATCTGGAATAATAAAGTCACCGAACACCCTCCTTATACGAAGACTCAAGGACGAAAGGAGGGATCCACTGAAGAACACCAAGATCTAAAGCTTCCACGACTTCCTGCGCACAAGAGACCAAGCAACACTATTATCAGTGACCTAAGACTGGGGTGGGAATCCTTGGCTAGGCCCTCCGACGCTCAAGTCAGTTATCTCTCTTAGTGTGGAAGGAAGGAAGAAGATGAACAGTGATCGAAATTAGGGTTTGTAATGGATAGTTGTGAGTGTGGTGAGCGTAAGCATACCTAGCCAACAGAGAGAATTTCCCTTTTTATACCACTTCATATAACCTCCGTAGTCATGAAGTGGATTCCGGTTTGTTAGAGTTTGTTATGAGATGACGTAAGTCATGTACTTGCAAAAAATAGCTTTTAAGGAATCTTTTTTGTACCCCAGATGTACCTTCTTTGTTACCTAGTGCCTGTAGAAGAGTCTAGAAATATTTTTCCTGCCAAATTAACAAACTTGTTATACAATCACATACTACAGATATCTTTATTAGGCTATTTATGAATATTCTTGTAATATTTATTCTCACCCTGTCTAATAAACTATAGGGAGATATATTTATCATCCATACCTGCTCACCCTATTTTTATTATGTTATAGATAGGCCGATCTTATACTATGATTTGTATCAGACGCGATTAAACCTAAGTTATGTCCAGGCGAGTTCATACTATTGTTCGACATACGTCCTAATCGTCCGATAATATACTATAGATCTTGTAAGGCCTTGTATCTTTTCACACCCAAGCGGTCATATAAACCCGCCCCATGCTAATATACATCCAGATGTACTAATCTAAACAATCTTGATTTATCTATCTTAAGTGTGTAAACCTGGTTGATACTTGACCCATCTTTCTTAAGGTCTTATCCCGGTCAACATTGACCTATTTTCCTTAAGCATATTATCCCGACTGATATTGGCCTATTTTCCTTAAGCATATTATCTCGATCGATATTGGCCTATTTTCCTTAAGAATATTATCCCGACCGATATTAGCCTATTTTCCTAGCATATTATCCTGGTCGATATTGGTCTATTTTCCTTAAGCATATTATCCCGGCCGATATTGGCCTATTTTCCTTAAGCATATTATCCCAGCCGATATTCATATTTGCTTAATTCTACTATCTCCTTTCCCCTTTTCACCGAGGACCTACTAAACCTAACCCATATCAATTATCATAAGTGGAAACAAAGTTATCTTTGTCTCCTCAAAAGAGAATTTATCAGCTATTTCGGAGCGACTACTTCCTTCAATCAATTGGCGCACTTCCTCCCAAGTTGTGGTGAAAGACCCTCCCAAAAGTATAGGGAGAGTGGCGGTAAGGGAGGAAGTGGAAGACAAAGTAGTCTGAATCAAAGGGGGGCAAAAAATAAGATATGGTGAGTTTTGGGGGGGCAAGGCCATTTGTTCAGGAAAATTCATAAAAAAGGCATGTGAAGAACTACCACTGGAAATAGGTAGGGTGGCAGAGGAAGAAGGAACTAGAGTAGGATAAAGGGCAGAGAGAGGGAGATCAGGAGAAGAAGGAACAACATCTACAGGGGGAAGGTCTTCAGAAAAGGAAATGGATTTTTATTTTGGGGATGGAGCAAGGGTCAGTTTGCGTCTTTTCTTGGTGGGGACTTCTCAAGAAGATTTCTCTAAAGCCGAAGGGGAGGCAAGCTCAACAATTGTGGGAAGTTCAGGAAAGTTCCCTTCCGGAGCTACAACTTGAGAAATAGAAACGTCCTCTATGATAGTGGGAGCTTCTGACGAAGAGGGTTGACCCAATGCGGCAAGAAGCTCTTGCTCCTTAACTTTAACTGCTTCTACCACCAAACACAACTGCTCATCAATTGTAGCTTAGAACAGAGCATCCACTACATAAAGTAAAAAATATCTTAGTTAGTAAAAAAAGATTGTAATAGATAAATGGTGACTTACCAAGAAAGCCGTGAAGCCCTATCTGGGCGGGGCTCAATCCAAAAAGATAAAGGAGGTCATCCCAAATCCATTTGTGAATGAATAAACGACAACCTGATAGCTTTTGTGAGTAAATAGTGAAGGAAGGATGTCTATGTAATTCATTCACGTCATGAAGAGCAAGAAGAGAGGATTCCCAAGAAGAAGACCAAGGGATGGGTTCAGGGAATTTTATAAAGAAAAAGCGTGATTTCCATCTCTTGATGGAAGAGGGCATTTCTTTAAAAATGTCATTTTAGGCCTGGATTGAAGCAAAAAGACGTGAGGCTCTGACCTCTTAGGATAGGAGAACATAAAGAAATTTTGAGGGATTGGAGAGATATCAAAGAGGCGGAAAAGCATGAACAAACCACAAAGATAACGAAAGGCATTGGGGGTGAATTGTTGTAAGGGGATATTGAAGAACTGACTTATTTCTACCAAAAAAGAGGAAATGAAAAAATGCAAATCGGCTGCTATTTGATCTTTGAAGAAGGTGACATGATTCTCAGGAGGGAGATGAGGGTGAGAATCAGAATCAAGAATAGCAATACGATATGCTTTGGGAATTCCATACAAGGAATGAAGAGCAGACCTATCATCTTTGTGAAAGGTTGAAGAGGTTTGAGCGTACCATGCGGAAAATGATTCTGTAGCCATTTAGAAATATAAGAATAAAAAATAACTTACTGAAGCCTTAGGAAGAAGGACGACAAGGAAAGGCTGGAGAAGAAAAAAGGACGGCAAAGGCTAAGTTATGGCACCAACAGAGAGCGTAAGGAAGAAGACGAAGAAGTAAGGATATAAAGGGTTTAGGATTTTCGAAAATATTGACTAACAAAAATCACCGTTGGATGTGAGCAAACTTCACAAGAGTAGTCGTTGATTTATCGAAGAAAGAATATGATAAGATGTTACCAAAAAGCATGTGAACGATTAGGTCAAGGGGAAGAAAGTGGTAACATGTGTCAAAAATCCATAAACGGGCATTTATGATGGACATAACAGGGCAAATCATGCTCGGATCAGTGCCGTAGCATCGTACATTGCCGATACTCTCTTTCTGTTGAAGGACCAATTAACGAGGAGAAGATTTTGAAAAAGGTATTCGATTTCCTAGGTGTAATAAAGGAAGGAATGGAAAGAAAATATAAAATGACATTATCAAATTGTGACTTGTTAAAATTCAGAATATATCAACAGACTATAATACCGACCTGTCTTATAGACAGGTCGGAACTCAGAAATTTGACCAAGTTCAAACTTGCCCGAACTCATACACAAATTTTCTTATTTAGTTATTTCTTACACAATCAACTACGTGATTACACATGCTCTTACTCTCAAGTATACACACGAAACTCTGATATCACTACTAGTAACTTTGTAACCACAGTAAGGAAGGGGAAATATTTTACCCGGTACTATTGTAGGTCGAAAAATCTGTCATCCAACGGAATCTCATTTCCATTTAGAGATTCCAGATTGTTCTTCCACACCTAAATGGGGGCGGGAAGTAGAATGACAACTTGGAAAAAGAGGAGAGGTTTGCCCTATCCTCTAGCGCTTGTGGGGTTCCCCCTCATAAACATGTGACTGAAAGGTCCTTTCCGACCAAATTTGAGCCAACTCAGCTTGTAGAAGATCCACCTTAGCTTTCTGCCGATCCAGAGCTCGTTGCTGCACAGATATTAGTAAACCATCCGCATGAGCTTTTCTGTTTAGAGCGGCTACCTCTGAGGTATACTGGACTCTTAGATTATCCAGCTCCTCAATCTTTTCCTTCAACTCTAAGTAGGCTTTATTCCTCAAAGTCACTTCTGACTGAACCTGTGATTGAGCTGATAGTAGACGCACCTCTAGTTCCTATTGAGGGGAACGATGTAAATCCAGGGCTCGCATGGCCTCATTTAAAAATTTCTCCTTCTTGTGCAGCAATTGATCCCAAGGAGGAGGATCTGAAGCCATGACTCCCAATAAGACTTTTAGAAAGAAAGTAGAACAAGAGTAGAACAAGAGAAAGCAGGGCTGGATGTTGTAGAAGGAAGGATCACACACTTATTTAAATAGCTGAAAATGTCACGGGGCCATTGTAGCAGAGGTCACGGGATCCTAATGGCAGGAATCACGAGATCATTGTAGCAGGGGTCACGGGATTATTGCCACACTCAGGTCTAGTCAGTCAGGCACACCTCCTTCAACTAGACTTGAAGGGGAGGCTAGTGATATGGGTTATAAGGAGTGGAGTCCGTGTAATAATTTAAAAGGGTATATAAGGAGAAGAAAGAAGAGGTAAGGAGGTTCGGTCAAGATTAACTCACTCGGTGATGTAATCTTAGGCAACCTAGCAGATGTATGGACCTAAATCGCCAGAAGGGGCTCAGCTTAGCGCGGTCGGTAGAACAAGCCCAGACGAACATATATGTAACTCGCTCGGTAATATAATTCCGGGCGACCTAGCAGACGTACGGACCTAAATCCCCAGAAAGGGCTCAGCTTAACACGGTCAGTAGAATAAGCCCGGACGAGCATATACATAGCTCGTTCGGTAATATAATTCCAGGCGACCGAGCAGAAGTACTAACTCAAGTCGCCAGGAGGGAATTGGCTTAACGCGGTCAGTAGAATAAACCCGAACGAGCATATACATAGCTCGTTTGGTAATATAATTCTGGGCGACTGAGCAGGCGTACGAACTTAAGTCACTAGGAGGGGTTCAACTTAGCGTGGTCGGTAGAACAAGCCTGGACGAACATCGAGCGGATGTACGAACTTAAAGCACCAGAAAGGGCTCAGCTTAACACGGTCGGTAGAATAAGCCCGGACAAGCATATACATAGCTCATTCGGTAATATAATTCTGGGTGACCGAGCAGACATACTAACTCAAGTCGCCAGGAGCGAATTGGCTTAGCGAGGTCGGTAGAATAAACCCGAACGAGCATATACATAGCTTGTTCGGTAATATAATTCCGGGTGACTAAACAGACGTACGAACTTAAGTCACCAGGAGGGACTCGGCTTAGCGCGGTCGGTAGAACAACTCCGGACGAGCATACTCATAATTTACTTGGTAATGTGATATTGGGCGGGTATACCAATATACATCTTTAGAAGGCTATTAGTATGAAATCAATCTGGGAAAATCCGACCAGGCACAATAGACTCGCCAAACATGGAAAGTCGATCAAGCATAAAGGTCTTCCACCTTACACGGTTTCTAGCATATTTATAATAGTAGAGTCCTGGTCGGGTATAAATAACAGATCAAGTATAAAATATCGACAGAGACTAGTACACTAGAAGATATTCCTCATATATACAGAATGGGCTTATGTGACTCCCAAGTGTATGTAGCAGGTGAACCATAAGAATATGTGATCATATGACGGCTTAATTAATTTGGCGGCAAATAACTTCTAGAAGTCTCCACAGGTATGCTAAACGACAAAGAAGGTTCATATGGGGTAAGAAAAAGATTCCTTAAACTATTATTGCAATTTCGGCTTACGTCATCTCCTAACAAACTCTAACGAACTGGGGTCCACCTCATGACTGTGGAGGTTAGATGAGGTGGAATAAAAAGGGGAATCCTCTCCGCTAGCAAGGTACGCAAACATACGCATTGCATCAGAATCAAACCCTAATTCCATTTTCTCGTACTTCTTCTTCTCCAAGAGATTGACTTGAGCATCAGAGGGTCTATCCAGGGATTACCACCCCGGTCTTAGATCGCTAATGCTTTGTTGGTTTGTCTCATAGTGCGCAGGAAGAGGAGATCATCCATTGGATCACCGAGCCTTTGCCAATCCACGGTGTTCCTCATCGGAGTTCGCCTTTCCACGAGGGTACCTCGCCAAAGTTCATTTTTGTGAGGTATTATTCACAGTTCCGCTTTGATTTTCTCGAATCTATTATTCTGCATTTAGGCTCTTGTGAGGTCCGTTGTGGTTTTCTTGGATCCTCCTCTGTTTGCTAACATCAAAGTTATTGTGCATCACCGCCCATCATCGCCCAATGCTTCATCCCGCAAGCTCTCAGACAGGATCATGTAATAAGCTAGAAAATTCATTCCATTCACATCATCATCTAACCAAGTTGTTGATGTCTTCATTAAAGCATTAGGAGGAAAATGATTCTCACAACTTTGTGACAAGTTGGATATGATTGACATATATGCTCCAGCTTGGGGGGAGAATTGAATACTTTAGCTTATTTGACCATAGATTTTAGTGTAATTAGCTTAATTGTAGGAATTGTAAATGATTAGCTTAATTGAAGGGAATGTGTCGGGATTGTAATTAATTATAATTAGCAATTGATAGGTATAATTATAGGGTATCTTATGTATATAAATACCTATACATAAATAAAAATATATATATAGAATTATCCTACCTCTTTCTCTTTTACCGACATGTACCAGAAGAGATAGTGTATGAATGGTATTTATTGTGTGGAACCTTGGGTTTGAGAGCCTTACAAGAACTTATGGGTATATGCCAGTTGTCAAGTTTAAAATTTTAAAAATAATTTAAGCACTATTGAGAATGTCTTCAAGCTAATAACTCAAGGCATATTTATACTCTGAGGTACTATAGAAATCAGCTGAATGTAGAACGAGTTCAATTAGAGTTTAGCTGAATGTAGAACGAGTTCAATTAGAGTTTTCTAAGTGCATTAATGATTTTTGACTAAACTCATTGATGAAGATTTAAATTTTTAAAATATTTACACGTACGAAAAGAGGATAATGTAGGAAAGATATTCATGATGTGGAATCTTATTTTTGAGACCATATAAAAACTTATGGGTCTGTGTCAATTACCTAAAAAAAATTTAAAATAATACACTACAGTGTAGACTAATTTCATGAAACCAATACTATCTTAGTACTGATTTCAGCACGGTACTAATTTGGTGCTGGTTCCAAGAAATCATCAACAAGGTAATTTACTTATTTTTAGTTATCTAGTTTTTATTTTTTTTATTTTATATCATTTTTATTTTATAATTAACTATATATATATATATATATATATATATATATATATATATATATATATATATATATATATATATATAGTTCTTTAATTTTATATTAACCTTCTTTTTTTTAATTTTATTTTTTTCTCTTGTAATTAACTATTTAAAAAGATAATTTTTTAAACTTTTATTAACATTCGTTTAATTTTATAATTTTCCATTAACCTTCTTTTTATTTTTTATTTATTTAAATTTTTTATTAAAAAATTAAAAACTGTATATAAATAAATTTAGGAGAATCGCCGTTTTAATGACACAAATTAAAAAATAATAATAATAGCTGCTTAAGGTCATCAATCATTTTTATATGAAACTCTTGATAAAATAATTAATATTTTATTTATTTGATTTGGTTCAGTACGGCTGAAATAAAAAATAATAATTTTTTTAAAGGTTGAAAAATGAGAGGGATATAATTGGAAATAAATATCCCTTTCAGGTAATATAAAACTTAGGGGAACCTTTTAAAATTCGAAAAAATTACATTTTCAGTCCTGTAATTTACATCTTTTTCAATTTTAGTCCTGTTATGAATTAATTTACGTTCTTAGTCTTGTAACTTGTAATATTTTCTAATTTCAGACCTTTTTTCTCCAAAATTGAAATTTTTCAATGGAAAATGTCTAGTTTGTGGTTGGAATATAAAAAGCACATGAGTCATAAAAAATCAAAATCCCCAAATTCAATTTACAACTCGTCATTTTCCCTTGAAAATTTTTAATTTTAGAGGAAAAATGACTGAAATTGGAAAATATTACCAGTTATAGGACTAAAAATATAAATTGACTCTGTTAACTAAAATTAAAAAAAAATGTAAGTAACAGGACTAAAAACGTAATTTTCTCTTAAAATTCAGCAACTTTACGAGAGCCTTTGAAAAATTATCGGTCAAACTACATGGCGTCTATTTTTTTAGACAAGAGGATAAATCATTCATAATTATAGTTGGATCATGATCGTGATCCGATCGTAATTGATTGCGATCTTTTATGAATTCATCGTCCTCTTTAAGTTATAATTAAGTTCAAAGAGGACGGTCGGAGGTCGTCCAAAGGCCATCAGTGATGAACAAGTGGCTAGGTTGCTGGACACCGAGTGAGGGTGGCCTCCGGCAACCTCCTACCGCCCTCTTCGAATCAAACTATAATCTGAAAGGGACTATAAATTCAAGAAGGAATCACAATCAATTATAATCATATCGTGATTACGATCCGATCACAATTATGAATGATTCATCCCTTGATCCATAAAAACAAGAGACCAAAAGATCTACTTTCAATGTAGCTAGTTATGTTTTTTCTAAGTGATGTCCTTATGCATTATTCAAATTGACTTAGTATTTGGTTCTTTTTACCCAAATTGCTTCGATGTTTGCATAGTAACACATATCGGTGGATGTAAACGTGATTGGTGTGGTCGGTGTGACTCCTACGAGTGAGTCAGTATTAGATTGAGAAGAAAAAAAAATTAAGATGATTCAAGTTTGGGCGCTCGCCGCCAAAGTTTATCTTCACCTACCTTCACCTATCCTTTTTATACTGGTGAGTTGTATTATTTACGTGGGTTGCCACGTTCACTGGGACCTATCAGAAAGATAAAGTTGTATTAAGTGTCAGAGGTATGACATCGATGTTACTTTTGACAATGCCCGAATGGTCGCCACGAACCTCATCTGTCACTGTTTGTCTTGTCCATGGTAATTACTGACAGCTTTATGTTAGATATTCTTAGGATAGTTGGACATATGAAAGAGTGTTCCAATTTGACAAGGATAATCTAGATCAAGAATTATGATCATACCATAATGATATGGTGTGTGATGACAAGATTTGATAAAGATGGATAGTCAGAAATCAAGGAAATATAGCAGTCAATAGGTAGGGAATGATGTGAGCAATCTGATTTTCGACTGGGTTCCAACATATCGAGATTCCAGATCTGAGACACCTGGGTAGACAGTCAGATGACACCTGACCAGGATTTGACGGGTTAGGCTCTCACGGCCTGACGGTACTTAAGCCCTGTACTCTCAATAAGCTAAAGCTCTTGGTCAGCTAACTCCCGGCCAATGCTTGGACTATCTCTCCACGGCCTCGGCCTCCCAAGGTCTCGACTAGGCGTTATACTCGATTGATCATCTAAGGTTGTTCTATCCTTCTCGATCAGGGTAGAAAGCGCTACAGGACAACAAGGTCAGGGAATCATAACCGCCCGTCAAAAAATAACTAACAAGTGTCAAGGAATATTCCAACGGTCTGCCATCACCTATGAATGAAACTTTTCTTCAGGCTATAAAGGGATGCCACGTGTTCTCCATCACCCGACAAGCCCTAACACTCGACATTCTCTGATATCAGTCAGGCTCCAAAAGGTATGCACTGTCATATAAAAAGAAAGGATCTCACCCTTTCACAGGTAGCTCTCTCGCACATTCGCACTTGTCTTCTACTTTCTTTCTTCTTCTACACTGTTCTTCTAGGGAAAAAGTACCTGACTTGAGCGTCAGAGGGTCTGCTCCGGGGACTTTTTCCCTGGTTTCTAGCCTCTAATGCCCGTGTGTTCGTCTGAGTGTGCGCAGAGCTCAAGTACCGCTTGTTCCAACGTCCTCGCCCATCAGCACCACGTGGGAGTCCATTTTCAAAAGAATATACGAGAAAGGTGTCTCAGCCCCCCCCCCCCCCCCCCCGGTCAACGTCCGCACCAGCTCACCAGGCCTTCATCTGACTTAGATTCCGAACAGGGTCAATTTGGCGCCATCTGTGGGCATTTGCTTCACCTATTCTAGAACGTGAAGATGGAGGATATCGGACGAATCAACATGACCATGACGGCAAGAGAGTACGAGCTGTTCAAGGAAGCTAAGAGAAGAGCGGCTTCTGAAAAATAGACCACTACCTCGCGACCATACAAAATGCCCGCTGTTTCCAAGGACCCAACTCATGTTTCAGACAGAGGGTCTAAGAGGAAGCAACCCGAGGAATTCCCCCTAGCTTTCTACCAGGAATTAGTCCTAGACTACTACCATAAGGGTTTGGACTGTTATAATAAGAAATAGCAACCACAGGCCTCTATGGTGGAAAGCTCCCCGCCCAGGGATTCAAAGAAGGGGAAGGCTATAGTTATCTGGGAGGAGCCTTGAGGGGAACCTGATGAGCAAGTGTCTTTCTCTTTAAGGGTACTAGAAGAGAAACTACCAAAAGGATACAAGCCCCTGACCATTGGAGAGTACGATGGCAGTAAGGATTTGAAAGACCATCTCCGCAAGTTCCGAAACACGGCGTTGTTACATCAGTACAGCGACGCTATTAAGTGTCGAGTGTTTCTGAATACTCTTTCTAGCTTGGCACAGAAATGGTTTAATGGATTACCGAACGGGTTCATCACTTATTTACATGATTTTAAAACTGTCTTTCCTACGCCACTTTGCCAGCAGTAGGAAGTACTAGAAAATAGACCATTGTCTCTTCTCTCTACAGGGGTCAGCTGAGCCATTGCGAAATTATATCAAACGCTTCAACCAGGTGGCTCAGGATGTTCCATCGGCCACCTCCGAAATACTAATGAGCGTCTTCTCTCATGAACTAATAGAGAGAGAGTTCTTCCGATATCTCATTTGGGATTTCATGAAGAACTTCGATGAGATGCTTGGGAAGACTGCTAGCTATATCAATGTGGAAGAGGCTCAGGTCGCTCGATGCAAAGCAAACAAAGCGCCTACTCCTGCCAGCAAGACAGAGAAAAGGCTGCCTCAACTGCCAGCTCAACCTCTTCCGCATGCCCGGGACGCCCGACCACCCTTTCCTCCCAGTCAGGATCCTAGATTGGCCCAACGTGTGGTGACGGTTCAAGCCCCAAGACCTGGATGGTGGGGGGCGCATTATTGCACTTACCATCGGTCCCACACCCATGCCACCAATGATTGCTTTCAGTTCGCTCGAAACTCTCGGCGAGCTAGGCCTACCTCCACCTGAGATCGCGTCCAGGACTCAACAGAGGATTCTGGCCAGCCAACAACCCGTGGTCGGTCAATCGGGCAGACCCCAATCGAAAAATGCGGGACAAGGAAACCAACAACCTGGTCGCAACCAGGAGCCTAGGGAAGCCCGAGAAGAGGAGAACCAAGGAAATGCGGCAATTCGCGAGATAGACATGATCTCAGGAGGACTCACAGATGGAGATTCTGCCCGGTTCAGAAGTCTCATGAGCGGCGCTTGGAGATACATATTGTAGGGTGCAGCCAAGAGCAAGCCGCAAGGCCCGTCATCAGCTTTGGGTCACATGACTTGGAAGGGATGGAGCTACCTCATGACGATGCTCTGATAATCAAGGTCGTCATTGCCAATAGTCGCATGACCAGAGTTTTCATGGATACCGGGAGCTCTGTCAACGTGTTATTCAAAAGCGCGTTCGAGAGCATGCAAATCGATGCCAGCGAATTCCAGCCCGTGACTACTTCATTATATGGTTTCATCGGTAATGAAGTATGACCCATAGACCAGATCAAGCTAGCTATATCTTTGGGTAGCGAGCCCCTAGTGAACATGAGGAGGAGCACCTTCATAGTGGTGCATTCACCATCCTCATACAATGTTATCCTAGGAAGATCGGCACTGCACGAGTTCCGGGCAGTAGTCTCCACTTTTCATCAGAATATCAAATTCCTTGTGGGGGACCAGGTTGGGGAAGTTAAAGGTGAGCAGATGGTCTCCCGTAGGTGTTACGTCGACATGGTGAAAGTGGAGGCTCACAAGGCTCAACGAACTCAGGACGACAGGATCCACGTCATTCAAGAGGATCCTTTGCCTATAGCAGAAGAACCCATACCATGAGAGGAGGTACGACTCTATCCTAAACTCCCGATGAATGTCACCCGCATATCCAGCGACCTACCTATCAAAGTCAAGATGGACCTGGTCCAATGCTTGACTCGTAATAGGGATGTTTTTGCTTGGTCCCCTGAGGAGTTGTCTGGGGTCAAGTCCGAGGTGGCTGAACACAAACTACACCTTCTGCCTGATTCCCGACTGGTCAAGCAGAAGTAGAGGAATTTCTCGGCCGAGCAAAATAAGATCATCCGGGCTGAGTTGGATCAGCTTAGGAAAGCATGCCACATTAGAGAGGTACAATTCCCGTCCTGACTCTCTAATGTGGTCCTAGTAGCTAAATCTAACAATAAATGGAGAGTTTGCATTGACTTCTGGGACCTCAACTGTGCTAGCCCTAAGGATTGCTACCTGCTGCCCAAGATCAATCAGATGGTGGACTCGACCTCAGGTTGTGAACGAATTTGTATGCTTGATGTTTATCAAGGATATCACCAGATCCCATTAGTGCAAGAAGATCAAGAGAAGGTTAGCTTCATCATGGCATATGGTACCTTCTGTTATACCGTTATACCCTTCGGATTGAGGAATACCGGAGCTACCTATCAGAAATCGATGGATAAGATCTTTCGGGTGCAAATAGGGCAAAATATTGAAGTCTATGTAGATGGCATACTCATCAAGTTCACTCTGGCTATAAATTTGATCACCGACATAGAAGAAACCTGTGATACTCTGAGACAGTATGGGCTGAAGTTGAATCCCCTGAAATGCTTGTTTGGAGCTCGAAGAGGAAAGTTCTTGGGATACCTCATCACTAAGCGAGGGATCGAAGAAAATTCGGAGAAGGTCCGAGCCCTGCGAGATATGAAGGTGCCTCAAAATTTGAAGGAAGCTCAGAAGTTGGTGGGACGAATAATAGCGCTATCCTAGTTCATATCCCGGTCTTCGGATAAAGCCCTATATTTCTTCAAAGTACTCAGGAAAGCTGCCAAGTTCCAGTGGGATGAGGAATGCAATCGGGCTTTCGAAGAATTAAAGAAGCATCTGGATACTCTACCCTCACTGTTCAAGCCTACTGCGGGAGAACCACTTTAGGTTTACCTGTCAGCCACCCCCGAGGCCGTGGAAGCGACGTTGGTGAAAGAGCAGGGCGATGTACAATGGCGAGTGTACTTCTTCAGTCACTTACTAAAAGGGGCCGAGTCCCGATACATGGCTTTGGAAAAATTAGTCTACAGATTGGTGCTAATGGCTCGATGCTTGAGGCCTTATTTCCTGGCACATCCCATCACAGTCCTAACCAACAGCACTATGGGTAAAGCCCTCACTAATGTTGAAGTAACAGGTCACCTCATCAAATGGGCCACTGAGTTGGGAGAATATGATATACAGTATCAACCCCGAACGTCAATTGGCGCAAGCTCTAGCAGATTTTCTGATAGAGGTTCACCAACTGAATTCAGAAGAAACTTGGAAGATCTATGTGGGCGGGCCATCTACACAGCAAGGAAGCAGAGTTGAGATCCTCCTGATATCCCCTCAAGAAGACATCTTACCACTGGCAGGCAGGTTAAATTTCAGGACTACAAACACTATTGGCAGGACTTCAAGTAGCTCAGCATGTTAGAGTTGCCCAAGTAATTGTTTATTCAGACTCTCAGCTTGTAGCTCAACAAGTAGCAGGCAACTTTGAAGTCAATAGTGACAAACTGCAGGCATACCGAGAGGCATATGAGAAGCTAAAGGAGTATTTTAAGGAGGTCACTGTAACTAAGATTCCTAGAGCAGATAATCAAAGGGTTGATGAACTAGCTAAAATGGCTAGCTCTTTGACCACTTGGGTGTTGGATAGGTCGATATCCCAGACCTTCTTAATAGCTTAGATAGACCTGCAGAACAATATGGAGGAGAAGATCGATTAGAGGGCCCCAATGATCATTTATCTTCAGTAGGGCGACTTGCCCGATGACCCAGAAGAGGCTAGATTGATCAGAAAAAGAGCTCATATATATACCCTGATTGGAGACGAGTTGTACAAGCGAGCATTCTCCATATCACTACTTAGATGTTTAGGAATGGAAGAAATGGAGTATGCTTTTCAAGAAGTACATCAGGGATGCTACGACAACCATGCTGAAGGGAGGACACTAGCCCGGAAAGTATTACTAGCCGGGTATTTCTAGCCCACTCTGCAGAAAGATGCTCAAAGATTGGTGCACACTTGCTTACCCTACCAAAAGCATCAGAATCTGACACATCAGCCGACCAACACATTGAAAACTTCAATAGTCTCATGCCCCTTTGATCAATGGGGCATGGATATTGTAGGATCATTCGCGATGGTGCTAAGGTAGAAGAGATTCCTGCTAGTAGCAGTAGATTACTTCTCTAAATGGGTGGAAGTAGAAGCCTTGGCAGGATTACTGAAGGAGCTATTATTCAATTCTTATGGAAGAGCATCCTCTGCCGATTTGAAATACCACACAAACTGGTGTCAGACAACGGAAGACAATTCCAAGGGTGCAAAATCCAGACTTGGTGTCAAGGGTTCGGTATAACCTAGGCTTTCACATCCGTAGCTTATCCTCAGAGTAATGGACAGACCGAGGTTACCAATAGGGAGATAGTGCGGGGGTTGAAAGTCAAGTTGGACCATGTCAGGGATGATTGGGTGGAGGAGCTACCCAACATCCTCTGGGCCTACCGTACGATTCCTCGAGAAAGCACAGGGCTCACACCATTTCACCTGGTCTATGGCAGTGAGGCTGTGGTTCCTATCGAGGTTGAGGTGCCTTCAGTTAGGAGAGTGTTATATGATGAAGGGAATGTCGAGCGGCGACTCTCATAGCTGGATTTGATCAGCAAAGTTCATGAACGTACAACAACCCGGCTAATGGCATATCAACAAAGGATGTATCAAAACCATGATAGAAGGGTTTTTCCCCGGTTCTTCAGAGAAGGGGACTTAGTGTGGAAGAGGACAAAGCCCGTAGGAGAGGTAACAAAATTAGCATCTCAGTGGGACGGTCCTTATAAATTATTAAACGGTTAGCATTAGATGCCTACTATTTGCAAGACACTCAGGGTAGGAAGCTAGATCGTCCCTGGAGTGCTAACTACCTCCAGCCTTATCGCATTCAAAATTAATATTTTGTAATACTTTAGATCGAGGAAGTATGATAGTCCATGCACAAACTACCAGGTCAGGATACTTGGGTTCAGGACGCTTATGAATCTTTTTTCAGACCAGATCAGGATAGGACCCTGTGCTCAGGATAAAGTAACTCTGTCCCTATTGAGTCAAATGTCCAGACTAAGAAGAAGATATGACATCTTTACTAAGTAGAGTGCAATAAAATCTTCCTATGATTCATACACAAATCATTTAAATTCAGCGAATACATCGTCGGGCATCTCTCTGAGGATACAACGATGGTCTAGAAAATTTGTAGGGGGAACAGAAGATAGATATCCTTGTTCTTTAAGTTGTTACAATGCCCCTACCACACCGTAGGCCACAGACGTGATGAAATGGTCCCTACCTGCGTGCCAAACTCTAGAGAATGCAAGTATTCTTATTGGCTTGCCTACCGACGGTTGCTCTCCCCAGCCTTGTAGGTCTCCAAGGAGATCATGGAGTTCGATAGGGCAGATTGAGCTTGAGATAGCTCTGCTTGTGTAGAACCCAGCTCTGTTGCCTGGGACTCCATATCCCGCCTTTGGTCCATGATAAGCAGGTCCCGAGAACTCAACACTTGGGACATGCGATCCATCTCCTACTTATGTGTAAGCTTGACACCCTCCAGAATTGCAGCTCGCTGAATTAGTGCTGATTGAGTTTCTTGATACTTAGTCTCGGAGGTCTACAAGAGAGCTTCAAGCCTGCTCTTATCCTCTCGAAGATGGTTGATTTCTGACTGGGCCTCTTCCAAGGTTTGTTCCCGGGAGGCACTCGCTTTCTTCAAGGCCGCCACTTTTTCCCTAAGTCCAGACACGACTGCCTCAGGGTCAGAGATTTGAGACTCTAGATCTACCACTCGATCCTTTAAGATTTATTGTGTCGATATATGTGCAGGATTGTCTGGTTCAGGTAGAGTGACTGAGCAAACATCTGCTCATAATTTTGTGGAAGTAAGAGTAGAAAAACAGAGTAGGAGGAGCATAACCCCAGAGGAGAGCGAAGACTTACCTTAGTAGCAGTTTTAGTGTACGAGTCCACCAAGCCAGGCAAGGGGCGGGTGTCCATCGCTCGCATAGTGTACTCCCAATGAGTTGTAAGTAACCCCGTAGCAGAACATTGCGAACAAGAACATGAAGAGTGTAGCACAGTCCCCACTCTGTAGGCAAAGTGGCACGGTAGCGAAGATACCGAGATTGGGAAGAACCTAGAGCCATCTTGCTCGGGCCAGGCTGGGTGGAAGCAGACCCTGGCTGAGAAGATAGACCAGGGGGAGTATGCATGAATTCTGGTGGAACCGAAGGGGCCGATAAAGAGGGATCCAGGTCAGGACAAGAGGGAGTCGGCTCAGGATGAGCATAAGGAGCAGGTTGAGAGGAAGTGGTCGGTTGAGGAGAGAGTCTGGTTGGGGTGCTGAGTTTAGGTTGTTGCCCCAGGACAGTTTTTCTTTAATAGCTGAAACCTTCCCCCAGTCAGTTTCAATCGTGGGGCGAGGCGGTCTAATAGCCCCACTCGAGGGCAGGGGCTCCAGGATGGGCTTAGAAGCCGATCGAGATGACGGATCAGTAGTTAAGGCCTCGGGAGTCGAGCCTAATCCCATAGGTTGGCGCCTGACGCGGTGTGAGAGAGGCTGCTCATCTGAACCCGACTCCCATGAGGAAGTTCGGGGCCGACGAGTAGGAGGCTCGGGGGGAGCATGCCCGGAAGACTCAGGAGTTGCTTGGGTAGCTAACTGAGGAGTGATTGAAGCAGTAGCCCCCATGGGAAGGGAAGCAAGGTGCAACAAACCTCTCCTATCCAGTATTATGTAGCCTCAGCATTGTATCTCCATATCACTCAGTGGGAGAGGCTTGATTGGGGATGCCCGAGCTAGGGTGTCGGCTGTCAGAAGAACACCAAAAATTAGAATATAAAAGCGAAGGTCAGTTAAGGCATAGTAAGCCATACCTAGGGAGCGTGGTAGCTTTGAAGGGGTGCGGCTTAGCCTGAATAGAAATAGTACGTCCTCTGACAATAGCCTGAGCATGTCCAAGTGCCAGCATCCCAGTTGCACAGAGGCCTCTATAAAGTCAGGGTCTGTCTAAAAGTCTCCGAGAGACGGGGCCGGAGGTAGAGCCGAGCGCCACTATTTGGGCCATTCTATGGATAGGGGAAAACTTAGGAAGAAATATTTTTCTTTTCAATCGGAGTCTGAGGATGGAAGAGGAACTAAAAAAGTGGTTCTGGTGCGAGCTTGAAGACAAAAGAGGCCCTCATTGTGACGGCGAGGGGTAAAGAACTAGTGGAATAGGTCGGGAGTCCAAGGCAGATCACACACTTCGTAAAGATGGACGAATCCGGACAAGATCCTCATGGAATTAGGTGTAAGTTGGCCGAGAGGGATGCGGAAATAACGACTCACTTGAGAAAAGAAAGGGTGGATGGGAAAGCGGAGGCCGGCAACCACTTGCTCCTTGAAGAAGGTTGTGTACCCTGTTGGAGGTGAAGAAGCACGGTGGATATTAGAGGGAATGATAATGTGCATGGCCCTCGAGATTTCATAGGTGAAACGGAGATCATCCAGATCCAAGCCTGTAAAGGTTGAAACTCCAGGAGTATAGCTAGGTGTAGGAGAATCCATAAGATGATGCAAACATAAAACATAAGGGGTAGAGCACAACATGCACTGGGAAGAAAGGGAAAGCATACTATTGAAGCGAAAAGTTCAATAAAGTTGAGGGGAAATGATATTTATAGTTGCATATAGCCACCGAAGAGGGCATAAGGGGCCTCGTCATCAATGCCCATTAGACAGTTCATATGCAAAGGAGATGATGTCAGCCATAAACCTAATGGTATTAACAGTCGTAGGATCCTTCTAGAATGTCAAGCCAAAGGGGCATGTGGGAAGATGCGTCAGTGAGAGACATAAAGGAAAAATGAGGTATGGTTGTGACTTTGGGAATAAGCAACGCTACAGTAGCCCTTTCTCGGAACTCACGAGTACTAGGGGGTAGCTTGGTCTGGCGAAACTCGATCGGGCACCATAAATAGACTGGTCCGATAAAGTAACTAAAGGGGTCGCTAAATCGCTAAACCCGATCAATACATTAGATGCATGTTTAGGTAACAAAAACCTGATCAGCCGCAGCCTCAACGCCTACATAGAAGCCAAGTTAGTAAAATCGTGGCCGAAGGGATAAGCACTTAGCGGGTCATGCAAACATATCTAGTGGGAAATAATGTGGATCATGGGAAAAAGCACTTAACGAACTATACACTTAGGCATTACAAAAATGTTCTGCTAGCATACTGGTCTCGGACAAGGCTCAGATCAAAAGAATAAGACAGGAAACACATGTTAATCATCAAAAGTTGGGAAGGCATCATCGGGAAGCTCTTGTATAAGGCGACCTCTATCCAGGAAATCCGCAGGAGGAGGTAACCGGAGGTAGCCTTTCTCATGAAGCTTCTATAGGGCTCCCACCCCTCTGTAACAAATTATCCGATCAATGAGTTTGCCTATCTTTGCTCCAAATACCCCACTAGCCAGGTAAGTAGCCTTATAAGTGTTGGTGCAATCGACCTCCAAGGTTTTAATGTCAGACAAATATGTTTAAGTATGCTTAAGTATGTTTAAGTATGGAGCTTGATCAAGGGAAGTCCTAGTTGAAGGCTACGCAAGGGGAGAAATCTCAGTATATCGTGGAAGCCAGGTGGATAGGCCTGAAGGACTTGATCCCTGGGTAGCCGAATACTAAGTCTTGGTGAGTGAAGCCAAGTGGAGAAAACCCTAGGGGGTGGTAACCTTAGGTCCTGGTGAGTGAAGCCAGGTTGAGAAAACCCTAGGGGGTGATAACCTTAGGTCCTGGTGAGTGAAGCCAGGTTGAGAAAATTCTAGGGGGTGGTAACCTTACGTAACGAGAAGTCTTGGAGGAGTGAACTCCAAGCAAGGTTGTTTGAATGGTTTCCGGTCGACCGCGCGCTGTCGACCGGACCAGCGGATCTCAGTAAATCTAGGTTTAGGTTTACCATTGTTTTCTGTATTATTATTGTTGTTTGCTAATATAGTGGATCAGGCGATCAGACACTGCGCAGGCAAAAGTCCAAACAAGTCTAGAGGACCATGTTTGGCAGGTAAGTTGAGGTAAGCAACTGGAGGAGCGACAGTGAGGTTGAATTCCTGAAGGGAACAACCTAAGGTCGTTGATCCAACTGAAGAAACCAAGTAGGTTTCTAAGTTGAGATCAAGACAGTTCTACTGTCTTATATTATTACTCATGCATTTTATATTACTGTGCTAAAATCTGTGTTTTAGGATGTTTTTATTCTAACACTGTTTTGCAGGTTCAACTTGATCGGTCGACCGAATAGGAGGATCGGTCGACCGAACCAGGTCAACTCAAAGAAGGTATCAGTTCAGACCACAATAGAGTGTCCGATCAAAGTTTGATCAGTCGATCGAACCATAGGATCGGTCTACCGAACCATGGTGACTCAGCACAAAACAGATCATCAGCATTGATCAGTAGAAAAAGGAAAAAGGCTGATCGGTCGACCAAACTAGAGGATCGGTCGACCGAACCAATCAGCATTAATGGTGCATTGAATGTTAATCTCAGCAAATCACGACGAACAAGGAAGGAAGTTGATCGGTAGACCGAAAAATTGGATTGGTCGACCGAACCATTAAAGATTAGTTAATGTCAGAGATCGAGCCAGCGTCAGACTCCAGGCAGGAAAGGATGGGAGCTTGTTCAGTCGACCGAACAGAGGGATCGGTCGACCGAACCTCCATTACACCTATAAAATGAGGCTTGAAGTCTGAGGCCAGAACAACTCTTCTGATCATCTCAAAAGCTCTTCTTCACGTACGAATTGTGCTACACATCTTCAACAGCTCAGCAAGTCACTCCGTCCGGAAGTACCGACCAAGCTACATCCTACGCATACTATTATCAGTATATTTATTTTGTATTGCACTTAATTTTAAATAAGATAGTAGGGTTGTTACTATCTTATACTTCTTGTATTTATACGATCTGCTTCTTTCCGAAAGTTTCGTAAAGAAGAGTTATAGTGATTATCCATCGGTGCAGTCAAGGACCGCTGGCCTTCGAGTAGGAGTCGAGCTAGGCTCCGAACGAAGTAAATGAACTTGTCTCCCTTTTTACTTTTCGCTGCACGATTCTGATTTAAAAGAAAAAAGGAGAGTTTTAAAAGAAGCGATATTCACCCCCCCCCTCCCTCTATTGCTCGCATCCGATCTATCAATTGGTATCAGGGCCTGGTAGCTCTGAAATTACTTAACCGTTTTCCGAGCAACTTTTAAAACTTTTTTCTTTTCTTTAAATTTTTTTAAGTAATACTTTTTACTCTTAATCCCGCACTACTAATCCCAAGAAAAAAGTCTTGGAAATTTGTTTTCTATTATTTTCTTGCAAGAATGGTAACATCCTATCAAGAAGGGAGAAGTATCTATGAACCTCCACCATACGATCAAGTTTATTTCAATATCTGGAGGAGAATGATGGAGTCTTTCATAGGAAGTGAGAGTTTTCACAATTGGATCGCACTGAGACAATCTTCTTGAAACTCACAAGCAAACACAAAGGTAATAGATATATTAATTAGTGTTTTGCCTAACAAAATTTTGTGTCAATTAGAATATTACAAAAACGCGTTTGAGATGTGGACCAAATTGATCGAGCTTCACGAGACTCTGTCGAGGCTAGAAGATCAAGACGAAAGTGAGTTCGAATACAAGTCTGAATCCGGAGAGCTATCCTCAGAGCCGGATCTAGAAGAACAAGACCAAATCAACTTCATCGCATTAGTGGCTGAGGAGGAGGCTGATGGATCCGAACCCGAGTCCGACCAAACACTTGAGCCTGAATCTGAAATGGCAATGGTCAAGGGGGAGAATCCTAATGAGGATTCAAAAGGTAATATTATAAATTTAAAATTTAAAGAACACATAACATGTTTTAATTGCAGAGAAAAAGGACACTACAAAAATAAATGCCCGATGGATCGATCCACACAATCGGAGGCAAAGGAGGAACCGATGCCTGGAGTCCAGAAAAAGAAGGACCACAAGGAATGTTTCAAGTGCAAAAAGATGGGGCATTACAAATCTCAATGTCCAGAGAGAAGACCCAAGGATTCAGGAGGAGCAAATATGGTAAATAAATTTATGTTACATGAAAAATTGTATGCTTTAGATCCTTCTTGTTAGAATTATAATTTGAATTTGAAAAAGCATGAAAATCCTACATTAACATTACTTAACAAAAATAATAAAAACTTAAATAATTCAAATATAACTAAAATTGACCAAATTAACCCAAACCTTAATCAAGACTCAAGTCTATTTAATCAATATATTCAAGATAATTTGAATCAAAATAATAATAATCTAAAATTAACTAACAATAAACAGAATTTAATTAAAAATTTAGAAAGTAAAAATAAAAAACTAAACTATAAATCAAATTTTAGAAAACTAGAAAAACAAAATAATATTTTGAAAAATAAAATTAATAAATTAGAAAACATTATTAATAATTTTATCAACTCACAAAGTCTAGATTTAAGTTATAAATCAAAACCAAATTTAAAACAAAACTTTCATAAACTTAATTATAATAATGTACCTTTTAATTATGAAATTAAATAATAATAATAATAATAATAATAATAATAGTAATAATAATAACAATAATAAAAAAAATTATAACAACAACAATAATAATAATAATAATAAAACAACAATAATAAAAATAATAATAATAATAACAAAAATAACAACAACAATAATAAAACAATAATATTAATAAACAATTTGTATCATGCATGACTTTTTTGAATTGTTTGAATTGTCATGCATACTTATCTGTTATATACCATGTCATGCATCTTCTCTTAATTTAGAACGGTTAGTTAAAAA
Organism: Zingiber officinale; assembly: GCF_018446385.1. Taxonomy (NCBI): domain Eukaryota; kingdom Viridiplantae; phylum Streptophyta; class Magnoliopsida; order Zingiberales; family Zingiberaceae; genus Zingiber; species Zingiber officinale. The sequence continues at coordinate 62,246,133 of NC_055989.1, read as the reverse complement.
GGTTTACCAAACCCTAACAACATAGCATCGGAATGGATTGGGATGATAGTACGTCAAGGAAACTTTGTCGAAAGCATGTCTAGGCTGAATATGGAATTCTACCTGGTACACTAGACTTAGTGGATCTGACCGAAGCTACCCCAGTCAAACATGGGCTAGTTAGACCAAAATTTAGTATTAAGTTTTCTGGAAGAGAACAGTTTGGAAAGTCTTCAGCAAGTGGTCCACCGTTGATACACAAGAAAGTCATATGCCTCACCACTGAACTAAAAACTTATCCATAGGACGTCTGCTTGATTAACCCAAAGCTAAGTTTGAATCTAACATGGGTTCAATAACCTTTTTCAAGTTTAATCTTAAATAAATTAAATAATCAATTAATTATAATTAATTTTAAATTTAATCATAAATTATTTTTAAACTTAATTAAAAAACTTAATTAAAATTATTTTAAAACATAATTAAAAACTTAATTAAAATTATTTTAAAACTTAATTAAAAACTTAATTTAAATTATTTTAAAAACTAAATTAAAATTATTTTGAAAACTTAATTAAAATTATTTTAAAACATAATTAAAAACTTAATTAAAATTATTTTAAAACTTATTTTAAAAACTTAATTAAAATTATTTTAAAACTTAATTAAAAACTTAATTAAAATTATTTTAAAACTTAATTAAAAAATTAATTAAAATTATTTTAAAAATTAATTAAAAACTTAATTAAAATTATTTTAATACTTAATTAAAATTATTTTAAAACTTACTTAAAAACTTATTTTAAACTTAATTAAAACTTAATTAAAAACTTAATTAAAATTATCTTAGAAATTTTAAACTTTTTTTTTAAAAAAACTTAATTAAAATTATTTTTAAAATTAATTGAACATCTTTAAAAACTTAATTATTTTAAAACTTAATTAAAACTTATTTAAAAATTTAATTATTTTAACAACTTAATTAAAAATAAAAAAAATTAAATTAAATTTTTTTAGTTCTGTCGATCGAACGACCTGTTCAGTTGAATAATACCCGGTAAATTAACCATGTACGTTTAATGTTTCGATCAACCGAACCCATTTATCGTTCGACCAAAAAAACATAATTATTTTAAACTTATTTAAAAATTAAAATTAATCAAATTAATAATTAAAAAAAACATAATTATTTAAAACTTAATTAAAAAATTTATTTTAAAACTTAATTAAATTTATTGTAAAACCTAATTAAATTTATTTTAAAACTTAATTAAAATTATTTTAAAACTTAATTAAATTTATTTTAAAACTTAATTAAAATTATTTTAAAACTTAATTAAAATTATTTTAAAACTTAATTAAAATTGTTTTAAAATAATTTATTAATTAATTCTATTAAAATTATTTTAGAAACTTAATAAACAAAATTAATTAATTAACCCTAATCATTAACTAGTTTAACTTAATTAACTTAATACACTTAATTAATTCTTAATCTCAACTTGAAATCTTAAATCAGAAATAAAGTAATTTAACAATAAACAAAATTAAATTTTCAAAACTAATTCTAAAATCTTTCCCTAATTAATTCCTATGAAACTAATTAAATTCATAGTCAATTAATCTATAACTATTAATTATGACACTTATAATCAACCTTATTTGAAATAAGTAATAATTAATTATAAATCAACTTTTTAATCCTTAATTAATTAAAAATAAATAATCATACTAAATTAAACTAAATTGAAACTAACTTTTAAATTAGGTTTAAATTAATCAATAATCAAACAAATCAACCTATAACCAAAATATTTTTTTTAAAAAAAACCAAATTCTTAACCAAGTCAACTTAAGTAATCCTTTATTAATTAGATAATTATCTTAACAAATAACTTTACAATTCCTAAACTAAATGTTACCATCAACTTAATTACTAATCCATTTTAACCTAAAATTAATTTAATCAAAGTTCAACTAAAACTAAATTTTAACTTAATTACAACGAAACTCACAATCAATAAATTCATCTCACACAATTATAGGATTACCATACTTGAAAATTTGGAATGGGTGAGATGCTAAGAAAATTTAAATTTAAATTTTTTTAAAAAAAAAATTTTTTTGAAAACTTATAAATCTATTTTCTTATGAAATATTTTTCAAATCTTGATTGATGATTGATTGGGTGTATTATATATATAAATTATTGTTATTCACCGGTTAAGTCTTTAGAACCTTAAGTCAATCGTGACCCTTAGACACACATAGAAAAGTCTTCCTTGTGGGTAACAAGGATATCTAAAAAGAGTGTCTGGTTAAAGGGGAGAGACTTGATTGAAGGACATATTTTTTAATATATTATTCAAAATCATGCTTTTGAAAACATATTTTGAAAAATGTTTCAAAACACTCTTTGAAAAATGCTTGATAATACTTCTTTACAAATATTTTTGAAATTATCTTTAAAATCTCTAAATCAAATACTTTTTGTAAATTACTTTTACAAACTTATTTAAAGAATTCTGGTTTTGACATTAACTTAAAAATATTTTTGAAAAATTGCTTACAAAACTCAAAATATTATCTTTTAAACATAGCTCAACCATTATCTTTTCAAAATCATACTTACTTTTGTAAAAATATCAAAAGTTTTGAACATTTTTTTTAAAAAAAAAATTAGCTTGAAAATATTTTTGAAAAATTGTTTACAAAAGTTTATCCTTTAAATATAACTCAAAATAATATTCTTCAAACTCATAGTTTTTGAAAACTTTTTGAAAAATCATAGTTTAAAAAATAGTTCCTTGAAAATTAAATTTTTAGAGAATTCCTTGAAAATTACTTGAAAATATTATGAACCCAACTTTGAAATAATCTTTGAAAAGAAAGCTTGAAAAAACTATTTTCAAATATTTTTGAAAATATTCTTGAAAGCCCTTATTTAGTGCATTCTTCAAAAATATATGAATCATCGACTGATGCTTTTTCAAAATATCTATGAATCATTTTAAAAAAAAAATCCAAATATACATCTTATCTTTCAAAATGAGTAAGGGAATACCTTAGGAATATCTTGAAAATGTTTAAAAGTATTCCATTATTGTTGGTGCAAAACTTAGGGATCCTTAGCAATTAAAGTCATTTATGAAGAGTTCTTTTTGTTGTATAACAAAAGGGGGAGAAGAAGGGTTTAAGTTAGAAATCTAAATCTTTTTGAATTAACCTAACTTAAACATATTTGTCAAACATCAAAAAGGGGGAGATTGTTGGTGCAATCAACCTCCAAGGTTTTAATGTCAGACAAATATATTTAAGTATGCTTAAGTATGTTTAAGTATGGAGCTTGATCAAGGGAAGTCCTAGTTGTAGGCTAGGCAAGGGGAGAAACCTCGGTATATCGTGGAAGCCAGGTGGATAAGTCTAGAGGACTTGATCCCTGGGTAGCCAAATACTGAGTCTTGGTGAGTGAAGCCAAGTGGAGAAAATCCTAGAGGGTGGTAACCTTAGGTCTTGGTGAGTGAAGCCAGGTTGAGAAAACCCTAGGGGGTGGTAACCTTAGGTCCTGGTGAGTGAAGCCAGGTTGAGAAAACCCTAGGGGGTGGTAACCTTAGGTAACAAGAAGTCTTGGAGGAGTGAACTCCAAGCAAGGTTGTTCGGATGGTTTTCGATCGACCGCGTGCTATCGACCGGACCAGCGAATCTCGATAAATCTAGGTTTAGGTTTACCATTATTTTCTGTATTATTATTGTTGTTTTCTAATATAATATTGCAGGAAAAGTCTTAGTGGATCAAACGATTAGACACTGAGCAGGCAAAAGTCCAAACAGGTCTAGAGGACCATGTTTGGCAGGTAAGTTGAGATAAGCAACTGGAGGAGTGATAGTGAGGTCGAGTTCCTGAAGGGAACAACCTAAGGTCGCTGATCCAACTGAATAAACCGGGTAAGTTTCTAAGTTGAGATCAAGACAGTTCTACTGTCTTATATTATAACTCATGCATTTTATATTACAATGCTAACATTTGTGTTGCAGGATGTTTTTATTCTAACACTGTTTTGCAGGTTCGACTCGATCGGTTGACCGAACAGGAGGATTGGTCAATCGAACCAGGTCAACTCAAAGTAGGTATCAGTTCAGACCAAAACAGAGTGTCTGATCAAAGTTTGATCGATCGACCGAATCATAGGATCGGTCGACCGAACCATGGTGACTCAGCACAGAACAGATCATCAGCATCGATCAGTAGAAAAAGGAAAAAGGATGATCGGTCGACTGAACCAGAGGATCGGTTGACCGAACCAATCAGCATTAATGGTGCATTGAATGTTGATCTCAGCAAATCACGACAAACAGGGAAGGAAGCTGATCGGTCGACCGAAAAATGCGATCGGTCGACCGAACCATTAAAGATCAGCTAATGTCAGAGATCGAGCAATGTCAGACTCCAGCCAGGAAAGGATGGGAGCTGGTTCGGTCGACCGAACAGAGGAATCAGTCGACCGAACCTCCATTACACCTATAAAATGAGGCTCGAAGTCTGAGGCCAGAACAACTCTTCTGATCATCTCAAAAGCTCTTCTTCACGTATGGATTGTGCTACACATCTTCAACAGCTGAACAAGTCACTCCATCCGGAAGTACCGACCAAGCTGTATCCTACGCATACTATTGTTGGTATATTTATTTTGTATTACACTCAATTTTAAATAAGATAGTAGGGTTGTTACTATCTTATACTTTTTGTATCTGTACGATCTGCTTCTTTCCGAAGGTTTCGGAAAGAAGAGTTATATTGATTGTCCATCGGTGCGGTCAAGGACCGCGGGCCTTCGAGTAGGAGTCGAGCTTGGCTCCGAACGAAGTAAATGAACGTGTCTCCCTTTTTACTTTTCGCTGCACGATTCTAATTTAAAAGTAAAAGAAGAGTTTTAAAAGAAGCAATATTCACCCCCCCCCCTCTATCGCTCGCATCCAATCTATCAATAAGCTTCCAAATGAGTAGCCTCACCGGCCTGGTACTCTTTTAGCTCGTCCTTGGCCTTGTCCGCATCAACTCGGACCAAGGCCAACTCTTGGTGTGCGGCGACAGCTTCTTTCTTGGCCTTGGATAGGTCTACTTAAAGGGACTTCGGGGTAGCCGAGCCTACCTCCCACTGCTTCTGAAGAGTAGCTTCTCGATCAGTACTAGCAGTCAGATCTACCTCCTTATTGCCTCTAGATCTTTCACCAGAGCAGCATGCGCTTCCTGCAGTTCTTTCAGCTTTGAGGAGAGGGATGCCACCTTAGTCTCCTTCTCTTCTAAATCCGCCAAAATTTGGATGTGCCTCAACCCTTCAGACTTGAGTTTGGACTCACTGGTCTTCAGGACTAACCACAGGGTCTTCACCTTCTTTGATTTTGCCTGAGCCATGTCTCGGGCAGTTTGAGCTTTCTCCCCGACAGTTTGAAGGCAGGATTGTATCGGGTCGTCGGAGGTGGTCAAATAAAAAAAGTGTCCAGTGGTAGTGGGGGATTCTAACTCCTGGATACAAGCCCTTAGGAGCTCGTTCTCCCGTTGTAAGTCGGCCATGTACTAGGATATACTCAAACCCATGGTGCAGGCCTGTCGAGTACAGGAAAAGATTAGCATTAACTCATGAATCAGGAAAAGAGACAGGAAACTCACCGATACTAGCCGATTGGAAAACAAATCAACTAGCTCTAGCGGGAGGGGGGTGCCTCCAAAATCTTATCGGCAGTAGTCTTCCATGACTCGGCCAGGGTCCCATGGAATTTCACCTAGCCATAAGCGCTAGCTGATGGGATAGGACCCTGCCCTTGTAGGGAAGGCAGATGAAAGGACGAGATGAAGGCATACTTGCCTTTAGTGCACTCCTTGGGTCACGAAGAAGAGGCAGGGATCGAAATAGGAGTAGGGGTGGAAAAGATGGGATCACAGAATCCTCGGCCGGGGCTCCAGACTGAGAGACGGTCTGTTCGGGGATAAAAACTGGAACGAGGGAACCTGCCGCCTCTGTTATTAGAGAAGGAGTCACCCGAATCGGGGTTTTCGCCTTGCCCTTGAAGGAAAGAGGGAGCCTCGAGGGAGAGGATTGAACTGATGGTATGACCCGCTTCCTTTTACGCTGGAGGCAGCAATCATTTTTCTGGAGGAGGAGAGGGAGCCCTCTCCTCCACAGTCTCTTCGGCTCCAAGGGCCTCGGGGTCCCCGATGGGCTGAAAGGAAGTCTCCGTCGAGGCACTGGTTTGAGAGGCATGAGGAACCTCATGGCCCTCCAAAATCTCCTGGCCCCATTTCGTTAGAACATCATTAGGAAATTTAGAAGAATCGACGGCGAAGGCACGAAACATGGTAGCTTCTGTAAAACAAAAAGAGAATACCTCAGTTAGTGAAGACCTGGAAACGGGGATATTGGAGCTTACCAAAAGGGGCGGCCAAAGGCGTCTGGATGGGGCTGAGCGCAAAAGTATATAATATGCTCTCTCGTAGTAGAAAGGGAGCAATAGTTGCATGCCTTCCAGCTTTTCAAATATTGTATGGCAGGAGGGTTGATGTTGGTGGCTGCGTAGTTCAAAGAGAGTGGGAAGATTATAGCGCCACTCAACTACCCAGGATACGGGCTCGGGAAGTTGGACATAAAAAAAATCTAGACTTTCAACCTTTGTTGGAAAAAGGCATCCCATCAAAATATTTGTGCTTGACCCTAGACTGCACCATGAAAACACCCGGCTCCGAACGCTTGAGGATGTAAAAATGGTGAAAAAGCTGTGGGGTCAAGGGTATTTGATACAGGCGATACAGGATCACCATTCCATACATGGCTCGGAAGGCGTTGGGGATGAATTGGAACAATGAAACACCAAAATATCTGCTTAAAGAAGAGAAGAATGGATGGATGGGAAAGCGAAGACCGCCAAGGAACTGGTCCTTAAAAAAGGTTATGAAACCGGCTGGAGGGGAGGAAGGATGTTCATCCGGCCCTGGAGGACAAAGCTTGTAGGCCTCAGAAAGTTCCAGACTTGATCGAATTATCCTAAGATCACTATTATCCATATTGGAGCGAAAATACATATACCAGAGCACCTCCCTCGCACCGGCCATTGCAAGATCAAAAGGAATAAGGAAGGAAGAAGAAAGAGTACTTACGAAGGACAAAGGAAATGCACAAGGCGGGAGGTGAGCAAGCAAAGCAAGGAGAAGAAGGAAACATGAAGGAAGTTGAAGTGATAAGAAACAATGACGGACAACCTTTAGGATTTTTAAATCAAAACCCTTAGGAAGCATTGAAAAGTGAGCTGGACAACTAAAACGGCATGTCACACATCAGCCGTCAGATAGAGAAGCGGAAGCTATTTGAGGTCGCTTGCAAAAAACGTGTGTCACACATTATAGCGAGTTAAGTTAGTGGGACACGTTTCATCTCCCGAGGAAAGGGCATTTATGATGGAAGTGACAAGAAAATCATGGAAGAGGATATGTGAACAGGGGTGCCTTACCTTGTGAAGACCAGGCCTCAGAGACTGAAAATTCCATGCGATTGTCTCGGGAAACTAAGAAGAAGGCGGCGGAAAGGGGCGCTTCAAAATTCGGTGCCTTCATGCCTCCTCGAGATCCGAGTAAGATTTAAATTTAATAAAGCCTTATGTATTGCATCTCGTGATTGCAGGTGCATTAAACTAAGTCCTCAAGCATGATCCCTGCGAGGCATAGAAGTTGATCATCTGAATCACTGCCTGGACAGACCTCCCAATCCATTCCTGGTTATGTCTCCAGATCCATTCCTAAGCAGGTCTCCAGATCTCTTCCTGGTCAGACCTCCAGATCCGCTCCTGGTCAGGACTCCAGATCTCTTCCTGGTCAGACCTCCAAACCCTCTCTTGGTCAGACCTCTAGACCCATTCCCAGTCAAACCTCCAGACCCTCTCCTAGTCATGTCTCCAGATCCATTCCTGGTCAGGAACCCGGATCGGTTCCTGGTTGGGATTCCAGACTCTCGTCCTAGTGCAGGTTATAAGTAAGCATGCTTTCATGCCTCCAGACTCTCGTCCTAGTGCAAGTTATAAGTAAGCATGCTTTCATACCTCCAGACTCTCGCCCCAGTGCAAGTTATAAGTAAGCATGCTTTCATGCCTCCAGACTCTCGCTCCAGCGTGAGTTATAAGTGAGTTTTCTCTCACGACCAACGACCTCCCGGTCGGGATTCTAGACTCTCACCCTAGTGCGAGTTATAAGTGAGCATGCTCTCACGCCTCCAGACTCTCGCATTTGCATGAGTTATAAGTGAGCTTCCTCTCACAACCAACGACCTCTCGGTCAGGATTCCAGACTCTCGCCCCAGTACGAGTTATAAGTGAGCATACTCTCGCGCCTCTAGACTCTCATCCTAGTGTGAGTTATAACTGAGCATGCTCTCATGCCTCCTGACTCTCACCCCTGCAGGAGTTATAAGTAAGCTTGCTCTCATGACCAACGACCTCCCGATCGGGATTCCAGACTCTTGCCCCTGCACAAGTTATAAGTGAGCTTGCTCTCACGACCAACGACCTCCCGGTCGAGATTCCATACTCTCGCCCTAGTGCGAGTTATAAGTGAGCATACGATCACACCTCTAGACTCTCGCCCCAGTGCGAGTTATAAGTGAACATGCTCTCACGACCAACGACCTCCCGATTGGGATTCTAGACTCTCACCCCAGCGCGAGTTATAAATGAGCTTGCTCTCACAACCAACGACCTCCCAATCGGGATTCCAGACTCTCGCCCCAACACGAGTTATAAAGTGGGCTTGCTCTCACGACCAATGATCCCTTGGGCAGGACTTTGAACTCTCTCCCTCACATCACACTATTGCGCTTCAAAACTCATGGGTCAACCTTTGGCATGTTTAAGTCCCGGGTGAGTTATCAACCAACAAGAGACATGCCAGGGAAAAGGGGGGGAAAGAAACAGAGACCGAAGCCCAACTAGATTTGTATTTATTTAATGAAGTACAAGGAACGCCTCTCATGCTCTCATTTCACAACTGGGGATATCTAAATTGATCATAAGTCTGTGACAACGTCAGTAGCAAATCGACACCTCGAGCAAAGGTATTCTGTGTGATCTGCTTGCCCCGAGTTAGATCACGCCTGAACCACCTCGACCTTGGTGAATTGAACAATGCGACACTACTGAGCAATAGTTTCATCTTTGAGTCGGTTCTCTTCTTGAAGAAGAGCTAAGGAGGTAGCATGTTTTTCTTTTAGATAGATTAGGAATTGAGCCTGGCTCTCCAGATCCGTATAAGCTTTCTGCTTCAACGCTACTTTAGCTCGGGTTAGAGACTTGGTGTCTAACCAAAGTTCCTCAATATCTTGGCAGAGAGAACATTGAAGATCTCTGCTTTGTGTCATCTCGACTAAATCTGTATCCTTGTAGGCGAGTAGTTGAGTCATATGGGCTAGTTACTAGCGTAAAGAGGAAACCTCATCAAAGTTAAGGGTGGGTTCTATGGTCAGAAGAAGTCAACAAGAAAACTACAATGATACGAGGGGACTCAGCCCTTTTAAAGAGGAAGGTGGGAAGAGGCAGTTTTAAGACATTTATGGGGCTCTTCTCTCAAGGATGAGTGGGTAATTAATCAAGTTGCGTATCCGAGGAATTGGGAAAAGATGCAGCATTTAAGAACGGAATGGCGGAATAAGTAAACAGGAGCCTGAGTCTAGTCAATCGGATTTGGGCCTCCTTCGACTAGACTTGGGGGGAGGCTTGTGATACGGCGCATGATGATGGGGTCCGATAAAGGTGGGCAGTCAGAAGTCAAGGGGGCATGGCAGTCAGAAGTCAAGGAGACATGACAATCAATAGGTAGGGAACGATGCCAGCAACCTGATTCCTGGCCGGGTTCCAACAGATCGGGATTCTAGATTTGAGACACCTGGGTAGACAGTCAGATGACACATGACCAGGATTTGACGGGTTACGCTCTCATGGCCTGGCGGTACTTAAGCCCAGTGCTCTCAGTAAGCTAAAGCTCTGGTCAGCAAATTCTCGGCCAACGCTTGGACTATCTCTCCATGGCCTCAGCCTCCTAAGGTCTCGACCAGGCGTTATACTCGACTGTGTTGGGTTTTTCATGCCGCAAAAATAGCTTTTTGCGTTGTGAAAACCCCGAATCCCATGCCACCGGATCCGTGCGAAGTTTAAAATTTCATATACATGTTTTCTACTCCTAGATCTACACTAGATCTACAAGATCATAAGGTATACCTTTGAAGAGAAGCCCTTCACGTATCCCGCTCGTCCAAGGTTCGCCGGATCTCAAGGTTGTCAAAGGTATAACCCTCTATGCGTATCCATACGAATAAATGATGAAGAAACCTAACAAAAGGTGTGCTAGCACCTTTGAAAGATTCGGCCAAAGAGGAGGAGAGGGAGAGAAGAAAGCTTGAGGAAGAAAATGGAGGTTTCAAAACAAAATGAAAACTCCCAAGATGATTAAGTGGCCGGCCACTTTCATGAAAGGCTTTTAAACCCCATGGAATATCAAGAGTCAAAGCTCTTGATCTCCCTCATGAGGTGGCACACACATGTGCTAGCCTTGATGATGTGGCACATCACCATTAGCCACTTAATGCCAACTCACCAATGAGGTTGCAAATGGTCAAGTCAAACTTGACCCTTCATCTTCCTCTCAAGTCAAGTCAAACTTGACCACTTCTCTCCCATGGTTGATCAAATCTAACCATTAGTTCAAGTCAATTTTAATTTAATGAATCTCTATTCATTGAATTAAATTGATTCAATGAGTCTAAGTCTAAATTAGACTCATCTAACACATGAACCAAATTGAGACAAAATCAATTAGCATAATTTGGATTACTCTTAATCCAATTTGGTTCATCATATGAACCTAATCCTTTAGGTTCATCAAATGAATCTAATCTCCATCTAATTGCCCTTTGTGTGTGACCCTATAGGTTCTTATAATGTTGGGAATGCTCCTAAACCCATTTAGAAGCATAAGTAATGAGTGGTATCTAGCAACACATCATTACTACCCAAGTTATAAGAATGTTGAGATCCAACATCACCTTGTGACTACTAATCGTAACCCCTCACAATATATGACAAGTATCCTTCTATCCTTGACATCTAGATTGATCAATGTGAGGAATAGACCGTGTCATCCTCTAATCAATCTAATTCTTGAATCCCAAGTAGACTCACTCAATCAAATGAGCTCAACATCTCATATTGACTCATTTGGGCATGGTCATGCACTTAGTGGTCTCACTCTATCAAGAATATCGATGTCTCTCCCGTCATATAGGAGGGATAGATCTCATCTACATCACTCACATCCCTCCGCATAATTTGTTACATACCTAGTAATCGTCTTTATAGTCCACCCAGTTACGGGTGACGTTTGACAAAGCCAAAGTATGTAACACCTTATGTAGGGAACCATGGTGACTTTAGGTCCAATGACTAATAGTCATACTAATAGCCACATGAGAAAGTATATGATACTCATATAATGATCCATGATACTTTCTCATGGCGGGTCATTCAGTATACATTCTCCAATGCATACCCATGTGTCAACATGATATCTTTATATCCATGACTTGTGAGATCAAGTCATCGAGTTGACCTACATGCTAGTCTCATCGCATTAACATTGTCCCTGAATATTAATACTCGACTAGGAATGATTAAGAGTAGTGTTCCCTATATCATCTCACTATCGATTCAACCAATCGATTGATATAGGTAAGAACCTTCTACTCAAGGATGCTATTATACTTAGTTATTTGGCACCAATACAAGTAAGCATAATAACCATAAATAAATGCTTTTATATATATAAGAATATGATACAACGAGTCCATACAACAATCATCAAATGATTGGCTCTAGGGCTCTAACTAACAATCTCCCACTAGCACTAGTGCCAATCAGTATAGGCTCTAAGGCCCAAAGACCTAGTGTGACCATCATGCTTTCTCTGTGCCAAAGCCTTGGTCAAGGGATCTGCGATGTTATCCTCAGTGGGTACTCTGCAAATCTTCACATCTCCTCTCTCGATAATCTCTCAATAAGATGGAAGCGCCGTAGTATGTGTTTGGTCCGCTGGTGTGAGCGAGGTTTCTTAGCCTGTGCTATTGCTCCATTGTTGTCACAATAGAGCTCTATGGGATCAGCTATGCTAGGAACCACCCTAAGCTCAGTAATGAACTTGCGGATCCAAACTGCCTCCTTTGCTGCTTCTGATGCAGCAATATACTCGGCCTCTATTGTAGAATCAGCGACTATGTCCTGCTTCGAACTCTTCCAGCTCATAGCACCACCATTTATGCAAAACACGAACCCTGACTGCGATCGATAATCATCCTGGTCGGTCTGGAAGCTGGCATCACTGTAACCCTTTACAGCTAGTTCATCATCGCCTCCATATATCAAGAAATATTCTTTAGTCCTTCTCAAGTACTTAAGAATATTCTTGACCGCTATCCAGTGACTTTCACCTGGATCTGACTGGTATCTGCTCGTCATGCTCAAAGCATACGAGACATCAGGATGAGTACATAGCATGGCGTACATGATAGATCCTATGGCTGAAGCATAAGGGATCTGATCCATGCGGTCTCTCTCCTCTCTAGAAGAGGGACTTTGAGTCTTCGAAAGACTCATACCATGTGACATCGACAGAAATTCCTTCTTGGAGTTCTGCATGGAAAACCGAAGTAGTATCTTGTCAATGTATGTACTCTGACTTAAGCCAAGCAATCTTTTAGATCTATCTCTATAGATCTGTATGCCTAGAATGCGGGATGCTTCACCTAAGTCCTTCATTGAGAAACAAGTCCCTAGCTAAGTCTTGACAGACTGCAGCAAAGGGATGTCTTTCTCAATGAGTAGTATGGCATCCACATACAATATAAGGAAGACAACTGTGCTCCCAACAACCTTCTTGTAGACACAAGATTCATCTTCATTCTTGATGAAACCAAACTGTTTGATTGCATCATCGAATTGAAGATTCCAGCTCCGATAAGCTTGCTTTAGTCCATAAATGGACCTATGCAGCTTGCATACTCTGCTAGTATGTTGTGGATCTACAAAACCCTTAAGTTGTGTCATGTACACATCCTCGAGCAGGTTTTCATTCAGAAACACGGTTTTGACATCCATCTGCCAGATCTCATAATCGTGGTATGCTGCAATAGCAAGCATGATTCGAATGGATTTAAACATCGCTACTGGAGAAAAGGTTTCATCATAGTCAATACCATGAATTTGCTTGAAACCTTTAACTACCAAGCGACCCTTATAAATAAGTCCATCCATGTCAGTCTTTCTCTTAAAGACCCACTTACACCCAATGGGTTTGACCCCTTCAGGTGGATTAACCAAAGTCCATACTTGGTTAGTGTACATGGATTCCATCTCGGATCTCATGGCCTCTAGCCATTTCTCGGAATCTGGTCTCATCACAACTTCCTGATAGGAGGTAGGCGCATCCTCAATTAGCACAATGTCATCATGGTCAGACAAGAGAAATGAGTATCTCTCAGGCTGACGACGTACCCTATCAGATCTGCGAAGAGGTAGGTCTACTTGAACTGGTTGTGGTTCCTTAACTCCTTGTGGAACAACATCATCCACAACACTTTGTGGTTCCAGTTCAACTTCCATCGAGGCTTCTGTGCTATGGTCTACATCTTGAACTTCTTCAAGATCAAACGTACTCCCACTAGTCTTTCAAGAAACAAAATCCCTTTCTAGAAATACCCCAGTCTTAGCCACAACTACCTTGTATTGACTAGGAATGTAGAAGTAATATCCCTTCGTTTCCTTGGGATATCCAATGAAATAGCACTTATCGGATTTGGGTCCCAGTTTGTCCGAGACTTGACGTCGAACGTAAGTCTCACAACCCCAAATCCTCATAAAAGACACCTGGGCATCTCTCCCAGTCCATATCCTATATGGTGTCTTTATTACAGCCTTAGATGGAACTCGATTGAGAATGAAGGCTGCTGTGTTTAGAGCATAGCCCCAAAGATACATAGGAAGATCTGTGTGACTCATCATAGACCGTACCATATCTAATAAGGTACGATTCCTCCTTTCGGATACATTATTCCACTGTGGTGTTCCAGGAGGAGTGAGTTGAGATAGAATCTCACACTCAGCTAGATAGTCATGAAACTCATGGCTAAGGTATTCACCACCTCGATCTGATCGAAGTATCATAATACTTTTGTCAAGCTGGTTTTGTACTTCATTCTTGAATTCTTTGAACTTTTCAAAGGATTTTGACTTATGTGTCATCAGGTACACATAACCATATCTACTGAAGTCATCAGTAAATGTAATGAAGTACCTATAACCACCTCTAGCAGTGACATTGAAAGGGCCACATGCATCACTATATATAAGACCTAACAAGTCAGTCACTCTCTCACTGTGTCCACTAAAGGGAGTCTTGGTCATCTTGCCTAGAAGGCATGACTCGCATGTCTCATATGATTCAAAATTAAATGAGTCCAGCAAACCATCTTTATGGAGCTGGGATAAGCGTTTGTCATTTATATGACCTAAGCGGCAGTGCCAGAGATAGGTTTGGTTCATGTCATTTGACTTGAACCTCTTGGTACTTATGTTATAGATAGGGTTTTCAAGGTATAGAATATAGAGTCCATTCATCAGAGGTGCACTACAATAGAACATATCATTTAAATAAACTGAACAACATTTGTTCTTTATTATAAATGAAAAACCTTTCTTGTCCAAAAAAGAAACTGAAATTATGTTCTTAGTTAAAGTAGACACATAACAACATTCATCTAATTCTAATACAAGCCTAGAAGGCAGAGATAGATGATAAGTTCCTATAGCAACAGCAGCAACCCGTGCTCCATTGCCTACGCGTAGGTCCACCTCGCCCTTCGTCAATGCTCTGTTATTTCTCAGCGCCTGCACATTAGTACAAATGTGAGAAGCACATCTGGTATCTAATACCCATGATGAAGAAATAGATAGATTGACTTCTATAACATAGATACCTAAAGTGGAAGTCTCACTTCTCTTCTTCTTAAGATCTTCCAGGTACACTTTGTAGTTCCTCTTCCAGTGCTCGGTCTGACCACAGTGGAAGCAGGTAGCATCCTTGGCGACCCCTCCTTTGGGTTTCAGTGCCTTGCCTTTGCCCTTGGCTTGGGACTTTCCCTTACCTTTAAGCTTGCCATTGCCTTTGCCCTTTTGCACCATCAAAATGGAGTTGGGCTTAACCTTCTTAAGGTTGAGCTCAACAATTCTTAACATGCCAAGCAGCTCAGGCAATGGCTTGTCAATTTCGTTCATGTTATAATTTAGAATGAATTGACTATAGCTATCTGGCAAGGATTGCAAGATCAGATCAGTGGCCAGCTCTTGGCCAAGTGGGAATCCCAACCTCTGTAGGTTTTCTATGTACCCAATCATTTTGAGTACATATGGGCCTACGGGAGTCTCATCTTGCATCTTGCACTGAAACAGTGCCTTAGAGATCTCGAATCTCTCATGCCTCGCTTGTCCTTGATATAGTTGACGAAGATGTTCAACCATATCATAAGCGCCCATCAACTCGTGTTGCTTCTGAAGCTCAGAGTTCATGGTTGTGAGCATAAGACATGACACATCTAATGCGTCATCTTGATGCTTCTTGTAAGCATCACGGTCAGCTCGCGTGGCAGTGGCAGGAGGTGCCTCCGGAATGGGCTGCACCAGAACGTACAGTTTACGTTCTTGTGTGAGAACGATTCTCAGATTCCTGTACCAGTCCAGGAAATTAGCTCCGTTGAGCTTGTCCTTCTCAAGGACGGAACGCAGGGAGAAAGAGTTCGTATTTGACGTCATGGTTATCTACAACAGAAAAATACAGAAAAATAAATAAATATCATATTCTATTAATCATCTAATTAGGTCTTTAATTAAATGATGCTCCCACTGAATTCTATAATTCATGTGGGACAAGATCCATATCATACTATGCCCTGAGTTAGCTTTGGCTAAATCACCCAAGACTTAGTATGATCGGTAGGTAACTAATTACCAATTACATCTCTATGCAACTCTTGTTTATAGGATCAAGATCCGCATTTATATTAAAACTCGAGTTAGCTTTGGCTAATACGCCCAAGAGTTAATATAAACGTGATTTTGACTTATCTACCAACCATTGGAAAATGCCTATAGTTAAACTCGATCCAATTGAGTTAACTAGTTACTCAATCTAATTGAGTTGTACTCACCCATGCGTTGATAGGCGAGACAAAGATTGTCCCTCCGTACCCTACCAAGATAATATGTGTTGCTCTGTTTTGGCAGATTCAACAACATGTGATCGAGGTAGTGATAGGTATCACGGCATGGTAGCCATTTTTGAGTTGACGCGATTGAGATCTAATCTAATCGACGATGCGTATCATATACTCGATTTAGATCTAATCTAATCATGGAGGTGCATCATGTGCACGACTTAGATCTAATCTAATCGTTAAGGCACTAATTAATTACTAATCTAGCATGCATCACATATACACACACAAGCAATTAATTAAACTTTTTGTGATTAGTCATGGCCCTACTACGATCTTCTCAAGACAATGAGAAGATCGGATGGTCAACCTAAGGTCAATAACTTCTCAAGCTCCTTCCTTTGACCACCTCGTGTTGCTCGCACCCTCCTCGTAACTCCGTCTCGAGTGGATCTTCCACCGCCTCAATTTTGTACATTACAAAAGGTGAAACTCGAGTTACATTCGAGTCTAAACTATTTACAACAAGAATAAATAAATAGAAGGGCACGACGCGCATGTCATGAATCAAGTACAACACGCACATCACAGAAAATGGCACGCAGGCCATAATATGAATTACAACACAATTTCCAATCAAATTGGGGGCTTTGGGCCATGACCATCATAAAATGATACATAATTCTAAATTATGTAATTTCTACAAATTTTTGTAAATTTTCCACAATTTTTTTCAATTTTTATGAGTAAAAATTCCCGACGGCCCCGTTTAGCGATTTTCGGGTGCAATCGCGGAACGAAGCCCCTTGTGGGGTCAGGGGCAGCACCCCTACCCGCGATATAACCATCGCAAGTGTTCCTAAGCAATCCTACAACTCCTTAGTCTGCTGTCCCAAAACGATTTGGGGCGAAACCTTGCTGTTTCGGAAATATTTTCTCGGTAATCGAAGACTACAAGTGTCTAAACACTTGTGCTTCGCTTCTACGAGAAAATTACCCATAAAATCTATAAAAATCATAAAAACACAGAAACTTACAGATCTATAGAATTTCATAAAATTCAAAATAAAACTCGTACGCGCTTCGCACGTGGCTCTGATACCACTGTTGGGTTTTTTGGGCTGCAAAAACTGCTTTTTGCGTTGCGGAAACCCCGAATCCCATGCCACCGGATCCGTGCGAAGTTTAAAATTTCATATACATATTTTCTACTCCTAGATCTACACTATATCTACAAGATCAGAAGGTATACCTTTAAAGAGAAGCCCTTCGCGTATCCCGCTCGTCCAAGGTTCGCCGGATCTCAAGGTTGTCAAGTGTACAACCCTCTATGCGTATCCACACGAACAAATGATGGAGAAACCTAAAAAAAGGTGTGCTAGCACCTTTGAAAGATTCAGCTAAAGAGGAGGAGAGGGAGAGAAGAAAGCTTGAGGAAGAAGATGGAGGTTTCAAAACAAAATGAAAACTCCCAAGATGATTAAGTGGCCGGCCACTTTCATGAAAGGCTTTTAAACCCCATGGAATATCAAGAGTCAAGGCTCTTGATCTCCCTCATGAGGTGGCACACACATGTGCTAGCCTTGATGATGTGGCACATCACCATTAGCCACTTAATGCCAACTCACCAATGAGGTGGCAAATGGTCAAGTCAAACTTGGCCCTTCATCTTCCTCTCAAGTCAAGTCAAACTTGACCACTTCTCTCCCATGGTTGATCAAATCTAACCATTATTTCAAGTTAATTTTAATTTAATGAATCTCTATTCATTGAATTAAATTGATTCAATGAGTCTAAGTCTAAATTAGACTCATCTAACACATGAACCAAATTGAGACTAACTCAATTAGCATAATTTGGATTACTCTTAATCCAATTTGGTTCATCATATAAACCTAATCCTTTAGGTTCATCAAATGAACCTAATCTCCATCTAATTGCCCTTTGTGTGTGACCCTATAGGTTCTTATAACGTTGGCAATGCTCCTAAACCCATTTAGAAGCATAAGTAATGAGCGGTATCTAGCAACACTTCATTACTACCCAAGTTATAAGAATGGTGAGATCCAACATCACCTTGTGATTACTAATTGTGACCCCTCACAATATATGACAAGTGTCCTTCTATCCTTGACATCTAGATTGATTAATGTGAGGCATAGACCATGTCATCCTCTAATCAATCTAAATCTTGAATCCCAAGTAGACTCACTCAATCAAATGAGCTCAACATCTCATATTGACTCATTTGGGCATGGCCATGCACTTAGTGGTCTCACTCTATCAAGAATATTGATGTCTCTCCCGTCATATAGGAGGGATAGATCCCATCTACATCACTCACATCCCTCCGCATAATTTGTTACAAACCCAGTAATCGCCTTTATAGTCCACCCAGTTACGGGTGACGTTTGACGAAGCCAAAGTAAGTAACACCTTATGTAGGGAACCATGGTGACTTCAGGTCCAAGGACTAATAGTCATACTAATAGCCACATGAGAAAGTATATAGCACTCATATAACGATCCATGATACTTTCTCATGGCGGGTTATTCAGTATACATTCTCCAATGCATACCCATGTGTCAACTTGATATCTCTATATCCATGACTTGTGAGATCAAGTCATCGAGTTGACCTACATGCTAGTCTCGTCGTATTAACATTGTCCCTGAATGTTAATACTCGACTAGAAATGATTAAGAGTAGTGTTTCCTATATCATCTCACTATCGATTCAACCAATCGATTGATATAGGTAAGAACCTTCTACTCAAGGACGCTATTATACTTAGTTATTTGGCACCAATACAAGTAAGCATAATAACCATAAACAAATGCCTTTATATATATAAGAATATGATACAACGAGTCCATACAACAATCATCAAATGATTGACTCTAGGGCTCTAACTAACAGACTGATCATCCAAGGTTGTTCTATTCCTTCCCGATTGGGGCAGAAACCGCTACAGGACAACAAGGTCAGAGAATCATAACTGTCCATCAGAGAATAACTACCAAGTGTCAGGTAATATTCCAACGGTCTGCAATCACGTGCGAATGGAACCTTCCTTTAGGCTATAATAAGGGGATGCCACGTGTCCTCCATCACTCGACAAGCCCTAGCACCTGACATTCTCTGACATCAATCAGGCACCAAAAGGTACACACTATCATATAAAATGGAAGGACCTCACCCTTTCGCAGGTATGCTCTCTCGCGCATTCGCACTTGTCTTCTACTTTCTTTCTTCTTCATACATTGTTCTTCTGGAGAAAAAGTACCTGACTTGAGCGTCGGAGGGTCTGCTCCGGGGACTTTTTGTTGGGATCGAAAATAGAGCTAGAGGGGGGGGTGAATAGCTCGGCGCAACCTCGTGCTCGTCTTTGCTTGTTTCTTCAAAGATATGCAGCGGAAAATACAAAGAAACAAACACACAATGCTAACTCTAGGATTTACTTGGTATCCACCTCAACAAGAGGTGACTAATCCAAGGATCCACACACTCACGCACCCTTCACTATGAAAACACTCCTTCTCGGTAACTACCAAAGGCGGAGAAGCCTTACAACCTCACAATACAATAATGAGAAAGAAAGAAGCAAAATACAAATGAATCTTACAAGATTACAATGAAAACCCTAGCTTCTTCTTCTTGTTGTTGCAACTCGCCTCTTGACTTGGATGAGCCTCCAAGAATCTTCAAGAACTGGCGGTGAGGAAGAAAAGATCGCTGTGGAGGTTTTCTGTGATCGCCTGTGGAGAAGAGAGGAAGTCGCACGTAGAAAAACGCTCGCCAACGGCTTTATCCGCGCCAACGGTCAAATCCCAATCGATTGGATTGCTCCCAATCGATTGGGGAGGCTTTGGATCGATCAGTTGATTGATCCAGAGTGCCTCTGCGCTCTTGGAATCGCCCTAAATCGATTACCCGATCGATTCAAGGCTTCTTGAGCGATTTCCAGCGCTCCAATCGATCGGTCGATCGATTGGAGGTTTCAATCAATCAACTGATCAATTTAGAAGCTCACTGTTTGCTCAAAAACTCTCCCAATCAATTAACCGATCGATTGGGAAAGTTTCAATCGATTACCCAATCGATTCATCCCATTTCTGCACAAAATCACGTCGCCCAATCGATTGACAAATCGATTGAACCCCCCAATCGATTGGCCAATCAATTTAAAAGCAAAAAAATGGATAGAGCTTGAAATTATCTTCGTTTCGCATCCGAGATCACCTTATTCTGATATCCGAGTCAAAAGTTATGGCCTTCGGAAGCTCACTACGTCCGAACTTCCTAGTTCCATGCCAACTCCCTATTGGACTTACGACCGCTAAGAGTTCGATCAACTTTTGGCCCATCTAGACTTTCTCCTTGTGCCAAGTGTTCAGTAAACCTTGACCCACTTGGACTTATCATCTCGTGCCAAGTGTCCGGTCCTCTATGACCCACTTGGACTTCCTTCTACCAGATGTCCGGTCACCCTTGACTCATCTGGATTTCCTCGTGCTTAGCTTCACTCACCAGGTCTTTCCATTACCCGGCTTCACTCACCGGCACTTTCCCCTACCTGGCTTCACTCACTAGGACTTTCACTTGCCTGGCTTCACTCACCAGGACTTTTACCTGCCTGGCTTCACTCACCAAGACTTTCCCAACTGCCCGGCTTCACTCACCAAGACTCATCGGGACTTTCACCTAGATTCACTCACTAGGACTTCTCAACTGCCCGGCTTCACTCACCGGGACTTGCACCTAGCTTCACTCACTAGGATTTTCATCTGCCTGGCTTCACTCACCAGGACTTCCCACACGAACGATTGCACCTGCAATCTCCATGACCTGTTAGTCTCCATGTATTGTCTCAATGTATTGTCAAACATCGAAACCCAAACATCAAGACTCAAGCTTGAGCCAACTCAAGCTTAGTCAACCAGGTCAACCTTGACCTAGGGAATATTGCACCAACACTTTTTCCCTGAATTCTGGCCTCTAACGCCCGTGTGTTCGTCTAAGTGTGCACAGAGCTCAGGTACCGCTAGTTCCAGTGTCCTCGCCCGTCAGCACCACGTGGGAGTCCCTTTTCGGAAGAATATATGAGAAAGGTGTCTCAGTCCCCTTCGTCCGCACCAGTTCATCAGGTCTTCATTTGACTCAGATTCCGAACAAGATCACATGAAGTTGGAGAAAAGAAGCACCTCTACTGACCTTGTGTCAAGGTCAAACTATCAGCTTGCATCGTGATTCATGGCCAAGCCACCAACAACCACCGTGAGCAATTTGCAGCCTGACCATGAGCTTGCAGAGTCATGATTCACAGCAAGGCCATTAGTTCATGACTGACCTAACTACAAACTCACGGCTGCCATGAGTGATTCACAACTTGGCCAAGAGATCACATTTATAAGCTCATGACCATGGCGATTCATAGCCAGACTGTGAGCTCTTCCAGCTAGGTTTGTTGAGTCATTGAGATTACAGAGGTAGCTTGTTAAGGAATCTTCCTCCAGTATGGGGGCCAAGAAAAGATCCAACCACATTGGATCTTTCCAATTAAGTTTATTAAATCGAGATTAAAGAGATGTTCGGTGAACGAAACTCTCTCTAAAATGAGTCTGAAGAAGGATCAATCATATTAAGTTTATTATATACAATTTTATATTTTGTAAGAGACTCAAATTCATATGACAATAATTTTATTGTTAGTGCATCTATACTAGTTTTTCTATCCAAAATGTATAGTTTAGGATAATAAAAATTTCTTTATTAAATTTGAATATCCACTTTTCAATATATTATATATGTTCTCTATTTCTTTTATATCCTCTATAATGTTTAGGAAATGAAATTTATTCCCTAAATTTAGAGAAGTACTATTCATAAATGCATAATTTACGCTTTATTTGAGAGTTTTAAATTGGAGAGAAGGAAAAAGATTTGGATGGTAAAGTGAAAAAAAATAATGTTTGAGAGTTTTTTTATGTAAAGGAAAAGAAAGTGAGGGAAGGGAAAGTTTTCCTTTCATAATTAACATATTTTCCACCCAAAATGGGAGGAAATGGAGGGAAACTTTTGTTGGAGGGAAAATCATTAATTTTTATTCCAAATATACCTTTCAAAAATTAATACAAAATAGTAAAGTGAAAAAAAAATAATGTTTGGGAGTTTTTTTATGTAAAGGAAAAGAAAGTGAGGGAAGGGAAAGTTTTCCTTTCATAATTAAAAGATTTTCCACCCAAAAATGGGAGGAAATGGAGGGAAATTTTTGTTGGAGGGAAAATCATTAATTTTTATTCCAAATATACCTTTCAAAAATTAATACAAAATAAATATATCCGTCTATGTAGAACATGTTTTGTGTTATTTTTGGTGAAGTTAATATCTTGAAATAAATCATGATTTAATGGTTAAATTTTCATTAAATTGATTTATTTTTTATATTATTGGGTGCTCTAACCGTATCAAACATACAATTAGAACTATAAAAAAATAAAAATTATAAAAGTCAAATGAATATATTATTAAGTATTTTCCTTTCACTTTCTTACAACTTCCAAAAAAAAAAAATAATAAAACAACACATCATTTCTCTTCTCTTCCTTTCTTTTCTTCTTTTCTTTTCCCTTCCAACTTCCAAACTATGCCTTAAGGAATAAATAGAGAGCATATTCAAAGATTTTTTAATTATTTTATCCAAAATTTAAAATAAAATTTTTGAATAGAATATCTGATGTAGATACTCTTACTCCCTTTTATTGAATCATTGATATTATTCTTTTTAAAATTATTATTAAAGAAATATTTTTATCTTTGTACAAATTAGCCTTCTAATCCCGTTGTACTCTCATCCGCATCTAATATACCTATCTATGTAAACTCGTATAGCAAACATTAATTGTTCTCACCGTACCAATCTCATCCGATCCTACTTCTCTGTTATCCTCTCAATGATCTCTTCTAGCCCCTTGTTGGCCAACAACTGCCCCTTTTATTCTTGCACTTCTATTGTTATTGTGTCAATCGGCACAAAAACTTTGGTGCCAATACACCTTTTCTTTTATTCTTGTCAAAATGCCTTTTTATTTTTTATTTTTATCAAAACTAATTAATTTAAGAGAACTTGCTTTAGATAAGCTCAACCTAACAAGTTACTTTGTGTTATCTGACTCATCACACCAATTAGTAAAAGTAGTCATTTTTTCCACGGCAACTCCATCATTTTTATAATTTATTTATTAGATAAATTTAAAATATAATATAATTTTAGTTAATTAGAAAAAAATTCTCAATTATAACTTTAATTTTATATACAGTCTCCATATTTAAAAAATTTTATTTTTATTCCCTGCATATAAAATTTTATTTATTTTAATTTTCTCATACAAATATAGTTACTTAATTGCCCCTCATATTTTTTAGATATAAAAAATTAAAAAATGAATAAAATTTCTCTTAAATTCAGCACTTTAAATTAGAATCGAATATATTTTCTATCAAATTATTCCTCATATTTTTTAGATATAAAAAGTTCAAAAATGAGTATAATTTCTATTAAATTCAATACTTTAAACTAGAATAGAATATATTTTCTATCAAATTGAATATGATTTTTTCTACTTAATATATTTTCTTCTAAATTCAGTACTATTTAAAGAAAATTTAATATATTTTCCATCCAATTGAATATCATTTAAAGAGAATCTAATATATTTTCTTTCCAATTGAGGTGAAAAAAAAGTAGTAATCAATTTGATAGAAAATATACTATATTATAGTTTAATGTGCTGAATTTAAAAGAAATGATACTCATTTTTGACTTTTTGCACCTAAAAATATGAGAGGTAATTAGTTAAATTGATGTCCATTATGTTTTGTTAGGGAGTGAAAATAAAGTTTTTTACACATGGGTTGCATGCAAAGTTTAAGTTGTGCTTGAGAACTACATGCAAAATTTCCCATATAATTTATGCATTATTAAAATAGGAGAGGATGAATTATTTGTATCAAGAATTTTAAGTATTTAAGATAATTTTTATAAAAGGATGAAAGAGTCAAGAATCTTACATAAAATGATTTAAATAGAGAAAAGCCTCATGTGTTATTTATAATTATAAAATATCTTTAAAACTTATAAGAATATTTTTAAAAACAACAAGATTTACTATATTATATGAAATTAAACATTAAAATTTGAATTGAACATATTAACATATTAGAGAGAAAATTAAAATTGTAATTATTGAGAAAAAATTCTGAGAAATATATTTAAGATAATAAAGATATTGTATCTAGACAATCAATAAATGTTCCAATTAGATGATGTGAAAATTATAATAAATATACACATCAAACAAGAGAAGATAAAAAAAACACTCGATTAGTAATAATAAAATAAAATAAAATTTATTTAAATAGAAATAATTATATAATAAAAAATAGCATTCAAATAACATAGAAAAATATATCTCACCTAGTGAGATGTACATGAAAGAACCAATAATACCTCCACCTGATACTTCGTATTCTTTTTCAGGAAAATAAAAAGGATTGTGCCAGACATGCACATGAACTAGTTCTGCATCTACATCAATATGACAAATAATTGAATATCTTTTTGTCCTACACAATTTAACAAAAGAAGATAACAACATTTGTGACTTGAATCAGTTTACTGATATCTCATTTTTAATGCAGCATATGAATAATTCAGGTTTCCTCCATTGTTAATGCTTCATTGCTATTGAACAAGGACCTGAGAGCTAACTCATAAGCAGTGAAGATGGCCCCATTCACCAGGAATGCGCGGGTGACTGCTGTTCCAAGCCCTCGAAACAGCACAGCTACACCCTCTTCTCGTACACTCTTGCGGAAGCAATCGACAATTCCGTTGTATTTAGGAGGAGGCTGACCTGCCTCAGGCATTGATTGTGCCTGAAGTCTGGACTTCACCACATCTAGTGGGTAGCAAACAATCCAACTTGCAACTCCGGCCAAACCTCCGGCCACAAGCATTGTGCCGAGGCTTTCTTGGCCATTCTTCCTGCAACCCGGGTGTAGCTTCTCTCTCGCGTACTCGTAGCTCCAGAAGTAGACTCCGTGAGCAGGTGCATCTCGAAGGATTGTGATCATGAGGCCTCGGTATATTCCCTTCACCCCTTCCTTCCTTATGATCTCCCTGGCCATTTCGATAGGCCCCAAACGACGACTTCGGTACCCCCTATTGCCGACCATCTGCAATTGGAGCCTTATCTTGACAAGCTCAACGGGACTTAGTATCAGAGTCTGCAGGCCACCAGTTCCGACTCCACTCAATGCGACATTTCGGTAGGAAGGAGGTTCATTGGTCTTCTTACAATCAAAAGCTCTAGACAAGACTGCATACACCTGAAAGACCATGGCATTCTGCACACAGAAAGAGACATGATTGGCAACGGAAGAAATTCTCCAATGAAATGTTACCAAGAACTTGAACAAAAGTCACATGAACATAGATAGAAGGCATTGATTCAAAGTGTTTGTAATTATTCATGGCTTTTTGTTGCAAGAAATATACACATTTGACCATGTTTAGATTCATAAAGGTGATTTAGGTCAAAACACCTTTCTTCCAAAAAGAGATGTGTTTTGTTAGGTTAGCTTTCACATCGGAGCTGATGTCACAAAACAAAGACGTTCACGATTTGTTTCTCATGTAGAGACTCCTGATTTCCTAGAACAAGCTCTTCCGATTCAACTCACACAATCTAAATCTCTTTTTGTTCTCTTTTCTAGCCGCCGTGTGGTGTCGATCGCTACGTTTATCGACCAAAAAGTTGTCTTGAAGTGGGATCGGAAGAACTTTCATCATGATTCATGAATTAAAACAGAAAGAAGCTTGCTCTTTAATTTCCTCTGATCCCCAATTCTTTGTTTATTCAGAAAACATTATTCTAATCAACCAAAGGAATCACCACCCTTTTCAGGAATTGTTTGAGAAAGGGGAGGACGAGTACCTGGAAGCTGACGGAGGCAAGCGGCGCGGCCATGCCGCGGTAGAGCGCGGCGGGGCCCTCCCGGCCAACGATGCTGCGAAGGAGGCCGATGGCCGAGGGGGGTCGTCGGGCGAGGGTGGAGGCGTTCGAGGAAGCGGGCGTCGGCGGCTGTTGGAGACGGATGCGGAGCGTGTCGAGGGGGTAGCCGGAGATGACCCCGGCCATGCCGCCGATGCCCCCGGCCACGAACTCCCTCCCCCAGCTGTTCGCCATGAACTCCGGCCAGAACTCCATGATCTTCTACTCTCATGCACACCTCCTTCTTGCCCTAAAAAAACACGACTTTTGCACGCCCAAAGGGGGGAACCGATCCGTAAACCTACCAAGGAGGCAGCTTTGCGCGCTCAATCTCTTACTTGTACCCGAAGACGGGCAGGGATGGAGACGAACGAGGATGGGGGGCGGAGACGCTGGCTCTCCTCCTCCTGGGCTTGCGCTGGGATCGAATGCGAGGGGATGATGCAGAGGGAGCAGTGCAGAAGAAGATCGAATGGTGAGGATAAGAAGGGGAATGGAGACGGTTCACGGTTGGCCGCCCTTGTCTCTATCTCGAACGCTCTGGCCTGCTTAGTTTATTAGGAACGAGAGAGCGAGAGAAGTAGTATCTATAAGGGAGGTGCGCCATGTGTGACCGCATAAGGAAGGTCGAAGGGACGGTAAGCGAAGGCGACTATTAGCGATAGGAGAAAGAAAATGGAAAAAGGATGGTAATTGACCAGCAACGACCGCCACGTCATCCTATGAGATTTGGTTGTCAAATAATTAAAATTATTATTATTTTTTTATTTATACCATGACGGCTGTCGCCTGTCGGCCTCTTATTTATAATAATAATAATAATAATAAATAAAATCATACTATATTTGCCAACAACACTGTCGTAGCTTTGATCATAATGGCTATAAATAATTTCAGTCTATTTTTATTTTATATTATAATAATTTTAATTAAAAATTGCTCTATTAATATTTGATTAATTATAATTAAATTAAATTATTTGGCTTTTACGATAGCTTTTTATACGGTGTTGATATACAAATATTTTTAAAATATAAAGTGTTAAGGGCGCTCTTTTAGCCATCTTAATTAGTTAGGCATTAATTTACTATGTCGTAAAATGAAATTATTTTGGATAAAAAATCAAAGGACGTCTGAAATTTAGGTAAATAGTAAAAAAAGGCTTTTATTTTAAATAGAAAAACGTCAAAGGTGTTATTCTCAAAATACACTTTATAAAAAGGTAGATCCGCTACTTTAGCGGTCCCCCTAGTACCGATCTCACGGATATGGAGGGAGGTCCATACAAGTACACAGGTCATAGGCGCATGGTGGGGTAAACCCCAGGTCGTCAGTTCCTGAGAATCGATTCCTGGTTATTACGCAGAGATATCATGCGCTCACCGTCTGCGCTACGCCCTGAGGACGAAAAAAATACACTTTATAACAACTACGGGTGACCAACAACGCTACGTAATATTGATAGCTGCATAATTTTTTTTTTATAATTCAGATATCCAACTCTTATATCTGATTAATCTTACATATGACTAGTATGATCCTATAAAAATTTCTTATAGGATACTAGGATTAATCAAAAACACATATAAGTTCATCATTATAAGTTTTTTAAATTCCTAAATATAATGTACCCTTGGTGAGATTTTAACCTTTGTTGCATAAGAGTCTGTTCCACCTCTTACCATCATATTATAACCCGGAGGCATAATTGTTATAATATTATTCCTTACTTCCTGAGTTATGGCTAGTTGATATAATGTATAATGTTATTCTATAATTGTTTTAACATATAAAAATTACTTTAATAGCTGCTATAATTATTTTAAAATAATTTTAATTAATATAGAATAATTTTGATGAAATTTAAATAATTATGACTATCTTATTAAAGAGTATTTTAATATAATAATATTCAAGATTTTAAAATTTAGAGTTTAAAAAATTAATCAGTAGTTGTTAAAGTGTATAGAAGATACTCATAGTTGTTATAACATTAAAAAAAAAAAAACTTAATTTTTTTAATAGTCAAAGTTTAAGATTTAAAATTTAAAATTGAAAATTTAAGTTTTAATCATAATAATAGGTAGAAGTAATTTGGTGGCTATTAGAAGTTATTCAATAGTTGTGGCGGTGGATAATCGAAAAATTTTATTATTTTATTAAAATCATAAATCTTAAATTATAAATTTTAAATATTATCCTATCAAAATAATTTTTACCAATTTAATCAAAATATCTAAATTTTATTAAAATTATTTTAAATTAATTAAAATTTTTTTAAAAATAATTATATTGGCTAGTTTCGATACGTTGTATAGCGCTCACTGATAAGCCGTTAGCAGAATAAAATATGTCTTTTTTTATTGTTTATTTTTTTATTTTTTTTTAAAGAATACCTTTTTAACATGTCCTTTTGATTTTTGTCTTTTAAAAAATTTTAATAAGTAGAGATCGGGACCCACCGGAGGTGCTCATGTCGGACTCATCACGTGAATGATACACGTGGAGCACTGCTATTTATTATATGTGAATAATGCAATAAATATACTATTTTCTTTAAAAGTTATTATTATCTTTTAAACCGCTTTGTTTTTACTGAATCGAATGAATAAATTTTCAAAATACACAAATCATATATCATAATTTATTAATTTATATATTCACATTTTATTTTAGTCTCATTCTTAAATCAATTTGATTGAAAAAAAATAAATCAATCCGACTAAAATTTTTTCTAAGCCAAATTAATTTCATTCTATTTAAAAAATTCATTAATTGATTTCGACCAAAATCGGTTGATGGATTTAAATACTTCGGAATGATATGAAATCGGTTACTATATATTAGTCTAGCTCTCCTAATTATAAAAATGATATCAAATATCAATTTAACTCAATATATTAGCAATAGTGATTCTTTAACATGAATTAGTTTTCGGATATATTCGTACTCAAAAAATTACTTCTTTCAATATATTAGGTCAAATTGATGTTTAATAGTATTTTAATAATTAGGAGAACTAGATTAATACATAGAAACTGATTTCGTATAATTCCGAAGTTTCTAAGTCCATCAGTCGATTTTGGTCGAAATCATAAACCTAGAGATCTTAAAATGACATGAAACCAGTCTTATGTGTTCGTCTAGTTTTCCTGATTGTAAAAATACTATCAAATATAAATTTGACGCAATATATTGAGAGCAATAATTTTTTTAAGACTATGGCCGAATGAACCTAAATAAAATCAATATAAGTTCATTCGGCCAAAATCAGTTAATGTACCTAGAGAGTTTGGAATGAAGTGAAATTAGATTCTATGAGTTCTTCTAGTTCTTATGATTATATTCATGCTCTTAAACATTAATTTGACCTAATATATTGAGAACAGTGATTTTTTTAATATTAATTAATTTTTCGGACACATTCATGTTTAAAAAATTACTGTTCTTAACATATTTGGTTAAATTGATGTTTGATAGCATTTTTACTATTAGGAGAACTAAATGAACACATAAGAACCGATTTCATATTTTTTTTGAGGTCTCTAGGTCCATCAGTCCATTTCGACCGAAACCGACTGATAGATCTAGAGACCTCAAAATATGTTTTTATGCGTTTATCTAGTTCTTCTTATTGTAAAAATACTATCAAACATTAATTTGATCGAATACATTGAGAGTAGTGATTTTTTAAACATAAATTAATTTTTCGGATATATTCGTGTTTTAAAATCACAACTCTCAATATATTAGATAAAATTAATATTTAATAGTATTTTTACAATCAAAAAAATTAAGCGAATACATAAAATTGATTTCATGTTATTTCGATATCTCTAGGTCCATCAGTCGATTTTAATTTACTAATAATTTTTTTTTAAAACATAGAAAGAAATAAATTCGATTGTAAACAAAATCAATCGACTATTTTTTTTCTAATTAAATTGATTTGAGGAAGAAAAAAAAAAGATACATGATTTAATAATTTTAAAACTATAATATATAATTTAAATATTTTGAAAACCTATCTAGAGTTGATAAAAAAAACCGTCTTTTTCAATTGCATATGCTTGAATTCTTTTTATAGGCATTTGTTAAATTATTTTTTTATATGACTATATTCACACTTTAATACAAACGTGAGCATGTTTTTTTTCTTGCAAACTGGTATGAGTCATCAGACTTTAAATTTTAGCTTGAAATAAAACTAAAAACAAATAAATGTTTTGAAATTAATTTATTTTTAGCTTAAAATCAATTTTATTTTAGATGAATTCTTTCAACATTATTTAGTGTTTGATTAATTTAATGACACTAGAAATACAAATAGTATATTTTTAAAGTAGGTGCTAGCCCAAGCTATAAAATTAAAATCTTAGGCTCGTCAAGCCACCTTTATTTTTTATTAATTAATTTTTAAAAAATTAAAATGCACACCAAGGTTTGCCACCTTAAAAAAAGAATTAACAATAAAAGGTTGAAAATAAAATAAAATAAAATGTTGAAATCCATATAGCAATTTGATTATCCTTTTGAGTTGTCCCATACAGTCTTACTATTTCAGCTCTAAATTAATTTTCATCTTTGAGTAAGTTTCAATATTATTCAAATCATGTACCTAATTTTTATAATATCTAAACTATATATCATATTTTTAAAATATCATACTTCTTTTTTACAGATCCATCAATTAATTTCATCTGAAAATAATTGATAGATCTTGAAAATTTCAAATTATTTCAAATTAAAATAGTGTACTTTTGAAAAGCTACTTAATGTATTTATGTCATAGAATTTAACTTTAATAGCATAAATTAAGAATAATGAATTTTTGAACTTACAAGATTTGATAAAATTTATCATAAGCTCATTATAAGACACAGGATAATAATATCCACTAATCAACACCATTAATAGATTCCTAGAACTCCCATGACTCAAAAAATATCAAATTTTTATTTTTTTTTAATGGTGCAAATCAATCAATCAATTTTATCCAAAATTTTTTGATGAACTTAGAAAACTCCTAATCATTTTAAAGCAAAATTAATATAATCATATAGTCATATAGTCATGAAAGTCTCCCTAATTTATCCATGCTCTCGTATCTAAATTTGATAGCATTAATTAAGAGCAATGAATTTTTAAACTTGTAAAGGCTCTATAAAATTTATCATAAACTCATTATAAGGACTATGACAATGATACTCACTAACCAACATCAATAATGAGTTCTTAAAACTCCCCATGTTCGAAAAATATCTAACTTTTAAATTTTTGAATGGTGTAGTTTCGGACGAAACTGACCAATGAATCTAGAGAACTTCAAATCACTTTAAGACAAAATCAATATACTCTTGAAAATCTCCTTAAAATATCTATGCTTTTATATTTGAATTCAATAATGTAAATTGAGAATAGTGAATTTTTGAATTAGTAGAGTAAAAATTTAGAGATGTGCTTTCAATTTAAGTCACTGCTCTAAATTTACGCTATCAATTTAAATCCAAAGACATAGATAAATTAAGGAGGTTTCTAGAAGTATATTATTTGTTTTGTTTGAAATAATTCGAAGATCTCTAGATCCATCAGTTAATTTTGGACAAAATTAAATGATATACTTATAGAGAAAGAGGAAGGGTATTTTAGAAATATGGTTCGTGATTAGGGATGACAATTTTGTTAGTTAGAGCCCTAAAGTCAATCATATGATGATTGTTGTATGGACTCATTGTATCATATTCCTATGTATATAAAGGTATTTATTTTGGTTATTATACTTACTTGTATTGGTGCCAAATAACTAAGTATAATAGCGTCGTTGAGTAGAAGTTCTTATATATATCAATCGATTGGTTGAATCGATAGTGAGATGATATAGAGAACATTAGTCTTAACCATTCCTAGTCAAGTATTAACATTCAGGGACAATGTTAGTGCGATGAGACTAGCATGTAGGTCAACTCGATATCTTGATCTCACAAGTCATGGATATAGAGATATCAAGTTGACACATGAGTATGCATTGGAGAATGTATACTAAATGACCCGTCATGAGAAAGTATCATGGATCGTTATATGAGTGTCATATACTTTCTCATGTGGCTATTAGTATGACTTTTAGTCCTTGGACCTAAAGTCACCATGGTTCCCTACATAAGTAGTTGCATACTTTGACTTCGTCAAACGTCACCCGTAATTGGGTGGACTATAAAGGCGATTACTAGGTATGTAACAAATTATGCGGAGGGATATGAGTGATGTAGATGGGATCTATCCCTCCTATATAACGGGAGTGACATCGTTATTCTTGATAGAGTGAGACCACTAAGTGCATGACCATGCCCAAATGATTCAATATGAGATATTGAGCTCATTTGATTAAAGTGAGTCTACTTGGAGTTCAAGATTTAGATTGATCAAAGGATGCCACCGGCTATGCCTCAAATTGATCAATCTAGATGTCAACGATAGAAAGACATTTGTCATATATTGTGAAGAGTCACAATTAGTAGTCACAAAGGTGATGTTGGATCTCAACATTCTTGTAACTTGGGTAGTAATGATGTGTTGCTAGATACCGCTCATTACTTATGCTTCTAAATGGGTTTAGGAGCATTGCCAACGTTACAAGAACCTATAGGGTCACACACAAAGGGCAATTAGATGGAGATTAGGTTCATTTGATGAACCAAGAGGATTAGGTTCATGTGATGAACCAAATTAGATTAAGAGTAATCCAAACTAGACTAATTGAGTTGGACTTAATTTGATTCATGTGTCCAATGAGTCTAATTTAGATTATGACTCATTGAATCAATTTAATTTAATGGATAGAGATTCACTAAATTAAATTGACTTGAATCAAAGGTTGGATTAGATCAACCATGGGATAATTTAAGTCAAGTTTGACTTGACTTGAGAGGGAAGATGAAGAGTCAAGTTTGACTTGACCTTGACTTGACCAAATGTCATGTCATTGTGACTTGGCAAAGGGCCGGCCAATGATGATGTGTCACATCATCAAAGGTTACATGAGTGCGTGCCACCTCATGAGGGAGACCAAGAGTTGTGACCCTTGGTATACCATGGAGATAAAAACTCCTCCATTAAGTGGCCGACCACTTAAGTGTGCATTAGGTGTGCTTGTGTAACTCCATCTTCTTCCTCCTCTTATCTTTCTCCCTCTCCTCCTCCTTGGCCGAAACCTCCATGAGTGCTAGCACACTCTAAGGTTTCTTCTCCATCCTTTTTGTTCTGTGGATACACATAGAGGGGTGTTCACTTGACACCCTTGAGATCCGGCGAACCTTGGACGAGCGGGATAAGCGAAGGGCTTCGCATCAAAGGTATAACTTCTCTACTCTCTACCATGTAGATCTAGTGTAGATCTATGTTAGAAAATCATGTACATGAAATTTTAATCTTCGCACGGATCCGGTGACATGGGACTTCGGGGTTTCCGCAACGCAAAAAGTGGTTTTTGCGGCTCGAAAGTCCCAACAGTGGTATCAGAGCCACGTGCGAAGCGTGTACGTGTTTTATTTTGGTTTTTATGAAAAACTACAGATTTGTAAGTTTCTGTATATTTACTGTTTTATGTATTTTATGGGTATTTTTCTTGTAAAAGCGGAGCAACAAGTGTTTGGTCACTTGTAGGCTTTGACTACCGAGAAACACCTTCCGAAACGGCAAGATCTCGCCCAAAATGTTTTGGGACAGTGGCTTAGGGCACTGTAAGATCGTCGTGGGACACTCGTGAGACTCATTTCATGAGAAGGGGTGCTGCCCCTAACCCCGCAAAGGGCATTGTCCCGCGATCGCACCCGAAAACCGCTAAACGAGACCGCCGGGAAGTTGTAATTTATAAAATTGTAAAAATAGTAGAAAAAATTATAGAAATTTATGGAAATTACATAATTTAGAATTATGTATAATTTTTGTGATGGTCATGGCCTAAAGACCCAATAAGATTGGACAAAATGTGTTGTAATTCATATTATGGCCTGACGCCATTTTGTGTGATGTGCGTGTTGTATTTGCTATGCGACCTGCACATCGTGCCTTTCTCTATTTTAATATTCTTGTTGTAAAATAGTTTTAGACTCGAATGTAACTCGAGTTTCACCTTTTTGTAATGTACAAAATAAGGCGGTGGAAGGTCCACTCGAGGAGGAGTTACGAGGAGGGTGCGAGTAACCCATGGCGGTCAAAGGGAGGAGCTTGGAGAAGCTGCTGACCTTAGGATTGACCGTCTGATCTTCTCATTGGCTTGAGAAGATCGTAGTAGGGTCATGATCTAATCGCAATTTAATTAATTGCTTGTGTGTGTGTATGTGATGCATGCTAGAGTAAAGTAATTAATTAGTGCCTTAACAATTAGATTAGATCTAAATCGCGTATATGATGCACCACGATTAGATTAGATCTTAATCGCGTCAACTCAAAATACCTACCATGTCGTGATACCCATCACTACCTCGATCACATGTTGTTGTTGAATCTGCTAAAGCAGAGCAATGCATATTATCTTGGTAGGGTACGGAGGGACAATCTTGGTCCCGCCTATCAACGCCTGGGTGAGTACAAACTCAATTAGATTGAGTAAAACTAGTTAAGAAGAAGAGAAGTGAGACTTCTACTTCAGGTATATATGTTATCAAAGTCAATCTATCTATTTCTTCATCATGGGTATTAGATACCGGATGTGTTTCTCACATTTGTACTAATGTGCAGGCATTGAGAAATAGCAGAGCATTGACGAAGGGCGAGGTGGACCTACGAGTAGGCAATGGAGCATGGGTTGCTGCTGTTGCTGTAGGGACTTACTTTCTATCTCTACCCTCTGGGCTTGTACTAGAATTAGATGAATGTTGTTATGTGCCTGCTCTTACTAAGAACATAATTTCAGTTTCTTGTTTGGACAAGAAAGATTTTTTATTTATAATAAAGAACAAATGTTGTTCAGTTTATTTAAATGATATGTTCTATTGTAGTGCACCTCTGATGAACGGACTCTATATTCTAGACTTAGAGAACCCCATCTATAACATAAATACCAAAAGATTCAAATCAAATGAAATGAATCAAACCTATCTTTGGCACTGTCGCTTAGGTCATATAAATGACAAACGCTTATCCCAGCTCCATAAAGATGGTTTGCTGGACTCATTTGATTTTGAATCATATGAGACATGTGAGTCATGCCTACTAGGCAAGATGACCAAGACTCCCTTTAGTGGACACAGCGAAAGAGCGACTGACTTGTTAGGACTTATACATAGTGATGTATGTGGCCCTTTCAATGTCGCTGCCAGAGGTGGTTATAGGTACTTTATTACATTTACTGATGACTTCAGTAGATATGGTTATGTGTATTTGATGACACATAAATCAGAATCCTTTGAAAAGTTCAAAGCATTCAAGAATGAAGTACAAAACCAGCTTAGCAAGAGTATTAAGATACTTTGATCAGATCAAGGTGGAGAATACCTTAGCCATGAGTTTCATGACTATCTAGCTGAGTGTGAGATTCTATCTCAACTTAGTCCTCCTGGAACACCACAGTGGAATGGTGTATCCGAAAGGAGGAATCGTACCCTATTAGATATGGTATGGTCTATGATGAGTTACACAGAGCTTCCTATATCTCTTTGGGGCTATGCTCTGGACACAGCAGCCTTCATACTCAACCGTGTTCCATTCAAGGCTGTGATAAAGACACCATATAGGATATGGACTGGGAGAGATGCTCAGGTGTCTTTTATGAGGATTTGGGGTTGTGAGGCTTACGTTCGACCTCAAGTCTCGGACAAACTGGGACCCAAATCCGATAAGTGCTATTTTATTGGATATCCCAAGGAAACGAAGAGATATTACTTCTACATTCCTAGTCAATACAAAGTAGTTGTGGCTAAGACTGGGATTTTTCTAGAAAGAGACTTTGTTTCTAGAAAAACTAGTGGGAGTACATTCAATCTTGAAAAAGTTCAGGATATGGACCATAGCACTGAAGCCTTGATGGAAGTTGAACTGGAACCACAAAGTGTTGTGGATGATGAGATTGTTCCACAAGGAGTTGAGGAACAACAACCAGTTCAAGTAGACCTACCTCTTCGCAGGTCAGATAGGGTACGTCGTCAGCCTGAGAGATACTCATTTATCTTGTCTGACCATGATGACGCTATGCACATTGAGAATGAGCCTACCTCTTATCAGGAAGCTGTGATGAGACCAGATTCTGAGAAATGGCTAGAGGCCATGAGATCCGAAATGAAATCCATGTACACCAACCAAGTATGGACTTTGGTTGATCCACCTGAAGGGATAAAACTCATTGGGTGTAAGTGGGTCTTTAAGAGAAAGACTGACATGGATGGACTAATATATAAGGGTCGTCTGAGAGCTAAAGGTTTCAAGTAAATTCATGGTATTGACTATGATGAAACCTTTTCTCCAGTAGCGATGTTTAAGTCCATTCAGATCATGCTTGCTATTGCAGCATACCACGATTATGAGATCTGATAGATGGATGTCAAAACCGTGTTTCTGAATGGAAACTTGCTCGAGGATGTGTACATGACACAACCTGAGGGTTTTATAGATCCACAACATACTGGCAGAGTATGCAAGCTACATAAGTCCATTTATGGACTAAAGTAAGCTTCTCGGAGCTGGAATCTTCGATTCGATGTTGCAATCAAACAGTTTGGTTTCATCAAGAATGAAGATGAATCCTGTGTCTACAAGAAGGTTGTAGGGAAGACAGTTGTCTTCCTTGTATTGTATATGGATGACATACTACTCATTGAGAACGACATCCCTTTGCTGCAGTCTGTAAAGACTTGGCTAAGGAATTGTTTTTCAATAAAGGACTTAGGTGAAGCAACTTGCATTCTAGGCATAAAGATCTATAGAGATAGATCTAAGAGATTGCTTATCCTAAGTCAGAGTACATATATTGACAAGGTATTACTACGGTTTGCCATGCAGAATTCCAAGAAAGGATTTCTGCCGATGTCACATGGTGTGAGTCTTTCGAAGACTCAAATTCCCTCTTCTAGAGAGGAGAGAGACCGCATGAATCAGATCCTTTATGCTTCAGCCATAGGATCTATCATGTACGCCATGCTATGTACTCATCCTGATGTCTCGTATGCTTTGAGCATGACGAGCAGATACCAGTCAGATCCAGGTGGAAGTCATTGGATAGCGGTTAAGAATATTCTTAAGTACTTTAGAAGGACTAAAGAATATTTCTTAATATATGGAGGCGATGACGAGCTAGCTGTAAAGGGTTACAGTGATGCTAGCTTCCAAACTGACCAGGATGATTATCGATCGCAGTCTAGGTTCGTGTTTTGCATAAATGGTGGTGCTGTGAGCTGAAAAAGTTCGAAGCAGGACACAGTCGCTGATTCTACAACAGAGGCCGAGTATATTGTTGCATCAGAAGCAGCAAAGGAGGCAGTTTGGATCCGCAAGTTCATTACTGAGCTTGGGGTGGTTCCTAGTATAGCCGATCCGATAGAGCTCTACTGTTACAACAATGGAGCAATTGCACAGGCTAAGGAACCTCGCTCACACCAGCGGACCAAACACATACTACGGCGCTTCCATCTCATTCAAGAGATCATCGATAGAGGAGATGTGAAGATTTGCAGAGTACCCACAGAGACTAACATCGTTGATCCCTTGACCAAGGCTTTGACACAGAGAAAGCATTATGGTCACACTAGGTCATTGGGTATTAGACCCTACACTGATTGGCAGTAGTGCTAGTGGGAGATTGTTAGTTAGAGTCCTAGAGCCAATCATATGATGATTGTTGTATGGACTCATTGTATCATATTCCTATGTATATAAAGGCATTTGTTTTGGTTATTATACTTACTTATATTGGTGCCAAATAACTAAGTATAATAGCGTCCTTGAGTAGAAGGTTCTTATCTATATCAATCGATTGGTTGAATCGATAGTGAGATGATATAGAGAACACTACTCTTAATCATTCATAGTCAAGTATTAACATTCAGGGGCAATGTTAGTGCGATGAGACTAGCATGTAGGTTAACTCGATGACTTGATCTCACAAGTCATGGATATAGAGATATCAAGTTGATACATGAGTATGCATTGGAGAATGTATACTGAATGACCCGCCATGAGAAAGTATCATGGATCATTATATGAGTGTCATATACTTTCTCATGTGGCTATTAATATGACTATTAGTCCTTGGACCTGAAGTCACCATGGTTCCCTACATAAGGAGTTGCATACTTTGGCTTCGTCAAACGTCACCCGTAACTGGGTGGACTATAAAGGCGATTACTGGGTATGTAACAAATTATGCAGAGGGATGTGAGTGATGTAGATGGGATCTATCCCTCCTATATAACGGGAGTGACATCGTTATTCTTGATAGAGTGAGACCACTAAGTGCATGACCATGCCCAAATGAGTCAATATGAGATATTGAGATCATTTGATTAAAGTGAGTCTACTTGGAGTTTAAGATTTAGATTGATCAGAGGATGCCACCGTCTATGCCTCAAATTGATCAATCTAGATGTCAAGGATAGAAGGACATTTGTCATATATTGTGAAGAGTCACAATTAGTAGTCACAAAGGTGATGTTGGATCTCAACATTCTTGTAACTTGGGTAGTAATGATGTGTTGCTAGATACCGCTCATTACTTATGCTTCTAAATGAGTTTAGGAGCATTGCCAACGTTACAAGAACCTATAGGGTCACACACATAGGGCAATTAGATGGAGATTAAGTTCATTTGATGAACCAAGAGGATTAGGTTCATGTGATGAACCAAATTGGATTAAGAGTAATCCAAACTAGACTAATTGAGTTGGACTTAATTTGATTCATGTGTCCAATGAGTCTAATTTAGATTATGACTCATTGAATCAATTTAATTTAATGGATAGAGATTCACTAAATTAAATTGACTTGAATCAAAGGTTGGATTAGATCAACCATGGGATAATTTAAGTCAAGTTTTACTTGACTTGAGAGGGAAGATGAAGAGTCAAATTTGACTTGACCTTGACTTGACCAATTGCCATGATCATTGTGACTTGGCATAGGGCCGGCCAATGATGATGTGCCACATCATCAAAGGTTACATGAGTGTGTGCCACCTCATGAGGGAGACCAAGAGTTGTGACCCTTGGTATACCATGGAGATAAAAACTCCTCCATTAAGTGGTCGACCACTTAAGTGTGCATTTAGTGTGCTTGTGTAACTCCATCTTCTTCCTCCTCTCATCTTTCTCCCTCTCCTCCTTCTTGGATGAAACCTCCATGAGTTCTAGGGCACTCTAAGGTTTCTTCTCCATCCTTTTTATTGGTGTGGATACACATAGAGGGGTGTTCACTTGACACCCTTGAGATCCGGAGCACCTTGGACGAGCGGGATATGCGAAGGGCTTCGCATCAAAGGTATAACTTCTCTACCCTCTACCATGTAGATCTAGTGTAGATCTAGGTTAGAAAAAACATGTACACAAAATTTTAATCTTCGCACGGATCTTGTGGCATGAGATTTCGGGGTTTTCGCAACGCAAAAAGCTATTTTTGCGGCTCGAAAGTCCCAACAAATTTTCCTTCGAACCTGATGGAGGATCCGATATCCGTCCTGAATAGAGGAGGTGTCACGCCCTGGGGGAATCCTTGCCAGAAGAAATTTCGGCAACATCTCCCTTGTACTGGTGACAATCTGAAACTTACTACATCAATCCAGATACCTCGACCAATACGGCCGGAACAATAACAATAAATAATAATGCAAACTCCCACGCAGTTTAATAGTAATACTA
Source organism: Zingiber officinale (assembly GCF_018446385.1). Taxonomy (NCBI): domain Eukaryota; kingdom Viridiplantae; phylum Streptophyta; class Magnoliopsida; order Zingiberales; family Zingiberaceae; genus Zingiber; species Zingiber officinale. Next base: position 62,205,971 of record NC_055989.1, on the reverse strand, counting down.
AACTAAAGCAATGATAAGGAAAAATCATCTCAAAAATCCTACTCAACTACACCCATAAACCTCAAATCACGATATCCTACTCAACTACACCCATAAAACTCAAATCACAACGCAATAAAAATCAACTCACCTCTTCTGTCATCTAGGCAGACATGTAATGGAACAAATCTAATAAAACCCATCAAAAATTAAAACAAAACCATACCATATCCATAGAAACAAAACTAGTACAAGTCTAGATAGTATAATAAAAAAAGAAACCAAAAAATTATCCTCGCGAACTGCAGGGGTACTAGTGACTGGAACTCTCAGGACAACCTCAACCTGAAATAGTAATAACCACGGGGTGAGTCAACTACTCAGCGGGTAAATACTGACATACATAGTAAGAAATATAACAAATAGAACTAATCATGCGTACAATCTCCTGATATAAGAAGGATAAATGCAACTGAATAAAATAGGAGAACAACTGTACTAACCAGGACCTGGTGTATGGATAATAAACTGAGAGGTATATAGAAATCCTGTATGCATGTCAAACATATGCATCCACCCAATATGCAGCAAATAAATGTAGCAAACACAAGCAATAAATGTATCAATGCGTATGATGCCAATGACATGTCCTGGTCACCCCTACTGCCAGTCAGCCATCTCACACACGATGGTGAGACCGAGTGGGTAGGGCTGTGACAACCGTGCACTCTGCCATCACTGCTCCTGATGAGTGACCGAGTGGACGGGATGCTGTCGGAGTACACCTATCCTCCTTACCCCAAATCATAAGTAGGGGAGCTCAATGCTCTCATCAACCTGAGCAAGTCCAGAGAGGGATCCCTGTCCTGCTACAACGCTGCGTCACACTACCCATGAGTGGACCAACGGAGCCCTTGATAGAGCAACCTGCTGCAACACACCCTGCCTGATAAAATCCACTAACCCATGAGTGGTTGTGTGTGCAGATTCATGTAACTGACGATGTGTTCAATAATAATGGAGCCGACTATCGCACAACATGCAATCATGCGAGATGGTGCATGACACTAAGCATGGAAATATCCTGAACCTATCAATCTCTACAAAATGTGTACCATAGAACAAATTGACTAAATCAATGGTCTAGGTACGCAGGTCAGATAAAATATCAAAACCTAGGTCCTGAACATAATAAAGCATGGTTATGTCACTACCTCTATAAGCATATATAATCATGTGGTAATAACATGAAATGCATAACAGGTAAACCAACATGTAACAGGTATCTGGTAGTGATAAACCGATGCAGATATGAAACATAATCATTACTATTTGTTAAAAACTACTATGCATATCAAATGACATATCTAAAAGATAAGTCATGGTACTCGCCTCCAATAGAAAGGTCCAATCCAACGTCGAGATACTCGTCTCGCGTCAAAGTCCTGTGTCACCAATAAATATATATTTTTATTTAGCTATAATTTAAATGAATAACTAAATAAAATCCTTAAAAATAATTTAGGGAAAACCCCTAAACCATAAACCTCAACCTACCTAAATTAAATCCAACACAATTAACGAACCTTAATTAGATCCATCATACACATATACTTTCATGAATAATTACTAACCATTCCCCCATCATATAGGATTAGGCTAATCATGAAACAAACTCCAAAACTCAGTGCCCAACTATTAGGCCACTGCCAGATATACGAGCTGTCAGAAAATAGTGACTGGTGCCACAGTGACCAGCCCAACCATTAATTCAAATTTGAGCTACAACAAGAAACAAATTCCTACTTCTTACCGCAATTCGGATGTATCACTGTTGATCCAAAATCGAAGACATTGGCTACTGAAACAAGAATGGAGCCGCTGTTGGAAACCAAGAAAACACCAATGTGATCAATTAACCCACTAGCACAAGAATTGGGAAAACAGAACCCTACCTGCCTTACACTAATCTTCTTCCTCTGTCCTTGAATCTGTGTCTTCTCTGTGGAGGAGGCAACGCATGGGAGGTGTGACCACAGTGAGGTCGTGAGGGAGAAGGTATGGAGGCAGTAGCGTGAGGGAAGAAAAGCTCGCCACTGGATGGCTAGTCGACTGACGCTAGGGCACAAGGTCAGCGGCGCTGCTCGGGTCGAGAGACGGTAGCGACGTCGGCAGGGCATAGTGGCAGCAGCCGACGCTAGGGTACAAGGAAAGGAGAAGCGAAGTTCGGCGAAGCAGACTCGACGACGTCACGATTAAATCTAGGGCAGAGGATCACGGGTGCTAGTGTGAGGCGCCGGCGCTAGATCAAGGACCGACAGTGGTTTGTGCGTTGCCGGCGCTTGGGTAGGGATAGAAAAGGATCGGCTCGGGGAGGAAGAAGGAGAAGAGAAGAAGAGGATTGGGCAGAGGCGAGACTTGTCCAGGGTTTTGTATGCAAGTGGAGGAAGACACCGCCGTGTGCGGTTAGGGCAAGGGAGGAGACGGCGCGAAGGAGGGGGCGATGGCGTTCGGCTGGGGAGAAGAAAAAAAAGGAAAAAAAAAGAAAAGAAAAATAACTTTTCCTCGCTTAAATGGGGTACCTTAAACAGGCTTTCCCGGGGTCCAGTTTTTATCCCCAAAACTGAAGCCATACGGTCTCCGAAAAAATTTCTGAAAATTTCCTTATGGTTATTTTGTTGGGTTTTTCGGGCCGCGAAAACCGCTTTTCGCGTCGCGGAAACCCCGAATCGCCCAAGCCACGGATCTCGTGCAAGGTAAAATCGAACGAAAATACGAGTACGAGTTTGAAAACTTTAATCTACAGTAGATCTACATAAGGATAAACCATTTATACCTTTGATGCGATGCCCTTCGCGTTCCCGCTCGTCCAAATGATGCCAGATCTCAAGACCGTCAAGCGCCGGTCCTCTAGAAGTATCCACACGGACACACTAGATGGAGATGACCAAAAACCAAGGTGTGCTAGCACCTATGTGGTTCGGCCAAGGGAGGAGAGGGAGAGGGAGAGCTTGAGAGGGAGAAGGAGGAAGATGCACACAAGTGAATGAAAAATGAATTTCTTCACCCAAAAACAAAGTGGCCGGCAACTTTTCAAAATTCACATTAATTGCATTAATTGCAATTAATATGAAACCATAAAATCACATTAATTACAATTAATATGAAACCATTAAGAGAGTGGCTTTGTCACTTCCATGAGGTGGCACCCATGATGATGTGGAACATCATTATTGGTCCACCTAATGCCAACTCACCAATGAGGTGGCAAAAGGTCAAGTCAAAATTGACCTTTGGTCTTCCTTCTCAAGTCAAGTCAAACTTGACTCAATCTCTACCATGGTGGATCTAATCCAACCATTTGATCCGAGCCAACTTAATATAATGAATCTAATTCATTAAATTAAATTGATTCAATGAGTCAAAATCTAAATTAGACTCATTTAACACATGAATCAACTTGAGTCAAACTCAAGTTAGCCCAATTAGGATTACTCTTAATCCAATTTGATTCATCAAATGAATCTAATCCTCTTGGTTCATCATATGAACCTAATCTCCACCTAATTGTCCTAAGTGTGTGACCCTATAAGTTCTTGTAACGTTGGCAATGCCCTAAACCCATTTAGGAGCATAAGTAATGAGCGGTATCTAGCAACACATCATTACTACCCAAGTTACAAGAATGTCGAGATCCGACATCACCTTGTGACTACCAATTGTGACTACTCACAAAATAATGACAAGTGTCATTCTATCCTAGACATCTAGATTGATCAATATGAGGCATAGACCGTGTCATCCTCTAATCAATCTAAATCTTGAACTCCAAGTTAGACTCACTCGATCAAATGAGCTCAACATCTAATGTTGACTCATTTGGGCATAACCATGCACTTAGTGGTCTCACTCTATCAAGAATACAGATGTCGCTCCCGTCATATGAGAGGGATAGATTCCATCTACATCACTCACATCCCTCTACATAATTCATTATATACCCAGTAATCGCCTTTATAGTCCACCCAGTTACGGGTGACGTTTGACGAAACTAAAGTACATAACTCCTTATGTAGGGATCTATGGTGACTTCAGGTCTAAGGACTAATAGTCATACTAATAGCCACATGAGAAAGTATATGACACTCATATAACGATCCATGATACTTTCTCATAGCGGGTCATTCAATATACATTCTCTAATGCATACCCATGTGTCAGCTTGATATCTCTATATCCATGACTTGTGAGATCAAGTCATCGAGCTGACCTACATGCTAGTCTTATTGTATTAACATTGTCCCTGAATGCTAATACTCGACTAGGAATGATTTAGAGTAGTGTTCCCTATATCATCTCACTATCGATTCAACTAATCGATTGATATAGGTATGAACCTTCTACTCAAGGACGCTATTATACTTAGTCTATTTGACACTAATATAAATAAGTATAATAACGAAACAAATGCCTTTATTAATATACAAGAATAATGATATACATGAGTCCATACAATCATCAAATGATTGGCTCTAGGGCTCTAACTAACAATCTCCCACTAGCACTAGTGCCAATCAGTATAGGCTCTAAGGCCTAAAGACCTAGTGTGACCATCATGCTTCCTCTGTGCCAAAGCCTTGGTCAAGGGATCTGCAATGTTAGCCTCTGTAGGTACTCTGCAAATCTTCACATCTCCTCTATCGATAATCTCTCGAATGAGATGGAAGCGCCGTAGTATATGCTTGGTCCGCTGGTGTGAGCGAAGTTCCTTCGCCTGTGCTATAGCTCCATTGTTGTCACAATAAAGCTCAACTGGATCAGCGATGCTAGGAACCACCCCAAGTTCAGTAATGAACTTGTGGATCCAAACTGCCTCCTTTGCTGCCTCTGATGCAGCAATATACTCGACTTCTGTTGTAGAATCAGCTACTGTATCCTGCTTCGAACTCTTCCAGCTGACAGCACCACCATTAATGCAAAATACGAACCCTGACTGCGATCGATAATCATCCTGATCGGTCTGGAAGCTGGCATCACTGTAACCCTTTACAGTTAGCTCAGCATTGCCTCCATATATCAAGAAATATTCTTTAGTCCTTCGTAAGTACTTAAGAATATTCTTGACCGCTATCCAGTGACTTTCACCTGACTGGTATCTGCTCGTCATGCTCAAAGCATACGAGACATCAGGTCGAGTACATAGCATGGCGTACATGATCGATCCTATGGCTGATGCATAAGGGATCTGATCCATGCGATCTCTCTCCTCTCTAGACGAGGGACCTTGAGTCTTCGAAAGACTCACGCCATGTGACATCGGCAGAAATCCCTTCTTGGAATTCTGTATGGCAAACCGAAGGAGTACCTTGTCAATGTATGTACTCTGACTTAGGCCAAGCAATCTCTTAGATCTATCTCTATAGATCTGTATCCCTAGAATGCGGGATGCCTCACCTAAGTCCTTCATTGAGAAGCAACTCCCTAGCCAGGTCTTGACAGACTGAAGCATAGGGATGTCCTTCCCAATGAGTAGTATGTCATCCACATACAATATGAGGAAGACAACTATGTCCCCTACAACCTTCTTGTAGACACAAGGCTCATCTTCGTTCTTGATGAAACCAAACTGTTTGATCGCATCATCGAATCGAAGATTCCAGCTCCGAGAAGCTTGCTTTAGTCCATAAATGGACCTATGCAGCTTGCATACTCTACTAGTATGCTGTGGATCTACAAAACCCTCAGGTTGTGTCATGTACACATCCTCGAGTAGGTTTCCATTCAGAAACGCGGTTTTGACATCCATCTGCCATATCTCATAGTCATGGTAGGCTGCAATAGCAAGCATGATCCGAATGGACTTAAACATCGCCACTGGAGAAAAGGTTTCATCATAGTCAATACCATGAATCTGCTTGAAACCTTTAGCTACCAAGCGACCCTTATAGATAAGTCCATCCATGTCAGTCTTTCTCTTAAAGACCCACTTGCACCCAATGGGTTTTACCCCTTCAGGTGGATCAACCAAAGTCCATACTTGGTTGGTGTACATGGATTCTATCTCGGATCTCATGGCTTCTAGCCATTTCTCAGAATCTGGTCTCATCACAGCTTCCTGATAGGTGGTAGGCTCATCCTCTATGAGCACAATGTCATCATGGTCAGACAAGAGAAATGAGTATCTCTCAGGCTGACGACGTACCCTATCAGACCTGCGAAGAGGTATGTCTACTTGAACTGGTTGTTGTTCCTCAACTCCTTGTAGAACAACATCATCCACAACACTTTGTGGTTCCAGTTCAATTTCCATCGAGGCATCAGTGCTATTGTTCGCATCTTGAACTTCTTCAAGATCGAACGTGCTCCCACTAGTCTTTCTAGAAACAAAATCCCTTTCTAGAAAGACCCCAGTCTTTGCCACAACTACCTTGGGAATGTAGAAATAATATCCTTAGTTTCCTTGGGATATCCGATGAAATAGCACTTGTCGGATTTAGGTCCTAATTTGTCTGAGACTTGACGTCGATCGTAAGCCTCACAACCCCAAATCCTCATAAAGACACTGGCATCTCTCCCGGTCCATATCCTATATGGTGTCTTTATCACGGCCTGATGGAACTCGGTTGAGTATGAAAGCCGCCGTCTAGAGTATATCCCCATAGATATGTCGGAAGATCATGTGACTCATCATAGATCGTACCATATCTAATAAGGTACGATTCTTCCTTTCGGATACACCATTCCACTGTGGTGTTCCAGGAGGAGTGAGTTGAGATAAAATCCCACACTCGGCTAAGTAGTCACGAAACTCATGGCTTAAGTATTCACCACCTCGATTTGATCAAGTACCTTAATACTCTTGCCAAGCTGTTTTATGCTTCATTCTTGAATTCTTTGAACTTTTCAAAGGATTCAGTTATGTGTCATCAGTACACAACCATATCTGAAGTCATCGATAAATGTGATGAAGTATCTATAAGCGCCTCTAGCAATGACATTGAAAGGGCCACATACATCACTATGTATGAGTCCTAACAAATCGATCGCTCTCTCCGTGCCCACTAAAGGGAGTCTTGGTCATCTTGCCTCGTAGGCATGACTCGCATATCTCATATGATTCAAAATCAAATGAGTCCAGCAAACCATCCTTATGGAGCTGGGATAAGGCTTGTCATTTATATGATCTAAGCGACAGTGCCAGAGGTAAGTTTGGTTCAAGTCATTTGACTTGATCCTCTTGGTATTTATGTTATAGACAGGGCTCTCTAGGTCTAGAATGTAGAGTCCGTTTATCAGAGGTGCACTACAATAGAACATATCGTTTAAAAAGACGGAACAACATTTGTTCTTTATTATAAACGAGTATCCTCTCTTGTCCAAACAAGAAACTGATATTATGTTCTTTGTCAAGGCAGGCACATAACAACAATCGTCTAATTCTAGTACTAGCCCAGAGGGCAGAGATAGATGATAAGTTCCTACAGCAATAGCAGCAACTCGTGCTCCATTGCCTACTCGTAGGTCTATCTCACCCTTCGTCAATGCTCTGCTATTCCTCAGCGCTTGTACATTAGTACAAATGTGCGAAGCACATCCGGTATCTAATACCCACGATGAAGAAATAGAGAGGTTGACTTCTATAACATTTATACCTGAAGTAGAAATCTTATTTCTCTTCTTCTTAAGATCTTCCGGGTATTCTTTGGAGTTCCTCTTCCAGTGCCTTGCTTGTCCTTGATATAGGTGACAAAGATGTTCAACCATATCGTAAGCGCTCATAAACTCATGTTGCTTCTGAAGCTCAAAGTTCATGGTTGCGAGCATAAGACAAGACACATCTAATGCGTCATCTATATGCTTCTTGTAAGCATCTCGGTCTGCTCGCGTGGCAGTGGAAGGAGGGGCCTCCGGAATGGGCTGCTCCAGAATGTACAGTTTACGTTCTTGGGTGAGAACTATTCTCAGATTCCTGTACCAGTCCAGGAAATTTGCTCCGTTGAGCTTGCCATTCTTAAGGATAGATCGCAGAGAGAAAATGTTCGTATTTGACGTCATGGTTATCTACAACAGAAAAATTTGCAGAAATAAATATCATATTCTTTTAAAAATCATTTAATTAGGCCTTTAATTAAACGATGCTCCCACTGAATTCTATAATTCTTGTGGGACAAGATCCACATCATACTAACCCTTGAGTTAGCTTTGGCTAATACGCCCAAGGCTTAGTATGATCGGTAGGTAACGATTACCAATTACATCTCTATGCAACTCTTGTTTATAGAATCAATATCCGCATTTATATTAAAACTCGAGTTAGCTTTGGCTAATACGCCCGAGAGTTAATATAGATGTGATTTTGACCTATCTTTTCCAACCGTTGGAATAATGCCTATAGTTGACTCGATCCAACCGAGTAACTAGGAATACTCAATCTAATTGAGTTTGTATTCACCCATGCGTTGATAGGCGGGACCAAGATTGTCCCTCCGTACCCTACCAAGATAATATGTATTGCTCTGCTTTGGCAGATTCAACAATACATGTGATCGAGGTAGTGATAGGTATCACGGCACGGTTAGGCATTTAGAGTTGGTTCAATCTAGATCTAATCTAATCGAGAAGGATGCATCTTGTGCACGACTTAGATCTAATCTAATCTCAAGGGTGCATCATGTGCACGACTTAGATCTAATCTAATCGTTAAGGCACTAATTAATTAATTAACTATTAAACATGCATCAGATACATAATAATTAATTAATTAATCTATTTGTGATTTAGTCATGGCCCTACTACGATCTTCTCAAGCCAATGAGAAGATCAAATGGTCAACCTAGGGTCAACAGCTTCTCCAAGCTCCTCCCTTTGACCACCTTGTGTTGTTCGTGCCCGCCTCGGAACTCCGTCTCGTGTGGACCCTCCACCGCTCCAATTTGTACATTACAATTTGAAACTCGAGTTACATTCGAGTCTAAATCTAATTTACAACAAGAATAAAAGATGAGGCACGACGCGCAGGTCTCGAATAATAAAATAAATACAACACGCGAAAACACATCACGGCACGCAGGCCGTATTATGAATTACAACACAACCAATCATATTGGGTTTTGGGCCATGACTATCACAAAATTAATATATAATTCAAAATTATATATTTTCTTATTTTCTGTAATTTTAAAAATATTTTTTTTTTACAATTTTACAAGTAAAATTTCCCGGCGGTCCCGTTTAGCGGTTTCGGGCGCAATCGCGGAACGGATCCCCTTGCGGGGCCCAGGGGCAGCGTCCCTACCCGCGATCTAACCATCGCGAGGGTTCCTTTGCGATCCAACAGCGCCTAAACCCGCTGTCCCAAAACGATTTGGGCCGAGACATTACCGTTTCGGAAAAATCTTCCCGACGGGTTCATTTTAGCGATTTCGGGTGCGATCGCGGAGCAAATCCCCTTGCGGGGTTAGGGGCAGCGCCCCTACCCACGATCTAACCATCGTGAGTTGCTCCGTTGCGATCTAAAGGCACCCGAGTCCGCTGTCCCAAAAGATTTTGGGTCGAAACGAAGCCGTTTGGGAAAATTCTTCCCGATAGCCGAAGCCTACAAGTGCCGAGACACTTGTGCTTCGCCTATAAGGAAAAATTACCCATAAAAACATAAAAATTGAATTTTTACAGAAAATCACAGAAGTTTTGTTTTCCAAAAACCAAAAACTAACTCGTACAAGTCTTTGCACGTGGCTCTGATACCACTGTTGGGTTTTTCGGGCGGCGAAAACCGCTTTTCGCGTCGCGGAAACCCCGAATCGCCCAAGCCACGGATCTCGTGCAAGGTAAAACCGAATGAAAATACGAGTATGAGTTTGAAAACTTTAATCTACAGTAGATCTACATAAGGATAAACCATTTATACCTTTGATGCGATGCCCTTCGCGTTCCCGCTCGTCCAAATGATGCCGGATCTCAAGACCGTCAAGCGCCGGTCCTCTAGAAGTATCCACACGGACACACTAGATGGAGATGACCAAAAACCAAGGTGTGCTAGCACCTATGTGGTTCGGCCAAGGGAGGAGAGGGAGAGGGAGAGCTTGAGAGGGAGAAGGAGGAAGATGCACACAAGTGAATGAAAAATGAATTTCTTCACCCAAAAACAAAGTGGCCGGCCACTTTTCAAAATTCACATTAATTGCAATTAATATGAAACCATAAAATCACATTAATTGCATTAATTGCAATTAATATGAAACCATTAAGAGAGTGACTTTGTCACTTCTATGAGGTGGCACCCATGATGATGTGGAACATCATTATTGGTCCACCTAATGCCAACTCACCAATGAGGTGGCAAAAGGTCAAGTCAAAATTGACCTTTGGTCGTCTTCCTTCTCAAGTCAAGTCAAACTTGACTCAATCTCTACCATGGTGGATCTAATCCAACCATTTGATCCGAGCCAACTTAATATAATGAATCTAATTCATTAAATTAAATTGATTCAATGAGTCAAAATCTAAATTAGACTCATTTAACACATGAATCAACTTGAGTCGAACTCAAGTTAGCCCAATTAGGATTACTCTTAATCCAATTTGATTCATCAAATGAATCTAATCCTCTTGATTCATCATATGAACCTAATCTCCACCTAATTGTCCTAAGTGTGTGACCCTATAGGTTCTTGTAACGTTGGCAATGCCCTAAACCCATTTAGGAGCATAAGTAATGAGCGGTATCTAGCAACACATCATTACTACCCAAGTTACAAGAATGTCGAGATCCGACATCACCTTGTGACTACCAATTGTGACTACTCACAAAATAATGACAAGTGTCCTTCTATCCTAGACATCTAGATTGATCAATATGAGGTATAGACCGTGTCATCCTCTAATCAATCTAAATCTTGAACTCCAAGTTAGACTCACTCGATCAAATGAGCTCAACATCTAATGTTGACTCATTTGGGCATGGCCATGCGCTTAGTGGTCTCACTCTATCAAGAATAGCGATGTCGCTCCCGTCATATGGGAGGGATAGATCCCATCTACATCACTCACATCCCTCTGCATAATTCGTTACATACCCAGGTCGCCTTTATAGTCCACCCAGTTACGGGTGACGTTTGACGAAACTAAAGTACATAACTCCTTATGTAGGGATCTATGGTGACTTCAGGTCTAAGGACTAATAGTCATACTAATAGCCACATGAGAAAGTATATGACACTCATATAACGATCCATGATACTTTCTCATGGCGGGTCATTCAATATACATTCTCTAATGCATACTCATGTGTCAGCTTGATATCTCTATATCCATGACTTGTGAGATCAAGTCATCGAGCTGACCTACATGCTAGTCTTATTGTATTAACATTGTCCCTGAATGCTAATACTCGACTAGGAATGATTTAGAGTAGTGTTCCCTATATCATCTCACTATCGATTCAACTAATCGATTGATATAGGTATGAACCTTCTACTCAAGGACGCTATTATACTTAGTCTATTTGGCACTAATATAAATAAGTATAATAACCAAACAAATGCCTTTATTAATATACAAGAATATGATATACATGAGTCCATACAATCATCAAATGATTGGCTCTAGGGCTCTAACTAACATATTTGTCCTTTTTTGCTATTTTACAGGAGGGTATAGAGGGACTACCAATATCCGATATCTTACTAGAATAGCCGATTATATATATTGTTCGGAGCACAACGAAAGACATTAAATCATGGTCCTTTTCGTGGTACATATAGTTTACCACAAAAATAATATAAAAACATACCTCGAGTTCTCGGTGGACTTGAATGATATTACATACAGATAAGAGCCCCACGTGTGACTCCTCTAGCGGTATCCACGCGCGCTAGATCATAAACTTGATATGATCCGTTAGGTGCTAGCCTCTTTGATAGACAAAGTTTTGGAAGCACTACCGATTTCTTCCGGTGGAAGAAAACGAAGAAGAAGTTGACAAGGCAGAAATTGAGAGAAGGAATTTTTCTATTGAATCTTTCCGAGGATGACTACTTATAGCCTCCAAGGAATACGAAGAGTTAAGATCTCAATTAATTCATCATTTATGATCTTCATTAATTAGGAAGATGAAGAGTTATAACCTCCATAAATTCTTCATTTATGACCTTCATTAGGATGACTCTTTAACTTCTCCATTAATTGTCATTATGATGACATTTCAAATTTTCCATTAATCATCATGATTATGGCTATTCGAATTCTCTCTTCTTTGTATCAAATAAATTCATATTTGATCTTGATCTCGCATAGCTTCTGATACTATTGTTCATGTCTACGTGCTATGTGTAACGACCACCCTTCTTACTACTACTACTCTCTAAGGATGACCGTTACTTAACTACTAACTCTACTTAACCGGTATGATTAAAAATCACATGGAAACCCTACCGAAAAATTTCGGCAGAGTCTCCCTTGTACCAGTGACCATAAACCAAGATACAAGCATAGTATACATCAGCCACAGGCGGCTGGAACATTTATCAAAAACCCACGCAGTTAAATAAGTATCAAACACACAAATATCTACTTACTAAACTGAACTCATCCTACATGCAATCTAAACAGAATAATCTCAAATGACATGAACTTAAAATACAACTCAAATGGTTACAATAACTAAAATGCGGAAACTAAAATTAAGGAAAGAAGACTAAAGTGACTCCTTTCTAATCCCAAGACTTCCATAGTCCTGGCATCACACATCATCCGCACCTCCTCGTCGTCTTCCTTTATTTGCAATAAGAGGAAATGTAATCTATAAGCAAAATGCTTAGTAAGCGCTGTCTAACTCACAAAACTCGATATGCATGTGAATATACTGAAATTTAAAAGCTAAATGCTCAGAAGGAAAACTACTCATGCTCATCTACTAGTAAAAGAAACAAACATACTGAAATGCTAAACATATAAAGCTACTCATGCTCTTCTAATAGCAAAGAACAGTAAACTAATCTAAATAACATGCTAGCATAAAAGAAAACTCAACTTGCTGATTTTAAAACAAAGTGAGACTTATTTCATTTATTCTAAACTTATTCTTTATTTCACTTGTTTAAAACTTATTCTTTAACACTTTATACTTAGATAAAACTTATTTTACTTGTTCAAAAACTTATACTTATAATACTTCAAAATAATAATCAACTTTCTTCTTGGGCCCGACAACTGTACTTGCTATGCGCGCATCCCTAACTAGACCCGAGATAGCTGGTCCCAAATCTAGTAGGGTTTACTAGGTTATCTAAACCTAGGGACTGACTATGGGAGCCCAGCCCAAGGATTACTGAGAGTCCTGCATACTAGGTTATCTAAACCTAGGGACGACTATGGGAGCCCAACCCAAGGACATCTGAGAGTCCACTGATGAAAGTAAAATACTTGTTATCTTTTAATACTTCTAATATATAATGCCTTGGCATTTTAATAAGCACCTTGTGTGCCAAAATCCCTAAAGTCTTGACTTTGGGATCTACTTAAGGCCTTGGCCTTTTTCTTTCTTTCCTTTATCTTTCTTATACTTTTCTTTATCTTTCTTATACTTTTCTTATAAAAGAATGTCTTTTACAAAACTGAAATGTTTAAACAAATTCTAACACAGAAATGCTTAAACAAAAATCTGTATACAAAGCATAACATAAATCTGCATGCAAAGCTTAACAAAAATCTGCATGTTAAGCTTATCTAAAATTTGCATACTAAGCTTAACAAAATTTGCATACTAAGCTTATCTAAAATCTGCATACTAAGCTTATCTAAAATCTGAAAGCAATACTTATGAAAGTCTGCATATCATACAAGCTTAAACTAAATCTAAAACTTGTTGGAATTAAAACCTTAAATCTTGCTACAACAGAGATAAAGAAAGAGAGCAAAGAATGCATGCTACTCAATAATCTCTAGCTATTCCAATGCTAAACCAACAAAACTGAATCTGTTTAAGGTCACAAGCAACCTAAAAGCATAGAATTATCTCATACTGAAAAGAACTAAAAACAATTGAAACATTGCATACTATACTTATAAAATCTGCTCATGTTATTCCAATAGCAAGGAATCTAAAAATCTGCACATGTTCAGCTAAGGGTAAATGAATTCTGCACACTAAAATGCTGCATATTAAGCTAACACAATTCTGCATACTAACTTAATTAGATTATGCATTATAACTTAATAAAATCTGCATGCCATACTAAACTGAAATGCCTAAAAATAACATGGTACAACGCTTAAAACCTCATGATCAAGAACTCCGAACACTTTAAACATAAATTAAACATAATAAGAGCTTCTGTAACATTCATCTAGCATGGAAAACCATTCTTCTAGAAACCATTAGGGTAACAACATGAAGGAAAATACATGCTCAATACTCTATTCTTCATGCTCAATGCCACAGTAAGGGAAACAAGGTATAACTGTTCTTCATGCTCAATACCACGACAGGGAAAAACAAAACAAAAACTCTTTCTTAACTATTCTGTAAGAATTCACAAAAAAACACAAACCTACATGCTCAATCTATACTAACCATCATCTTTTCTTCTTTGGGGTTCACGGCAGAAGGTTTCAAGACAACAAACTTTATAACATAACTTGAAGTCAAGAAGGAACAAAATCCAAAACTACTACTACATGCTTCCGAAATCTAACTCACGGCAGTAAGCATAAAACCAAAAATCTCTACAACCTAAAATCCGAAAGCCATGAAAACAAATCAAAACTCGGAACTACTCCTACTGCAGGTGAGTAGCAACTCACCTATCCTTGGACTCAAAATCGGGAAGAGGAGCTGCTAGGGTTCGAAGAAAACTCAAGTTCTCGATCTCTCCTTGCGCCCACTTGCTCTTCTCGACGAGAGGGGCTCGATGGTGTGAAGACTACACGGAGAGGGGTGCTCGCCGGCCGCCGGCCGCCGGAGATGCCGGGCTGTTTGTTGCGGTTTCGCCCGAGAAGAGGAACGGCGTCGCGCAAAGAGAAGAAGGGGAAAGAGTGATTAGGGTTCTTGGCCCTAAAGTTCCTTTTTAATTTTCCTAAATTATGTTAACTTAAGTAAATTTTCCTACCTTTTCTAAACAAAACCGACGGCTGAACACCTGGTCAATCGGGTTTTAACCGAGTCAAAAGGCCGCGGTTTCGATTCTCGGCTACAACCATTTTTCTTCCTATTATTTCTTGCTATTAACTTCTATTACTTAAATAAAATTCTTCCTTTACTTGATCAAGTAAAAACTGCTAGCCCAGTTGGTTAGCCGGGTTTTGCTCGGGTCAGGGGTCTTGGGTTCAAAACCCGGCTTCAACAAATTTTTATTTTTTTTATTTTAAACTTCTTCCTCTTGGTAAAAATACCAAATGAACTCCAAAAATTGCATAAAAATACTCTATAAATTCCTGAAAATCTCTAGAATTTTTCTAAATATTTTAAAGCACTTTTAGGACTCCTATGGAGGAAAATTGGGTCATTACACTATGTTGCGACCTTCTAGGTTTTATACACGAAGGCAATGTAAATCCATACACAGACTAAGATAATTGTCTAGCAACAGTTTTTAGCCACTCAACGCAATAAAATTAATATTAGTCATAAACTGTAAACCACTATGAACTGATTACTATATAATTCAATCTCTTCATCTAAGCCTACATCCCAATTAATTTGGTACATTTTCCATCATTACCAAATTAATTGTTTTCTAAGATATAATAGACTTCTCTTGAATGATAAATCATTCCTCCCATGGCCATGGATTTCGAGTCACTAATATCTCTATCAAGCGGCTAGGATGTTAACTCATAATCCAAGAGAGCGATAAATCCTCTATTGACTTAACACTATTCTCTCTACGCTTTGTCATACACCCAACTACCATATTAATCACAATCCGATTAAAGATTGCTTTTAACCGCGTCAAAGCACATAACTCCACGCATAGAATAAATGAAGGTCACAAGTCAAAAGATCAGTTACACTCGTTCATAAGAGGAATAACCAATGATGTTTAATATGTAGTCTCCTCTTAAGCGGGTCGTGTCTAGTGTACCTCTAAACTCAAGGAACCCCCAAGTACAACTTGGATATCCATCCCTCGATTTATCTTGCCCTAGTCATACTCAACGTTAATCTAGATATCCATGTCCCCTCTAGATATATATCCGATCAAGGACTATTTTCAGATTAATATACCCATTAATCTGTGGGACTTTATCATTAATCATATACGTATAGAAAAGTAAATAATTAATGATAAATACTTGCCTTTATTAAATAATTATCCATAAAATACATAAGGAGTGTCTTGGCACATAAGTGTACACTCTAATAATCTCCCACTTGCACTATTGCCAAACACTACGGACTCTCAATCCTAGGCTTCTCACATGGTTCTCATGTTTCTGTAGAGGTAAGCCCTTTGTCAATGGGTCTACGATATTCTCGTTGGTATCTACTCTACTAACCAACACATCACCCCTTTGAATAATCTCTCTAAGGAGGTGATACTTCTTTAGTATATGCTTGGATCATTGGTGAGACCTTGGATCCTTTGCCTGTGCTATGGTCGCATTATTGTCACAGTATAACACAACTGGATCAACAATGTTAGGAACCACTTCAAGCTCCGCTATGAAGTTTTTGATCTACACAGCTTCCTTTGCTGCCTCTGAAGCTGCTATGTACTCGGACTTAGCTATTGAATATGCAACTGTCTCTTGCTTGGAACTCCTCTAGCAAACAGCTACACAATTCAAACAAAATACATATCCTTGCTACGATTTCATATCATCCTGATCTGTTTGAAAGCTTACGTCAGTATATCCTCTAATGCCTAATTCCTCGTCTCCTCCGAAAACTAAGAACATGTTCTTTATTCTTCTAAGATACTTGAGGATAGTGTAGGACCGATGCGACCGGCTAGAAGGGGGGGTTGAATAGCCCTGAAAAATCAAACACAACCCTTTCTCGTACGATTAAGCTAACACATAAAAAAATAGATTAAACAGAAAATAAAGCATAAAAACGAGGCACCGAATTTGACTTGGTTACAACCGGGGAGGTTGTTAATCCAAGGATGAAGATCGCACTAAGAACTCCTTCAGGCGGAGAAGCCTCGTTTACAGAAGTGTAAGCACAGAAAGACAGAAGCTAATCTAAACAGTGGAAGCTCACAAGTGTTGTTTACAATTTCTGAACTGATGAAGAGCTTCTGGACCAAGGCTATGTTTATAGCCTTGGTCGGGGCGCCTGGAAGGGTTCCGGGCGCCCTGGGGGGGATAAAGTTTTATCCCCCAACGTTCAGATCACGATCTTGGTCAAAATCAGGGTCCGGGCGCCCGGACAGCTCCGGGCGCCCGGATTGGTTCCGGGCGCCCCGGAGCAAAAAGTCAACTGTGGTTGACTTTTTGTCCGGGACCACTTCTCCGTTAAGTCCCCGTCTCGGTCCGGGTCTTCTGCTCCGGATCCGCTTGATTGGGTGATCTCTGACATCCGGAATAGGGCTCACCCGAACCCATCTTCCGGTCTTCTCGAGCGTGCTTCCCTCCGGCTTCTCGTCCCTCGGAATTGCCGCGTGTCCCTTCTCGTCCACCAGCGTACTCATCCGCAGACTTCGTCCCTCGATCGCACCCCGTGCCGACCTTCGCGCTAGCTGCGTCTCTTGCTCCCCGAGCAATCTTCCGCTTCGGCTTTCGTCCGCCGGTGTACTCTTCCGCAGCGCCTCGTCCCTCGGACGCACCGCGTGCCGTCCTTCTCGCTAGCTGCGTCTTCCGCTCGAGTACCTGTGCTCCTAAGCTCCTGCACACTTAGACACAAGGTTAGAAAACAACAGAACCTAACTTAACTTGTTGATCACACCAAAACCAACCTTGGGGTTCAAACAATCTCCCCCTTTTTGGTGTGATCAACCCAAGTTAAGCTAGGGTTAACTAGACAAAAAATAAACTAACTAAATTTACAATTTAGTGCACAAAGATAGAAAAAAAATAGTTTTAGGCTACCTCTCCCTAAACTTATACTTATCCTTCTCCCCCTTTGATCACAAAAAAAAAATGGGGTTCCAAGAAAAAATCTAAGGGTTAAAGACTTAGAAAATTTTGAAAAGCTACCTTAAAAAAAATTCTAAGTCAAAAAGATTCTAAGTTAGAAAAAGAATTTTGCAATTTATTTTATTTATTTATTTATTTTTAAGATTTTAACTTAGGAAAAAATAGTTTTTGAAAATTTTTCTAAACACTCTAAGTAAAAGTTATTTTTGAAAATAGAATTAAAAAAAAACTAATTATTTAAATCAAAATTTTGAACCATGTTTGAATAATTTTTTAAAGCATTAAATAATTCTAGTATTAATGCTTTATTAATTAAACATTTATTTCAATATTTGGCTTCCAGGCAGTGGCGAGGTACTAGGCCTTCTTGGTTATTGGAACAACAACCACTTTCTAGTCAAAGCCCATAAAGAAATTTTTTTTAATTTTCTCACTTAAAGCGCTAACTTTGATTTTAAAATTTACACTAAGCAAGATTTAGGAACCCAATAAAGGTTCCAACCTACTGGATTAACTAAAAATTTCTTAGGGACATATTTTCTAGAGATATTTTTAATTTGTCCCTGGTGATATCTATAATACCAATTCAAATTATTGAACCTTCTAAAATTGGTTTTAGATAAGCAAGCAGAGTTTTTCAAGTTTTCTACTTGAATTTTTAAATTTTGAATTTCTAATTTTAATTTTTCATTTTCTAAATTTGATTTATCTAGCATTTCTAACGGACAAGATGTAGCTAATATTGATTTTAAATCTTTATTTTCATTTTCTAATTTGCAGCAATCTTTTGTTAAAATTTTAATGAATTTAAACATTTTATTAGGAGGAAGAGATCGTACCTCACTTACCTTGTCGATCTCGTTGTCGGTTTCTCCCCCTGAATCGCTGCTCTCTTCGGACGTGGCTCCCCCTTCATTGATGCTTTCGATGCTCATTTCGGAAGAGCTTGATTCGCAGTCGTCGTCTTGATGACTCGCCATTAACGCGAGCCCGGAGAACTCCTTGACTTCTGATTCCGACGACGTATCGTCCCACGTCGCTTTTAGGGCCTTGCGATTTTGGATAGGCTTCTTACCCTTGTCCTTCCCGTTGTTCTTCAGTTTAGGGCAATTGTCCTTGACGTGCCCTTCTTCATCGCAATGGTAGCAGCGGATGGTTCTTTTCTTTCTTCCCTGCGGATGGTTAGATTTCCTAGATTTACAAATATTTTTAAATCGTCTTACCATCATTACCATTTCCTCGTCGTCGAGAGAAGATTCTGACTCAGGTTCGTCTCTCGAAGCTTTAAGGGCGACATTATTCTTGGGCTCCTTCAGACCTGCACATCTTGACTCATGCACTTCAAAGGTTAAAAAGAATTCGTCTAATGAAATTTTTTCTAGATCTTTTGAAATGTAAAAGGCATCTACTAGTGATGCCCATTTTGAGTTTCTAGGAAAGGAATTTAGGGCATACCTTAGCGAATCTCGGTTACTTACCTCTTCTCCGAGATTCGTAAGTCTGGTGATGAGTTCCTGAATCCTCGAGTGTAGATGTGCAATTGTTTCACCTTCTGCAAATCGGAGGTTTGTAAGCTGGTTACGAAGTAAATCCCGTCTTGCAAGTTTGGCTTCGGATGTTCCTTCGTGTAACTCAAGGAATTTCTCCCAAAGCTCCTTTGCCGAGTTGTAGGTACCGACTCGATTGACTTCTTGTGTTGGAAGTACACTTAGCAGATGAAATTCTGCTTTTTTGTTTGCCACGTGGTCAGCCTGCTCCTTCTTTGACCATTGATTTCTTGCTTTGCCCTCTGGTGCTTCATAGCCAAATTCCATTGTTAGTAATAAATCATAATCTGTTTCAAGAAATACCTCCATTCGCTTTTTCCAGCTAGCGAAGTCCCCTTCGAATTTTGGTGCGTGGATGTTGGATCCGGCCATCTTGTTGCTTCGTTCGGCGGTCAGTCCTCCTGGAGCGCCTCGGCTCTGATACCACTTGTAGGACCGATGCGGCCGGCTAGAAGGGGGGGTTGAATAGCCCTGAAAAATCAAACACAACCCTTTCTCGTACGATTAAGCTAACACATAAAAAAATAGATTAAACAGAAAATAAAGCATAAAAACGAGGCACCGAATTTGACTTGGTTACAACCGGGGAGGTTGTTAATCCAAGGATGAAGATCGCACTAAGAACTCCTTCAGGCGGAGAAGCCTCGTTTACAGAAGTGTAAGCATAGAAAGACAGAAGCTAATCTAAACAGTGGAAGCACACAAGTGTTGTTTACAATTTCTGAATTGATGAAGAGCTTTTGGACCAAGGCTATATTTATAGCCTTGGTCGGGGCGCCTGGAAGGGTTCCGGGCGCCCTGGGGATAAAGTTCAGATCGCGTAAATCACGATCTTGGTCAAAATCAGGGTCCGGGCGCCCCGGACAGCTCCGGGCGCCAGGATTGGTTCCGGGCGCCCCGGAGCAAAAAGTCAACTGCGGTTGACTTTTTGTCCGGGACCACTTCTCCGTTAATTCCCCGTTTCGGTCCAGGTCTTCTGCTCCGGATCCGCTTGATTAGGTGATCTCTGACATCCGGAATAGGGCTCACTCGAACCCATCTTCTGGTCTTCTCGAGCGTGCTTCCCTCCGACTTCTCGTCCCTCGGAATTGCCGCGTGTCCCTTCTCGTCCACCAGCGTACTCATCCGCAGACTTCGTCCCTTAATCGCACCCCGTGCCGACCTTCGCGCTAGCTGCGTCTCTTGCTCCCCGAGCAATCTTCCGCTCCGGCTTTCGTACCTTGGAACCATCGCGCGCACTTCCTTCTCGTCCGCCGGTGTACTCTTCCGCAGCGCCTCGTCCCTCGGACGCACCGCGTGCCGTCCTTCTTGCTAGCTGCGTCTTCCGCTCGAGTACCTGTGCTCCTAAGCTCTTGCACACTTAGACACAAGGTTAGAAAACAACATAACATAACTTAACTTGTTGATCACACCAAAACCAACCTTGGGGTTCCAACAGATAGTCTTTATCGCATTCCAATGACCCTCTCCAGGATCTTACTAATATCTACTCGTCATGCTTAATGCATATGAGACATCTGATTGAGTGCATATCATAGCACACATTATGGACCCTATATAGCCAAAGCATATGATATCTTATCCATGTTGGTACAATCAACCTCCAAGATTTTAATGTCCGACAAATATGTTTAAGTATGTTTAATAGAGATTGATCATGGGAAGTCCTAGTCATGGCTAGGCAAGGGTGAAAAGTCAACCAAATGACTAGTCCTAACTGCAGTTAGGCATAGAAAGTCCTAGTTGTAGGCTAGGCAAGGGAAATCTCAGTAGATGGTGGAAGCTAGGTGGATTCGATAGGTCTGGAGCACCTGATGTTAGTTAGAGCCCTAGAGCCAATCATTTGATGATTGCTGTATAGACTCATTGTATCATATTCTTATATATATATAAAAGGCATTTGTTTATGGTTATAATGTTTAATTGTATTGGTGACAAATAACTAAGTATAATAGCATCCTTGAGTAGAAGATTCTTACCTATATCAATCGGTTAGTTGAATCGATAGTGAGATGATATAGGGAACACTACTCTTAATCATTCCTAGTCAAGTATTAGCATTCAAGGACAATGTTAATGCGAAGAGACTAGCATATAGGTCAACTCGATGACTTGATCTCACAAGGCATGGATATGGAGATATCAAGTTGACACATGGGTATGCATTGGAGAATGTATACTGAATGACCCGCTATGAGAAAGTATCATGGATCGTTATATGAGTGTCATATACTTTCTCATGTGTCTATTAGTATGACTATTAGTCCTTGGACCTGAAGTCACCATGGTTCCCTACATAAGGAGTTGCATACTTTGGCTTCATCAAACATCACCCGTAACTGGGTGGACTATAAAGGCGATTACTGGGTATGTAACAAATTATGCGGAGGGATGTGAGTGATGCAGATTAGATCTATCCCTCCTATATGACGGGAGTGACATCGATATTCTTGATAGAGTGAGACCACTAAGTTCATGGCCATGCCCAAATGAGTCAATATGAGATGTTGAGCTCATTTGATTGAATGAGTCTACTTGGGATTCAAGATTTAGATTGATTAGAGGATGACACGGTCTATGCCTCACATTGATCAATCTAGATGTCAAGGATAGAATGTCACTTGTCATATATTGTGAAGAGTCATAATTAATAGTCACAAGGTGATGTTGGATCTCAACATTCTTGTAACTTGGGTAGTAATGATGTATTGCTAAATATCGCTCATTACTTATGCTTCTAAATGGGTTTAGGAGCATTGCCAACATTGCAAGAACCTATAGGGTCACACACAAAGGGCAATTAGATGGAGATTAGGTTCATTTGATGAACCTAAAGGATTAGGTTCATGTGATGAACCAAATTGGATTAAGAGTAATCCAAATTATGCTAATTGAGTTGGACTCAATTTGGTTCATGTGTTAAGTGAGTCTAATTTTGACTTAGACTCATTTAATTAATTTAATTCAATTAATAGAGATTCATTAAATTAAAATTGACTTAAACCAATAGTTAGATTAGATCAACCAAGGAAGAGATGTGAGTGATGTAGATGAGTGTCATGAGAAAGTATCATGGATCGTTATATGAGTGTCATATACTTTCTCATGTGTCTATTAGTATGACTATTAGTCCTTGGACCTGAAGTCACCATGGTTCCCTACATAAGGAGTTTCATACTTTGGCTTCGTCAAACGTCACCCGTAACGGGGTGGACTATAAAGGCGATTACTGGGTATGTAACAAATTATGCGGAGGGATGTGAGTGATGTAGATGGGATCTATCCCTCCTATATGATGGGGGTGACATCGATATTCTTGATAGAGTGAGACCACTAAGTGCATAGTCATGCCCAAATGAGTCAATATGAGATGTTGAGCTCATTTGATTGAGTGAGTCTACTTGGGATTAAAGATTTAGATTGATTAGAGGATGACACGGTCTATGCCTCACATTGATCAATCTAGATGTCAAGGATAGAAGGGCACTTGTCATATATTGTGAAGAGTCACAATAAGTAGTCACAAGGTGATGTTGGATCTCAACATTCTTGTAACTTGGGTAGTAATGATGTATTGCTAGATACCGCTCATTACTTATGTTTCTAAATGGGTTTAGGAGCATTGCCAACATTGCAAGAACTATAGGGTCACACACAAAGGACAATTAGATGGAGATTAGGTTCATTTGATGAACCTAAAGGATTAGGTTCATGTGATGAACCAAATTAGATTAAGAGTAATCCAAATTGAGCTAATTGAGTTGGACTCAATTTGGTTCATGTGTTAAGTGAGTCTAATTTGGACTTAGACTTATTTAATTAATTTAATTCAATGAATAGAGATTCATTAAATTAAAATTAACTTGAACCAATGGTTAGATTAGATCAACCAAGGAAGAGAAGTGGTCAAGTTTGACTTGACTTGAGAGGAAGATGAAGGGTCAAGTTTGACTTGACCATTTTCCACCTCATTGGTGAGTTGGCATTAAGTGGACTAATGATAATGCTCCACATCATCATGGTTGTTTAAGTGGGATGGCACCTCATGGGAGTTACCAAGAGTTGTGACTCTTGGTATCCCATGGAGTTAAAACTCCTCCATGAAGTGGCCGGCCACATTCATTCTTGTGTGGGAGTTTTCATTTTGTGGAGTAACTCTCTTCTTCCTCCTCATTGCTCTCTTCTCTTCTCTCCCTCTCCTCCTCTTTGGCCGAGACTTCTTGGAGTGCTAGCACATACAAGATTTATTCTCCATCTCTTGCTTGTGTGGATACACATAGAGGAGTATCTACTTTGATACTCTCGAGATCCGGCGAACCGTGGACGAGCGGGATTAAGCGAAGGGCTTCGCATCAAGGTTAAATTCTTATCTTGTAGATCTAAAGTAGATCTAGGCTTAGAAAACTCATACGTGAAAGTTTTACGAAATTTTATTTCTTCGCATGGATCTGTGGCATGGGGATTTCGGGGTTTCCGCAACGCAAAAAGCGGTTTTTGCGGCCCGAAAAACCCAACAGTGGTATCAGAGTCACGTGCGAAGCGCGTACGAGTTTTAATTTGTATTTTTATGAAAATTACAGATCTGTGAATTTCTGTAAATTTACTGTTTTTAAAGATTTTATGGATATTTTTCTCGTAGAAGCAAAGCACAAGTGTTTAGACACTTGTAGGCTTCGACTACCGAGAAAATATTTCCGAAACGGCAAGGTTTCACCCCAAATCATTTTGTGACAGCGGGCTAAGGCGCTGTATGATCGCTTAGGAACACTCGCGATGGTTATATTGCGGGTAGGGGTGCTGCCCCTGACCCCGCAAGGGGATTCGTTCCGCGATTGCGCCCGAAAATCACTAAACGGGACCGCCGGGAATTTTTACTCATAAAAATTGTAAGAAAAATTACAAAAATTCATAGAAATTACATAATTTAGAATTATGTATTATTTTGTGATGGTCATGGCCCAAAAGACCCTATTTGATTGGATATTGTGTGTTGTAATTCATAATACGGCCTGCGTGCCGTCATGTGATTGTGCGTGTTGTATATTTGATACGCGACCTGCGCGTCGTGCCTTTCTATTTATTTATTCCTGTTGTAAATAGTTTAGACTCGAATGTAACTCAAGTTTCACTTTTGTAATGTACAAAATGGAGCGGTGGAAGGTCCACTCGAGACGGAGTTGCGAGGAGGGCACGAGCAACACAAGGTGGTCAAAGGAAGGAGCTTGAGAAGCTGTTGACCTTAGGTTGACCATCTGATCTTCTCATTGGCTTGAGAAGATCGTAGTAGGGTCATGACTAATCACAAAATATTTAATTAATTGTTTGTGTGTGTATATGTGATGCATGCTAGAATAGTAATTAATTAGCGCCTTAACGATTATATTAGATCTAAATCGCGTACATGATGCGCCCTAACGATTAGATTAGATCTAAATCACGTATATGATACACCTCGTCGATTAGATTAGATCTCAATCGCGTCAACTCGTAATGCCTACCATGCCGTGATACCTATCACTACCTCAATCACATGTTGTTGTTGAATCTACTAAAGCAGAGCAACACATATTATCTTGGTAGGGTACGGAGGGACAATCTTGGTCCCGCCTATCAACGTATGGGTGAGTACAACTCAATTAGATTGAGTAACTAGTTAACTCAAGTGGATCGAGTTTAACTATAGGCATTTTCCAATGGTTGGTAGATAGGTCAAAATCACATTTATATTAACTCTTGGGCGTATTAGCCAAAGCTAACTCAAGTTTTAATATAAATGCGGATCTTGATCCTATAAACAAGAGCTGCATAGAGATGTAATTGGTAATTAGTTACCTACCGATCATACTAAGTCTTGGGTGATTTAGCCAAAACAAACTCAGGGCATAGTATGATGTGGATCTTGTCCCACATGAATTCTATAATTCAGTGGGAGCATCATTTAATTAAATGCCTAATTAGATAATTAATAGAATATGATATTTATTTTTCTGCATTTTTTTCTATTGTAGATAACCATGACGTCAAATACGAACTCTTTCTCCTTGTGTTCCGTTCTTGAGAAGGACAAGCTCAACGGACCTAATTTCCTGGACTGGTACTGGAACCTGAGAATCGTTCTCACACAAGAACGTAAACTGTACGTTCTAGAGCAGCCCGTTCCGGAGGCACCTCCTGCCACTGCCACGTGAGCTGACCGAGATGCTTACAAGAAGCATCAAGATGATGCATTAGATGTGTCATGTCTTATACCCGTGACCATGAACTATGAGCTTCAGAAGCAACACGAGTTGATGGGCGCTTATGATATGGTTGAACATCTTCGTCAACTATATCAAGGACAAGCGAGGCACGAGAGATTCGAGATCTCTAAGGCACTGTTTCAGTGCAAGATGCAAGATGGGATTCCCGTAGGCCCATATGTACTCAAGATGATTGGGTACATAGAAAACCTACAGAGGTTGGGATTTCCCCTTGGTCAAGAGCTGGCCACTGACTTGATCTTGCAGTCCTTGCCAGAGAGCTATAGTAAGTTTGTCATGAACTACAACATGAACGAAATTGACAAGCCACTACCCGAGTTGCTTAGCATGTTGAGAACTGTTGAGCTCAACCTTAAGAAGGTTAAGCCCAACTCTATTCTGATGGTTCAGAAACATAAGGGCAAGGGAAAGCCCAAAGGAAAGGGAAAGTCTCAAGCCAAGGGCAAAGGCAAGGCACTGAAACCTAAAGGAGGGGTCGCCAAGGATGCTACCTGCTTCCACTGCGGTAAGACCGGGCACTGGAAGAGGAACTGCAAAGTTTACTTGAAAGATCTTAAGAATAAGAGAAGTGAGACTTCCACTTCAGGTATATATGTTATAGAAGTCAATCTATCTATTTCTTCATCATGGGTATTAGATACCGGATGTGCTTCTCACATTTGTACTAATGTGCAGGCGCTGAGAAATAGTAGGGTATTTGTTGGTGCAATTTCCAGTAGGTCAAGGTTGACCTAGTTGACCAAGCGTAAACTTTGGTCATGGTTTCGATGTTTGACAATACAGAAAGATATGTAGACATGGACAATGCAGGTGCAGTTGTCCATGCGGAGAGATACTGATCAGGGTCTGATCAGGTTGGATGAAGAAGAGTCAAGTAGGTCAAGGTTGACCGGATACTTGACTGGGAAGTCCTAACTGGGATGTTAGGCAGTTCGGAAAGTCCTGGTGAGTGAAACCAGACAGTTCGGAAAGTCCAGGTGAGTGAAGCCAGGCAGACGGGAAATCCTGGTGAGTGAAGCCAGGTGAAAACGCTAGTGAGTGAAGCTAGGTGAAAGTGAAAGTCCTGGTAAGTGAAGCCAGGCAGTTGGAGAAAGTCCTGGTGAGTGAAGCTAGGTAATTGGGAAAGACCTGGTGAGTGAAGCCATGCAAGGGGAATCCAGATGGGTCAAGGTTGACCAGACATCTGGTGAAAAGTCCAAGTATGGAGACTTGGCACGGATAAAGTCCAAGTATGGAGACTTGGCACGGAAAAGTCCAAGCATGGAGCTTGGCACGGGAAAAGTCCAAGTATGGAAGCTTGGCATGCGAAGTCGGAGAGGGCTCGGTAGCTCGTTCTCCGGACTAGGTCAGAGAGGGCTCGGTAGCTCGTTCTCTGGACCGGATGGAGTCGGAGAGGGCTCGGTAGCTCGTTCTCTGGACCGGACGAAGTCGGAGAGGGCTCGGCAGCTCGTTCTCCGGACTAGGTCAGAGAGGGCTCGGTAGCTCGTTCTCAGGACCAAGTAGGGTTTAGGGCTGGGAGCTCTAAACCTGGATCGGTCTAGTGACCGATCCAGTGATACGCTGGGTTATCTGATCGGTCTGGTGACCGATCAGTAACCAAACAGAAGCATTCTGTTGCTTATCTGATTGGTCAGCAGACCGATCAGTGATCGATCAGAAGGAGACGATCAGAAGGAGGGAAAGGCCCTAATCGGCCATGGGACCGATCAGGGAAGGACTTGATCGGTTACCATGACCGATCAGGGAAGGGACTGATCGGTCTTGTGACCGATCAGGACCCTTGTGGACCGATCAGGATGAAGCCTGATCGGTCCACATCCTAGCCGTTGCGTAGCAACGGCTAGTTTCTTCTGTGTCTTCTTCGCAGGTTATAAAAGGGGTTGAGGAGCTGCTGTATTTTCTTCTTCTTCCTCCTCCTTGAGCTGCTGTTCTTCTGAAAGCTGTGCTTGAGCTTTGCTGAGCTCCGAAGCTTCGGGGGAGCTTCTTTGACTGAGTTGCTTGTTGGCATTCGTCTGTGAAGTTGGTGCTTCATCCGGGACTTCAGTCGACGAGAAGGCAAGCGAGTATTTGTACATTCATTGTATATTTTGTTCTTGCTCTTCTTTGTATCTCCTTATTGCTGTTGCAAAGATTGTGGCGAGGTTTCTCCACCCACAAGGAGTTTATATTAGTCGGTTCTCCGGGGACTCATCCACCGACGGATTGATAGGTTTCGTCCACCTTACGGACACGCCGAGGAGTAGGAGTATCATCTTCGAACCTTGTTACATCGTCGAGTTCGAGTTTAAGGTTTGTCTTCTTCCTTTTCGTTTCTACGGTTTCATTTCCGCTGCGCTAACCCTAATCGTAGGAAGAAACGCGAAGAATTTGGGGCGGCTATTCACACCCCCCTCTCTAGCCGAGTACATCGATCCTAACAGTATTAACAAAGGGCGAGGTGGACCTATGAGTAGGCAATGGAGCACGGGTTGTTGCTGTTGCTGTAGGAACTTATCATCTATCTCTGTCCTCTGGGCTTGTATTAGAATTAAATGAATGTTGTTATGTGCCTGCTTTAACTAAGAACATCATATCAGTTTCTTGTTTGGACAAGAAAGGTTTTTCATTTATAATAAAGAACAAATATTGTTCAGTTTATTTAAATGATATGTTCTATTGTAGTGCACCTCTGATGAACGGATTCTATATTCTAGACCTTGAGAACCCTATCTATAACATAAGTACCAAGAGGTTTAAGTCAAATGACATGAACCAAACCTATCTCTGGCACTGTCGCTTAGGTCATATAAATGGCAAACGCTTATCCCAGCTCCATAAAGATGGTTTGCTAGACTCATTTGATTTTGAATTATAAGAGACATGCGAGTCATGCATTCTAGGCAAGATGACCAAGACTCCCTTTAGTGGACACAGTGAGAGAGCGACTGACATGTTAGGTCTTATACATAGTGATGTATGTGGCCCTTTCAATGTCACGACAAGAGGTGGTTATAGGTACTTCATTACATTTACTGATGACTTCAGTAGATATGGTTATATGTACCTGATGACACATAAGTCAGAATCCATTGAAAAGTTCAAAGAATTCAAGAATGAAGTACAAAACCAGTTTGGCAAGAGTATAAAGATACTTCGATCAGATCGAGATGGAGAATACCTTAGCCGTGATTTTCGTGACTATCTAGCTGAGTGTGGGATCCTATCCCAACTCACTCCTCCTGGAACACCACAGTGGAATGGTGTATCCGAAAGGAGGAATCGAACCTGTAGGACCGTTAGATTCGATAGAGGGGGGTGAATATCGATTCGAAAAATAAGAGTTTAAACACAGCAGAAAAGTAAAATAGACACAATGGTTTTACTTCGTTCGGAGCCTGTGACGACTCCTACTCGAAGGCCCGTGGTCCTTGACCACTTTCGTTGGGCAATCACTAGCAATTCGAAATGATGATTACAAAAGAACCGTACAGGGAATGATAATGAAAACTAAAAACAAATACCGACAAAAAGGGAAAAGAACGGAGCGTAGTGTCGGAGCTTTGTTGGTATCGCACTGAACGTCGAGCAGCAAGACCAGCAGTAGAAGAGTTCTCAGCTTGATTGATTTATTTTGAAGCTCCTGCCTGGGGCTTCTTTTATATGCTGTTCCGGGCGCCTGGATTCCTTCCGGGCGCCGTAGCTGCTCAAATCGAGATGCTCCACGTGGCGACGACTTGGCTGGATAGAATTCGCCTTCCGGGCGCCCGGACCACCTTGTTCCAGAAAACTCCCTTTTCCTACAAAACAAAGTTAGTCCGAGGCAAATATACATCCTGTAAAACAGATTGTTAGCACAGTTAAAGTTCAACAGATGGATAAAAAGAGTATGACTTAGATTCCGTCTTTCCGAGACCGGAATCTAGTCACGATCTCGACTTAGACATCCGAAATGGATCTAAGCCGGATCGACGCCTAATGTCCCCTTCCCGAGAACGCGTCCTCACAGTCACTCCCCTCCAGTGACTTACCTCACTTACCTGCCAGACGTCCAGTCAGCCCGTCGACCCGTCTGGACTTCTTGCCAAGCGTCCGGTCAGCCCGTCGACCCGCTTGGACTTCTCGCCAGCTATCCGGTCAGCCCGTCGACCTAGCTAGACTTCTCGCCAAGCGTCCGGTCAACTCGTCGACCCGCTTGGACTTCTCGCCAGCTATCCGGTCAGCCCGTCGACCTAGCTGGACTTCTCCTGCACACTCGATCAAAGTGTCAGACAACAACAAAACTAACTTAACCTATTTGTCATTCCTCAAAACCTGGGTTAAATCGTTAGTGCTAACCGCACCAACAATCTCCCCCTTTTTGATGGAATGACAACCTGGTTAAGTTAGTGAAAACATATGCAAGAAACAACATGCATTTATGTGGTTTTTAAGTTAGTTTGTATTTTCAATTCTGGTTTAGCTAACTTAACCACCTAACCCTCCCCCTTTGGCATTCATCAAAAATAAGCAAGGGTACACAATCATAGTGAAGAGTTTGTAAAAGTACAATTTTTAACACCAAGAAAAATAGTCAAGTTGACTTGGGGGAGACAAGTTGAATTTTGAAAAGTATAAATTTAAAGGTAGTCAAGTGTAACTTTTCAAGCGTGTAAACAAAATTTTCAAAACAGGTTTTTCAAATTTACTTTTCATGTTTAAGTAACATTTTCTTTTCAAAAAGGTAAATTTTTCAACTACGATTTTTCAAAACAAAGCAAAAATTAAGCAAGTAAGAGTAATTTTTCAAGAAGTAAAATTTTGCTAAAATAATTTTTTAAGGCTAATTTGATAAAAGCTAAGTTTGGAAAGTTGATTTTTCAAACATATGGTACAAAACTGAATAAGTTTAAATTTACAATATTCAACTTTTAAAATCAGGTTTTAAGATTAGGTTGGATTAAACTTAGTTAAATTTAACTTTTTGAAAAAACTGGCGTTTTAAAAATAAGTTAGTTTTAACATAGATGTTAAAAAACATTTTTCAAACACACATTAATTTCTCCCCCTGAACTTGACATTTATCTTTAACCAGCTGTCTAGCCAATTAGGTACTAACTAACTATCAGAAGATAGTAGCTTTCACTTGGTTAGTCAGATTAAGTTAATTATAACCAGTCAGTGTTTGACTTGACTGATGAACTTTAATCTGATTAATATCTGAATTGTATTTAACGTCCAGACTTATGCTGATGCACTGAAATAAGCATCTTAAGTCCAGACTGTTGGCCTATGCACCTCACCCCTTTCTATGTTTGTCAAACACAAGCAAGGTAAACCTAAGGTGTTGGTGAGATGCTCAAAAACTAGTCTTATGGGTACATGCTTTCTAAGGATTCAAAACTAGTCTAAGGCCAAAACTGTTTTTGAAAATCTAAAAATGGAAAGTTTTGAAAACAAATAAGTTTAACCTATTAGTTAAAAAAAACATTATTTTAAAATTAGTTTAAAAAGAATCCTAGTCTATTAAGATAGAACATAATTGATGTAAGTCTGAAATATCACTAGATAGATTCAAAATATTTTACAGGTAGTGTAGCTACAAAAGTGAGTCATAACTAAATCAGTGCCTGCTACCCTAGTGGTATAGGTGAGATCGTCTACTTTCACTAGGTTATTGCAAAATTCGGCACACAGACTTATGTTTATTGGACTGGTACATTCGACAAGGTTCCTTAAGTTATAGTGGCCTATAACCTCTAAAGCGGAGGGACATGACCTTAGAAAGAACGATCTATCTATGCAGGTAGTCCTAATGGCCTTATAAATGGTTGACTCAAACTTAATCCTAAGTTCGTCTGTGGGAAACCTAGGGTCTGTACTAGCATTGGAGGGTCCAGCACCAGTATTTGTTCGTTTCCTACTGTATATAAATAAAAGAATATTTTAAGAAAAAAAATTGAGAAGACAAAGTCTAATAAAAATTTTTAGAGAGGGGAAGAATTTTTACTGAGGAACCATCGAAAAATATAGATTTGACGACCTCGGTTGAATCGCAACAGCGTCTTCACCGCAAGAAAATTTTGATTTAGAGTACTTTTGCACTGAGGTTCAGAGTGAACCTTGGCAAAAGTGATAATTGGTGGGGCAAAGGTTGGGGGCGCCTGCTGCCCCTTATTTATAGGGGACTCCGGGCGCCCGGATCCCTTCCGGGCGCCCCGGAGGGGAATACCAGGGGCGCCCGCCCCTGGTTTTTGACTTTTTTTTTTTTTTTTTTGAAATTAGATTTGAAGTTAAGTTTTAAGTTTAAAATTTTAAAAAAACTTTTTTTTTTAAGTTTTAAAATTTTGAAAATAATTTTTTAAGTTTAAAAATTAAAATTTTGAAAATAATAATTTTTTAAGTTTAAAAATTAAAATTTTGAAAATAATTTTTAAGTTTTAAAATTAAAATTTTGAAATTAATTTTTTAAGTTTTAAAATTAAAATTTTAAAATTAATTTTTAAGTTTAAAATTAAAATTTGAAATTAATTTTTAAGTTTAAAATTAAAATTTTGAAATTAATTTTTAAGTTTAAGATTAAAATTTTGAAATTAATTTTTAAGTTTAAGATTAAAATTTGAAATTAATTTTTAAGTTTAAAATTAAAATTTTGAAATTAATTTTTAAGTTTAAAATTAAAATTTTGAAATTAATTTTTAAGTTTAAGATTAAAATTTTGAAATTAATTTTTAAGTTTAAGATTAAAATTTGAAATTAATTTTTAAGTTTAAAATTAAAATTTTGAAATTAATTTTTAAGTTTAAAATTAAAATTTTGAAATTAATTTTTAAGTTTAAAATTAAAATTTTGAAATTAATTTTCAAGTTTAAAAATTAATTTCAAAATTTAATTTTAAACTTAAAAATTAATTTCAAAATTTTAATTTTAAACTTAAAAATTAATTTCAAAATTTTAATTTTAAACTTAAAAATTAATTTCAAATTTAATTTTAAACTTAAAAATTAATTTCAAAATTTTAATTTTAAACTTAAAAATTAATTTCAAAATTTTAATTTTAAACTTAAAAATTAAAATTTTGAAAATAATTTTTTAAGTTTTAAAATTAAAATTTTGAAAATAATTTTTTAAATTTAAAATTAAAATTTTGAAAATAATATTTTAAGTTTTAAAATTAAAATTTTGAAGTCTTATTCATCTCACCCGATCTATATTTTCAATCAGGGAATCCTATGATTTCGTGAGATGAAATTGGATTTTTAATTATGGAGTTTTTGTTTAACGTGTGTTAGATTCAGATTTAGTTTTGGTTTCCACAAATAGGCATTCTTCGGATAAACTTCTAAGCTTGGTGAGTCACATGGACATCATTAGAAGTAACCAACCTTTCGAGGTTTTCCGAATAGTCCTATCCACGGAACTTAGTACTAAGTCTTGGTCTAACTGGTTAGGATTCATTTAAGGGTAGCTTCGGTCAGTTCCACTTGGCCAAATGCACCAGATCGAAGCCATATCTTTCTAGACATGCGATGCCCAAGCTTCCCTAACGTACTATCATCCAAAAATTTCACCAGTACCATGATTCAAGTTAAACTTGGTCTCTTTTTAACTAATCCTAATTACCCTGCCGGGTTAGTTTGTTTTGGGTTACCCTGTCGGGTAGGTTAGTTTTGGAGGTGCCAGCTATTCTGGAGCCTCCCCCTGAATTATTGGCCATTAATTTAGATTTTGGTTTTAGGCTTGTGTCGATTCTTTTTATAGTTATAGTTAACTTGGTGATAATTTTGTTGATTTTTAAACTGTTTAGATTTTGAATTTGATTTAGGTTTGTATTTTGGATTTTGGTTTGGTTTATTCGATTTTATATAATGTATTTTTTCTTTAGGTATATAATATTGATTAAGTCCTACTTGCGTGGTCAGACACGCTTTCGGAACCCAAGCTAGATTGGTTGACTTGTATTGGGTTATTAATGATTTGAAAGTTTTATTTGAATTCGACTTATATCCTAGTCCGGTTTTATTATAACATGCTTTTTGATTATTTAGGATTAAGTCTAAATTTTTTGATCTTGTTGTGAATTTTTCTAACATCTCCTTTAAATTGTTTATTTCATTTTTTAATGATAAATTCTCTTCCTCAAGTGTTAGATCTTGAGTTGGATTCGAATTCTTTAATTGTTCCTTGAGGTTTTGATTTTCCTCAAGAAGTGATTTGTTTTCATTTTCTACTTTAGTTAATTTACTGTTTAAACAGGAAATTATTCTAAAAAACTTTTTGTTTAAATTAAAATATACCTCATTCGAGCCTTCGGTACGGACTCGTGGCTTGTTTCGGGTTCAGACCCGTCTTCATCTTCCGACTCATTTTCTGTTTCGGCTTCGCGGGCCATCAGTGCGAGGTGGCTCTGATGTTTCTGCTCTTCTTCCTCCGATTCGTCCGAGGAGTCGTCCCACGTTGCTTTGAGTGCCTTCTTTTTGGTTGGCTTTGGTTTGTCGAACTTCAGTTTTGGGCATTCGTTCTTGTAATGTCCCTTTTTGTTGCAGCCGTAGCAAGTCACGTTCTTTTGTTCTGAGGGAGAGCTGATATTTTGAAGATCCTTTTTGCTGAAGCTCCTCTTTCTCCTGGTGAACATTTTTCTTACCAAGTTCACCAGGTGTTCTTCGTCTTCAGAATCTTGATCGAAGTCTTCTTCAAGTTCAGGCTTGCTTTTCTTTTCTTTGGAGGAACCTGCAAATAGAGCTATACCTTTCTCGGCTCCAGCATTAGTTTGTTCGTGTAATTCTAATTCACAAAACAGCTCATCTAATTTTAAGTTAGAAAGATTCTTAGAAATTTTGTAGGCATCCACTATTGATGCCCACAAACTATTACGTGGAAAGGCGTTTAATGCGTACCTTATTAAGTCTCTGTTCTCCATTTGGTGGCCTATCGCATGAAGCCCGTTGAGGATGTCCTTGATCCTCGCGTGTAGTTGATTTGCTGTTTCTCCTTCCTGCATTTTTATATTAAAAATTTTATTTAGAAGCAGGTCTCGTTTTGTTACCTTAGCGTCGCTCGTTCCCTCGTGCAGTTCGATCAGCTTGTCCCATAGCTCTTTAGCATTTTTGTGTGGACCGACTCTGTTCAGTTCTTCTCTTGTCAATCCGCACTGTAGAGTGTTGATCGCTTTATTTTCTGTTGATGCTTTTTTCTTGAGATCTGCTGTCCAGTCTTCAGGATCCACTAGATTCCTGGCGTTGTCCACTGGAATTTTGTAAGGTCTCGTAATGCTCATCCACTGGTCGAAGTCTGTTTTGAGATAGACCTCCATGCGCTTCTTCCAGTATGGAAAGTCGTCCCAGTTGAAGAGTGGAGGTCGTACTGTGCTGAATCCTTCTTGTTGGGACATTCTGTGCACAGGTAAATAACCAAAAAATATCCCAAGACTTGGTCTTGGATTAGTAGTGCGGGAAGAGAAAAATAGAAAAAAAATCTAGATTCGTGTTGCACTAATTTAAATTGATTAGAGAAATATTAAGTTAACGAAACACCAGTTTTAAAATTAATTATTGAAGAAAAAAAAATAATTCACCCCCTGTCTGATTGGTGGTTGCACCAAATCAGAGCGGTACCTGCTCTGATACCACTTGTAGGACCGTTAGATTCGATAGAGGGGGGGGTGAATATCGATTCGAAAAACAAGAGTTTAAACGCAGCGGAAAAGTAAAATAGACACAATGGTTTTACTTCGTTCGGAGCCTGTGACGACTCCTACTCGAAGTCCCGTGGTCCTTGACCACTTTCGTTGGGCAATCACTAGCAATTCGAAATGATGATTACAAAAGAACCGTACAGGGAATGCTAATGAAAACTAAAAACAAATACCGACAAAAAGGGAAAAGAACGGAGCATAGTGTCGGAGCTTTGTTGGCGTCGCACTGAACGTCGAGCAGCAAGACCAGCAGTAGAAGAGTTCTCAGCTTGATTGATTTATTTTGAAGCTCCTGCCTGGGGCTTCTTTTATATGCTGTTCCGGGCGCCTGGAATGTGACGAAACTGCTCAAATCGAGATGCTCCACGTGGCGACGACTTGGCTGGATAGAATTCGCCTTCCGGGCGCCCGGACCACCTTGTCCCAGAAAACTCTCTTTTCCTGCAAAATAAAGTTAGTCCGAGGCAAATATACATCCTGTAAAACAGATTGTTAGCACAGTTAAAGTTCAACAGATGGATAAAAAGAGTATGACTTAGATTCCGTCTTTCCGAGACCGGAATCTAGTCACGATCTCGACTTAGACATCCGAAATGGATCTAAGCCGGATCGACGCCTAATGTCCCCTTCCCGGGAATGCGTCCTCACAGTCACTTCCCTCCAGTGACTTACCTCACTTACCTGCCAGACGTCCGGTCAGCCCGTCGACCCGTCTGGACTTCTTGCCAAGCGTCCGGTCAGCCCGTCGACCCGCTTGGACTTCTCGCCAGCTATACGGTCAGCCCGTCGACCTAGCTGGACTTCTCGCCAAGCGTCCGGTCAGCCCGTCGACCCGCTTGGACTTCTCGCCAGCTATCCGGTCAGCCCATCGACCTAGCTGGACTTCTCCTGCACACTCGATCAAAGTGTCAGACAACAACAAAACTAACTTAACATATTTGTCATTCATCAAAACCTGGGTTAAATCGTTAGTGCTAACCGCACCAACAGTACCTTATTAGATATGGTACGGTCTATGATGAGTCACACAGATTTTCCCATATATCTTTGGGGCTATGCTCTAGACACAGCAGCCTTCATTCTCAACTGAGTTCCATCTAAGACTGTGATAAAGACACCATATAGGATATGGACTGGGAGAGATGCCCAGGCGTCTTTTATGAGGATTTGGGGTTGTGAGGCTTACGTTCGACGTCAAGTCTCGGATAAACTTGGACCCAAATCCGACAAGTGATATTTCATTGGATATCCCAAGGAAACGAAGGGATATTACTTCTAAATTCCCAGTCAACACAAGGTAGTTGTGGCTAAGACTAGGGTATTTCTAGAAAGGAACTTTGTTTCTAGAAAGACTAGTGGGAGTACGTTCGATCTTGAAGAAGTTCAAGATATGGACCATAGCACTGAAGCATCGATGGAAGTTGAACTGAAACCACAAAGTGTTGTGGATGATGTTGTTCCACAAGGAGTTGAGGAACCACAACCAGTTCAAGTAGACCTACCTCTTCGCAGGTCTGATAAGGTACGTCGTCAGCCTGAGAGATACTCATTTCTCTTGTCTGACCATGATGACATTGTGCTCATTGAGGATGAGCCTACCTC
Organism: Zingiber officinale; assembly: GCF_018446385.1. NCBI lineage: Eukaryota > Viridiplantae > Streptophyta > Magnoliopsida > Zingiberales > Zingiberaceae > Zingiber > Zingiber officinale. Next base: position 62,168,853 of record NC_055989.1, on the reverse strand, counting down.
CTATCAGGAAGCTGTGATGAGACCAGATTCCGAGAAATGGCTAGAGGTCATGAGATCCGAGATGGAATCCATGTACACTAACCAAGTATGGACTTTGGTTGATCCACCTGAAGGGGTCAAACCCATTGGGTGTAAGTGGGTCTTTAAGAGAAAGACTGACATGGATGGACTTATTTATAAGGGTCGCTTGGTAGCTAAAGGTTTCAAGTAAATTCATGGTATTGACTATGATGAAACCTTTGCTCCAGTAGCGATGTTTAAGTCCATTCGGATCATGCTTGCTTTTGTAGCATACCACGATTATGAGATCTGGCAGATGGATGTCAAAACCGTGTTTCTAAATGGAAACCTGCTCGAGGATGTGTACATGACACAACCTGAGGGTTTTATAGATCCACAGCATACTGGCAGAGTATGCAAGCTGCACATGGTGTGAGTCTTTCGAAGACTCAAGGTCCCTCTTCTAGAGAGGAGAGAGACCGCATGGATCAGATCCCTTATGCTTTAGCCATAGGATCTATCATGTACGTCATGCTATGTACTCGTCCTGATGTCTCGTATGTTTTGAGCATGACGAGCAGATACCAGTCAGATCCAGGTGAAAGTCACTGGATAGCAGTCAAGAATATTCTTAAGTACTTGAGAAGGACTAAAGAATATTTCTTGATATATGGAGGCGATGGCGAGCTAGATGTAAAGGGTTACAGTGATGCTAGCTTCCAAACTAACCAGGATGATTATCGATCGCAGTCTGGGTTTGTGTTTTACATAAATGGTGGTGCTGTGAGCTAGAAGAGTTCGAAGCAGGACACAGTAGTTGATTCTACAACAGAGGCCGAGTATATTGCTGCATCAGAAGCAGCAATGGAGGCACTTTGGATCCGCAAGTTCATCACTAAACTTGGGGTGGTTCCTAGCATCGCTAATCCCATAGAGCTCTATTGTGACAACAATGGAGCAATAGCACAGGCCAAGGAAACTCGCTCACACCAGCGGACCAAACACATACTACGGCGCTTCCATCTCATTCGAAAGATCATCGATTGAGGAGATGTGAAGATTTGTAGAGTACCCACTGAGGCTAACATCATAGATCCCTAGACCAAGGCTTTGGCACAGAGAAAGCATTATGGTCACACTAGGTCATTAGGCCTTAGAGCCTATACTGATTGGCACTAGTGCTAGTGGGAGATTGTTAGTGAGAGCCCTAGAGCCAATCATTTGATGATTGTTGTATGAACTCATTGTATCATATTCTTATATACATAAAAGGTATTAGTTTATGGTTATTATGCTTACTTGTATTGGTGTCAAATAACTAAGTATAATAGCGTCATTGAGTAGAAGGTTCTTACTTATATCAATCGGTTAGTTGAATCGATAGTGAGATGATATAGGGAACACTACTCTTAATCATTCCTAGTCAAGTATTAGCATTCAAGGACAATGTTAATGTGACGAGACTAGCATGTAGGTCAACTCGATGACTTGATCTCGCAAGTCATGGATATGGAGATATCAAGTTGACACATGGGTATGCATTGGAGAATGAATACTAAATGACCCGCCATGAGAAAGTATCATGGATCGTTATATGAGTGTCATGTACTTTCTCATATGGCTATTAGTATGACTATTAGTCCTTGGACCTGAAGTCACCATGGTTCCCTACATAAGGAGTTGCATACTTTGGCTTCGTCAAACGTCACCCGTAACTGGGTGGACTATAAAGGCGATTACTGGGTATGTGAGTGATGTAGATGGGATCTATCCCTCCTATATGACGGGAGTGACATCGATATTCTTGATAGAGTGAGACCACTAAGTGCATGGCCATGCCCAAATGAGTCAATATGAGATATTGAGCTCATTTGATTGAGTGAGTCTACTTGGGATTCAAGATTTAGATTGATCAGAGGATGACACGGTCTATGCCTCACATCAATCAATCTAGATGTCAAGGTTGTTAGTTAGAGCCCTAGAGCCAATCATTTGATAATTGTATTATGGACTTGTTGTATCATATTCTTATATAAATAAAGACATTTGTTTTTGGTTATTATACTTACTTGTATTGGTGCCAAATAAACTAAGTATAATAGCGTCCTTGATTAGAAGGTTCTCACCTATATCAATCGGTTAGTTGAACCGATAGTGAGATGATATAGGGAACACTACTCTTAATCATTCCTAGTCGAGTATTAACATTAAGAGACAATGTTAATGCAATAAGACTAGCATGTAGGTCAACTCGATGACTTGATCTCACAAGTCATGGATATAGAGATATCAAGTTGACACATGGGTATGCATTGGAGAATGTATACTGAATGACCCGCCATGAGAAAGTATCATGGATCGTTATATGAGTGTCATATACTTTCTCATGTGGCTATTAGTATGACTACTAGTCCTTGGACCTGAAGTCACCATGGATCCCTACATAAGGAGTTATGTACTTTGGTTTCATCAAACGTCACCCGTAACTGGGTGGACTATAAAGGCGATTACTGGTATATAACGAATTATGCAGAGGGATGTGAGTGATGTAGATGGGATCTATCCCTCCTATATGACGGGAGCGACATTGATATTCTTGATAGAGTGAGACCACGAAGTGCATGACCATGCCCAAATGAATCAATATGAGATATTGAGCTCATTTGATTTAATGAGTCTACTTGGAGTTCAAGATTTAGATTGATTAGAGGATGACACGGTCTATGCCTCACATTGATCAATCTAGATGTCTTGGATAGAAGGACACTTATCATATATTGTGAAGAGTCACAATTAGTAGTCACAAGGTGATGTTGGATCTCAACATTCATGTAACTTGGGTAGTAATGATGTATTGTTAGATACCGCTCATTACTTATGCTTCTAAATGGGTTTAGGGGCATTGCCAACGTTACAAGAACCTATAGGGTCACACACTAAGGACAATTAGATGGAGATTAGGTTCATATGATGAACCAAGAGGATTAGATTCATTTGATGAATCAAATTGGATTAAGAGTAATCCTAATTGGGCTAATTGAGTTGGACTCAAGTTGATTCATGTGTTCAATGAGTCTAATTTAGATTATGACTCATTGAATCAATTTAATTAAATGAATTAGATTCATTATATTAAATTGGCTTGAATTAAATGGTTGGATTAGATCAACCATGAGAGAGATTAAGTCAAGTTTGACTTGACTTGAGAGGAAGATGAAGAGTCAAGTTTGACTTGACTTTATGCCACCTCATTGGTGAGTTGGCGTTGAGTGAGCCAATGATGATGCTCCACATCATCATGGTTGCTTAAGTGGGATGCCACCTCATGGGAGTTACCAAGAGTTGTGACTCTTGACATTCCATGGAGGTTACAACACCTCTTAATGTGGTCGATGTCATATCGATGTCATATCAAGAAGGGCAAAGTATCTACGACCCTCCATCGTACGACCAAGTCTACTTCAATTCCTGGAGGCAAATGATGGAATGCTTCATTGGAAGCAACAATTTCGACAATTAGATCGCATTGAGACAATCCTCTCAAAACTCAGAATCAAATACAAAGGTAATGGACATATTAATTAATGTTTTGTCTAATAGAGTTTTGTGTCAATTAGAAGATTACAAGAACACATTCGAGATGGGACCAAATTGATCGAGCTTCACGAGACTCTATCGAGGCTAGAAGATCAAAGTGAATTTGAATCTGAGTCTGAATCCAGAGAGCTATCCTCAGAGTCAAATTTAGAAGATCAAGAACAAATCAACTTCATGGCACTAATCGTCGAGGAGGAGGTAGATGGATCCGAACCTAAGTCCGATCAAATGCTCGAGCCTGAATCCGAGATGACAATGGTCAAGGGGGAGAATCCTAATGAGGATTCAAAAGGTAATATTGTAAATACAAAATTTAAAGAACATATAACATGTTTTAATTGCAGAGAAAATGGGCATTACAAAAGTAAATGTCCAAAGAACCGATTTGCACTACCGGAGGCAAAGGAGGAACCGATGCCTAGAGTCTGGAAATTGAAGAACCACATTGAATGTTTCAAGTGCAAAATGATGGGACACTATAAATCTCAATGTCCAGAAAGAAGCTCCAAGGATCCAGGGGGAGCAATTAAAGTAAAACAATATATTTACATGAAAAATTACATGCTTCTTGTTTGCATTGTTCTATGAATTTAAAAAAGCATGAAAATCCTACGTTAACATTACTTAATAAAACTAATTTAATTAATAAAGTTTTAAATAATTGAAATGTAATTAAAATTGATCAAATCAACTCAAACTTTAATCAAGACCTAGATCTAATTAATCAAAATTTATTTATTCAAAATAATTTTAATTTAAATCAAAATAATAATTATCTAAAATTAACTAACAATAAATAAAATTTAACTAAAAATTTAGAAAATAAAAATAAGAAACTAAACTATAAATTAAATACAAAATAAAATAATATTTTGAAAAATAAAATAATATTTTGAAAAATAAAATAATATTTTGAAAAATAAAATTAATAAATTAGAAAACATTATTAATAATTTTATCAACTCATGAAATATAGATTTAAGTTATAAATCAAAACCGAATCTAAAACAAAACTTTCACAGACCTAATTATAATCATGTACCCTTTAATTATGATACATAATAATAATAATAATAATAATAATAATAATAATAATAATAACAATAAAAATAATAAACAATAAATAATAATAATAATAACAATAATAACAATAATAAAAATAAATAATAACAATAATAATAACAACAATAAAAATAATAACAACAATAACAATAAAAATAATCAACAATAATATGAATTGATTGACTTATCATGATCATGCATATTTATCTATTATATACTATGTCATGCATCTTTTCTTTATGCTGTTAAGTCTAGAATGGTTAGTTATAAAAGGTTTACCAAACCCTAACAACATAGCATCGGAATGGATTGAGATGATAGTACGTCAAGGAAACTTTGTCGAAGGCATGTCTAGACTGAATCTTGTGTATTCTACCTGGTGCACTAGACTTAGTAGATCTAACCGAAGCTACCCCAGTCAAACATGGGATAGTTAGACCAAAACTTAGTATTAAGTTTTTTTTGGGCAGGACTATTTTGCAAAGTATTCAGCAAGTGGTCCACAGTTGATACACAAGAAGGTCATATGTCTCGCCACTGAACTGAAAACTTATCCTTAGGAAACTTGCTTGATTAACCCAAAGCTAAGTTTGAATTTAACATGGGTTCAATAACCTTTTCCTAAATACTTTTTCAATTAAAAAAACTTAATTAAAATTATTTTAAAAATTAATTAAAATTATTTTAAAACTTAATTAAAATTATTAAAATTTACTTAAAATTATTCAAAAACTAAAACTTAATTAAAATTATTTCAGAACTTAAATAAAAAATTATTTTAAAACTTTAATTCAAATTTAATTCAAATATTAAACCTAATTATGAAAACCTAATTAAATTTAAATTACAACTTTAAATCTCAAATTTATTTAATAAAACTAAACTTAATTTAAACTAAAATTAAAATAAACTTAATCTAAACTAAACTCTTAAACTTAAATTAACTCAAGTGTAATTTAAAAAGCAAACTAAATCAACTTTAAATTAAAACTAAATTAATTGATTGATTAACCCTAATCATTAACTAATCTACCTTAATAGACATAATTAATTTTTAATAACTTTAATCAATAAATAAAATACTTTAACCTTAACCAATATTAAATCAATAATTAATAAGTTTAACTTAATTTTATTAATCATTAACTTTACAATTTAACTTAATATACTTATTAAATCTTAATGACTTTCAACTTGAAATCTTAACTTTAATCAATAAATTAAGTACTTTAACATTAACAAATTTAAATTAATTCTTAAATATTTTCCTAATTAATTCCTAAGAAACTAATTAAATTAATCCTTAATTAATAATAATTCATGATCAATTAAACCATAACTATTAATTATGAAACTTTAATAAAAAAAAATAAAATAATAATCACCCTTAATTGAAATAAGAAATAATTAATCCAATAATTATAAATTAAAATATAAAATAATCATACTAAATGGAACTCAAAATACAAATTAATATATCTATTGAAACTAACTTTGAATTATTTCAAATTAAGTTTAATCTAAAAATCAATCTATATAAATTTACCAACACGAGTAAAAAATTACATTAACTCAATTAATAACCATTAATTTAAAAAATACTTAATTAACTTTAGATTAATCCTTGATTAATTAGTTAATTAATCTTAAACTAATAAATTAACAAAACATTATTAATTCAATTAATTCATACTATAATAATAATAATGTTACCATTAATATCAATTTAATTAATCTTAATAATTTAACCCAAATTTAACGTAAAATAATCAAAGTTAAACTAAAATTCAAATTTTTAAAGTCATCTCATATAATTATAGGATTACCATATTTGAAAATTTAGAATGAGTGAGATGCTAAGAAAATTAAAATTTAAAATATTTTTTTTAAAAATGTTTTTGAAAACCAATAAATCTATTTTCTTAAAAATATTTTTAAAACTTTGATTGATGATTTATTGGGTGTATTATATATAAATTATTGTTCATCACCTAAGTTTTTAGATCTCTAAGTCAATCAGACCCTTAGACACACATAGAAAAGCCTTCCTTGTGAGTAACAAGGATATCTAAAAAGAGTGTCTGGTTAAGGGGGAGAGACTATACTGGAAGACATATTATTCAAATTGAAATATTTTTGAAAATATATCTTCCAAGAGGGTTTGAAAAGTTTTAAGCATTCTCTTTTTAAAACACTTTCTTCAAAATCATCATATTTTGAAAAATTTTCTGAAAAACTCCTTGAAAAGTATGGATGATAAAAATTACTTTGCAAATCTTTTTGAACTTACTTGAAAAACTATTTTGAAAGCAACTTAGTTCTGCAAAAATATCTTAAGTCTTAAACATTTTTAAAATTAGCTTGAAAATAATTTTGAAAAATTTCATACAAAAGTAACTCAAAATATTATCTTTTAAACATAGCTCAAGCATTATCTTTTCAAAATCATATTCTTCAAACTCATACTTTTTTAAAACATTTTGAAAAATCATAGTTTAAAAAATACTTTGAAAATTCCTTTAAAATTTTATGTTTCATACTTTGAAAAACTCTTTGCAAATCTTTTTGAAAATTATTTGACAAATATTTTTGAAATTAACCTGAAAATATTTTTTTTAAAAAAGTATCTTTATCTTGAAAATGATATTGAAAACTCCTTCAAAAGAATTTTTGACACTAAGAACCAATATTTTTCAAAATATATTTGATGCATGTTCAATTTGAAAACCCAATATACATCTTATTATTGTCTTTCAAAAGAGTGAAGGAATATCTTGAGAATGCTTAAGGTTTTACATCATTGTTGGTGCAAAACTTAGGGATACCTTAGCAATCAATGATATTTATGAAGTATTATTTTTGATGAATGACAAAAGGGGGAGAATAAGGTTTTAAGTTAGAAATCTAAATCTTATGAATAGACCTAACTTAAACATATTTGTCAAACATAAAAAAGGGGGAGATTGTTGGTGCAATCGACCTCCAAGGTTTTAATGTCCGACAAATATGTTTAATTATGTTTAATAGAGATTGATCATGGGAAGTCCTAGTTATGGCTAGGCAAGGGTGAGAAGTCAACCAAATGACTAGTCCTAACTGCTGTTAGGCATGGAAAGTCCTAGTTGTAGGCTAGGCAAGGGAAATCTCGGTAGATCGTGGAAGCCAGGTGGATTCGATAGGTCTAGAGGACCTGATCCCTGGGTAGCGGAATACTGAGTCCTAGTTGTAAGCTAGGGAAGAGAAATCTTGGTAGATCATGAAAACCAGGTGGATAGGTCTGAAGGACCTGATCCCTGGGTAGCCGAATACTGAGTCTTGGTGAGTGAAGCCAGGTGGAGAAAATCCTAGGGGGTGGAACCTTAGGTTATGGTGAGTGAAGCCAGGTGGAGAAAATCTTAGGGGGAGATAACCTTAGGTAACGAGAAGTCTTAGAGGAGTGAACTCCAAGCAAGGTTGATCGGATAGTTTTCGGTCGACCGCGAGCGTTTGACCGGACTAGCGGATCTTGGTGATTCTAAGTTTAGTTTTACCATAGCATTTTATATTACTATTATTGTTGCTAGATAATATAGTATTGTAGGAAAAGTCTTAGTGGATCAGGTGATCAAACACTAAGCAGAGAAAGTCCAAACAAGTCTGGAGGACCAATGTTTGGCAGGTAAGTTGAGGTATGCAATTGGAGGAGTGATAGTGAGATCGTGTTCTGAAAAAGAACAACCTAAGGTCGCTGATCCAACTGAAGAAACTGGGAAGGTTTCCAAGTTGAGATCAAGACAGTCTTAACTGTTATACTCATGCATATTACTACTCATGTATTATAACTATGCTAACTGTTGGACCCCGTGGTAGTTTTGATGTGATCAACCAAGTTGGTTAGGTCCTGCTGTGTTTGATCTCTGTGTCTGAGTGTGCAGGAGCTTAGGAGCACAGGAAGTCGAGCGGAAGACACAGCTAGCGAGAAGGATGTCACGGGAAGGGAGCCGACGGGCTCGGTGCGTCCGAAGGACGAGAGAGCTGCGGAAGAGTACTCCGGTGGGCGTGAAGAGCGTGCGCAGCGTTCGAGGGACGTTAAGCCGGGATGGAAGGCTGCTCGAGGAGAAGGCCGGGAATTAGGTTCGGGTGATCCCTATTCCGGTTGGCCGCAATCACCCAAAAGAACGGAGCGTCGGAAGCTGAAGAAAGCAAGTTGGAATTGGAGCTGCCAGCTTGGAGGCGCCTCCATCAGGCTTGGAGGTGCCTCCAGCTTGAAGGCGCCTTCAACCTTGTTGAAGGGGCCTTCAACAGGTCAAAGTGACCATTTCAAGCTACGGATAAAGTTTTATCCGCTCACCTCTTGGAGGCGCCTTGGACCCCTATTGGAGGCGCCTTGGACCCTCGAGATCAAATTTCCAGAGGCTATTTAAAGGCCCCTGGAGCTAGGAATTCAAAACAACTTCTACATTCAACTCTATAAGCATTTCCTAGCAGTAGTTCTGAGCCATTAGAGTGTAAAAGGCTTCTCCGCCTTCAGCAAAGGAGAATTTTCTTAGTGCGCTTTTCACTGCCCTGGATTAACAACCCTCTTGGTTGTAACCAGGTTAAAATTCTGTTTCTGCTTTTATTTTCTGCCACTATTATTTTACTACTACATTTGTTCTGAGTTGAAATCCGAGGAAGGTGTTTTTATTTTTTGTTTTCAGCAATTCACCCCCCTCTTGCCCGCCTCCGCTGCACCTACAATTGGTATCAGAGCCTGATCGCCTCAGAAGGACTAACCCCCAACTGAAGCACTACGATCAAGAAAATGGTCGGAGCGAACATCCATCCCCCGAAGTTCGACGGAGACTTCGCCACATGGAAGCGTAAAATGGAGGTATTTTTTAAAACCGAATTTGACATTCTTTTAATAATGAAATATGGCTATGCAGTTCCGAAAGATAAGGAGGAAAATACTTGGACGAAAAAGGAGCAAGCAGATTTCGTCGCTAACAGAAAGGCTGAGTTCCACCTACTCAGCGTTCTGCCGCCTCAGGAGGTAAATCGGATCGGAAGCTACGACTCCGCGAAAGATCTCTGGGAAAAATTCCTGGAACTTCACGAAGGTACCTTTGAAGCGAAGCTAGCGAGGCGCGACATCCTCCGGAACCAGTTGACGAACCTCCGGATGAACCAAGGCGAGAAGGTAGCGCAACTCCAAGCGAGAATCAAGGAGCTGATAACGCAACTAACGAACCTTGGAGAAGAGGTAACCAACCGGGATTCTATCCGATACGCGCTCAATGCCTTCCCGAGAACTCCAGAGTGGGCCTCTTTAGTAGATGCGTACTACATCTCTAAGGACCTCGAGGTAAGTACTTTAGAACAATTGTTTTCCACTTTTGAACTTCACGAATCTCGAGTTTCAGAGCCCAATGGAGTAGAGAAGACCAGTCAGAACATTGCCTTAAAGGCAAAAATGAACAGTTCTAACTCTGAAGCCTCAGTCGACGAATCCAAAGCGGCACTACTGGTAAGACGCTTCAATAAGTTTTTCAGTACTAATAAATTTAAATCGCAGAGGCATCATCGAAAGAAGAGGATGGTTCGCTGCTACAACTGCAATGAAGAGGGGCACATTAAAGATGACTGCCCAAAGCTAAAGAAAAAGGAGAAAGAAAGGGAAAAGTCAAAATACAAGAAACCAGAACCCTCCAAGCACAAGAACCTGAAGGCTACTTGGTCAGATTCATCATCCTCTGAGTCAGACATCGAAGAATTCTCGGGGTTAGCGCTAATGGCGAACCATCAGCCGGAAGAAGACTCAAGCTCAGACATGAGCATGGATAAAGGGGGAGGAACATCAGAAGAAGAAAGCAGCAGTGAAGGGGGAGCGTCACCAGATCAGGTAAGTAAGGTATGCAATCTAACCCCGAATTAATCTTTTAAATTTATTAAATCTCTTTCTAAAGAATTAGATAAATTAGAAAAAAAATGAAAATTTGAAATCAGAAAATGAAAGTTTAAAATTAGAAATTGAAAAACTGAAATTTTCTGCATGCTTAAATCAATTTCCAAACTCAAAATTAAGAATTTATGGAAAGTTGAACTGGTACATTAGAAACCATCAGGGTCAACTTAGAAAAGTGCCCAAAATTTATGTACCCCCTAAATATCTGATTAATCCAGTAGGAAGGAACCTTTATTGGGTTCCAAAATCTGTGCTAAATTAATTACTTTTAAGTTAAAATCTTTACAGTGAGAAAATTAAACATTGAAATTCTTTATGGAAGCTTTGTCTAAGGAAGTGGTTGTTGCTCCAATAACCAAGAAGGCCTAGTGCCTCGCCACGACCTGGAAGTTAAAATATTGAAAGAAAATGTTTAATTAACTTTCTGAAAAAGCATTAAAAACAAGAATTAAATAATGCTTTGAAAGTTTATCAAACAATTTTTCTCTTAGAAATTTTTCTTGAAAATTCTAACTTAGAAAATTTTTTTTAGTTAGAAATTTTTTCTTGGAGAAATTCTAAATAAATTCATTTACCTTAGAAATTTTCTTTGGAACATTCAAAAATTTAGTTTACTTAGGATTTTTTTTTAATTAATTGACTTAGAAATTTTTTTGGAAAATTCAGTTTAACTTAGAATTTTTTTTTAAATTTCTAAAAATTCATTTTTGCTTAGAAAATTTTTTGAAAGTTCAATTTAACTTAGAAATTTTTTAAAAATTCATTTTTGCTCAGAATTTTTTCCTACCTTATTAATTTACTTAATATTCTCTTATTGGTACCCCATTTTTGCTGTGATCAAAGGGGGAGAGAAAGGTACAAGTTTAGGGGGAGTTAGGAAAATGAAAATTTTACCTATTTTTTGAAAATGTGTTGCAATTTTAATTATTGTAAATTTATGCTTAATATGTTAGTTTAGTAATTTCCTTTAAAATTACTATTTATGTCTATTTGTAAACCCTAACTTGAACTTGGATTGATGCACATCAAAAAGGGGGAGATTGTTGGACCCCGTGGTAGTTTTGATGTGATCAACCAAGTTGGTTAGGTCCTGCTGTGTTTGATCCCTGTGTCTGAGTGTGCAGGAGCTTAGGAGCACAGGAAGTCGAGCGGAAGACGCAGCTAGCGAGAAGGATGGCACGGGAAGGGAGCCGACGGGCTCGGTGTGTCCGAAGGACGAGAGAGCTGCGGAAGAGTACTCCGGTGGGCGTGAAGAGCGTGTGCGTCTACAAGTCTTCTGCACATCTTCAAGCAAGAAACTTCATCCAGCCGACCGAGCTTCATCTTCTACTCTTGTCGGTATAATTATTTAAAGCTTGCATTGTATTTGATTTAAAAGAAGATAGTAGTCTATTACTATCTTCTATTTGCATTTGTATGATCTGCTTCTTTCCGAGGATTTTGAAAAGAAGGGTTTTAGTAGATTACCCATCGATGTGGTCAAGGATCACGGGTCTTGGAGTAGGAGTCGACCTACGTTTCGAACCAAGTAACCGAACTGAGTCTTTTACTTTTCGCTGCATATTCTGATTATCTTTAAAATACGAAAAGAAAAGTTTTTTTAAAAGAGCACGATATTCACCCCCCCTATCACACTCATTCGATCCTACAGTCCATTCTACTTCTTTCCTCTTGTGTTCCTGGACACATAGCCTTGGAAAGATGCACACCATGTGACACTGGTAAATATCCTCTCTTGGAGTCCTACATACCGAATCTATTCAACATTTTATCAATGTATACACCTTGACTCAACCCTAGTAATCTGCTTTGTCTATCTTGGTATATTCTAATACCTAAGACATAGATTGCATCCCCAAAATCTTTCATTGAGAAACACTCTCCCAACCAAGTCTTAGTAGATTATAGGCTATGGATGTCATTGCTTATAAGAAGTATATCATCAACATATAACACTAGGAACATAATCTTGCTCCCACTAACCTTCTTGTAAACGCAACGTTCTTCTAGATTTTTAACAAAAGAAAAATCTTTAATGGCTTCATCAAATCACATATTCCAACTCCGAGATGCTTGCTTTAGTTCATAAATGGACTTCTTGAGCTTACATAATTTATTAGCGTTCTCATATTTTATAAAATCAGGAGGTTATACCATATATACTTCCTCCTGTAACTTTCCATTTAAAAAAGCAGTTTTAACATTCATTTTCCAAATCTCGTAATCCTTGTAAGCTACTACAGCTAGCAAAATCCTAATGGACTTAAGCATTGCAATGGGCGAAAATGTTTCATCATAGTCAATTCCTTGACGTTGATTGAAACCCTTTGCCACAAGCCTAGATTTATAGGTACTTATGTTTCCATCCATGTCAATCTTTTTCTTAAAGATCCATTTGCACCCTATGGGTTTTACCTCAACTGGCACATCAACCAACTCCCAAACTTGGTTGGTGTACATGGAGTCCATTTCAGATTCCATAGCTTCTAGCCATTCTTAGAATTACTTGAAGCAACTACTTCCTTGTAAGTCGACAATTCATCATCTTCAATGAGTAGGACTTCCTCATCTTGGGTTACCAAGCAACCATATCTATTTGGCTCTCGGTGTATTCTTGTAGACTTACGTTGATCTTGTGTTTCTTAAGCAGTCTCGAATGAAGGAGACACTTGTACTTGTGGCACTGTCTCATTATCCAACTGTTCATCTTCCAACCTATTTGCAGAGTCTATAATTTCTTCAAGACTCACTTTACTCCCACTTCTTTCTTTAGAAATAAACTCTCTTTCCAAGAAAGTAGCATATCAAGCAACAATAACTTTGTGCTCACTTGGGAGATAAAAGTAATATCCCATTGTAGCATTGGGATAACCTACAAACGTACATTTTATGGATCTTGCTGCAAGCTTATTAGAATTTTCATTCTTCACGTAAACATCATAACCCCATATCTTAAGATAAAATAAATTTGGTTTATTTCCAAATCATAATTCATAAGAAGTCTTATCTACAGTCTTGGTTAGAACTTGGTTAAGTGTGTGTGCTGTTATTTCTAAGGCATAGCCCCAAAATGACATTGGAAGACTTACATGACTCATTATTGATCTAACCATATCCATGAGTGTGCGATTTCTCCTTTTTATAACACCATTCCACTCCGACATTCTAGGAGGTGTAAGTTGAGAAATTATCCCACACTCTTTTAGGTAATCAATGAACTCTTGGCTTAGATACTTGTCACCTCGATCACTCCGAAGGGCCTTTATCTTCTTGCCACATTGATTTTCCACCTCATTCTTGAACTCTATAAACTTGCCTAGAGTTTCATACTTATGTCTCATTAAGTAGACATATCCATATCTACTTAAATCGTCAGTAAAAGTTATGAAGTAGGTATACACTCCTCTAACTTGAACTTGCAATGCCCCACAAATATCACTATGTATGAGTTCTAGTAGTTTCTTTGCCCGTTCACCTATCTTGGTGAATGACTTCTTGGTCATTTTGCCATGTAAACATGCTTCACATGTATCTATGCACTCTAATTCAAAAGAGTCCAAATACCCATTACTAAGTAATTTAGCGATGCTTTTCTGGGTTATATGACCAAGTCTATAGTGCCAGAGAGATGTTAAGTTTGAGTCATGTAATTTCTATTTCTTACTTTCAAGACAATAGATCGGTTCATCTATGTTAAGAATATAAAGATCATTATTCAATAAACCATTCCCATAGAATGCATTATTCAAATAAAAGGAACATAACTTGTCCTTGAATTGAAATACAAATCCCTTGGTGTCTAAACTCGACACCGAAATGATATTCTTTGAGAAACTAGGAACAAAATAATAGTTTTCTAAATTCAAAACAAGTCCACTAGGTAAATTTATTGAATAGGTTCCTATTGGATCGAAAAGTGCTAGAGAGGGGGGGTGAATAGCGCTCGTGGCTTTCACTTTTCGTATTCGAAACGATCGAGTAAAATGTAGTGGAAATTTAAATAAAACACACAAAGAAGATGCCAAGATTTACTTGGTTCGGAGCCTAGGGCGATTCCTACTCCAAGGCCCACGCTCGTTGAGCGTTTACTTTGGGCAACAACTATAATTTTGGAAAATAGTACAATCAGGTATTACAATTTTAAATGCACTAACAAATTATACCGACAATAGGAATTTGAAATTTGTAGCTCTGGGTCGTCAGGGTCGTGTTATGGCTCAGCCGGAATGTCTCGTTAGCAGTAACCAATTGTATGATCGCTTAAAACTTGATTGATTCAGCTGCTGGTCGAGACCTCCTAATAAAGGCCATTGAGAGTGCTTCCAAGACCCTTGAGGGCGCCTCCATCACCGGCAAACTCGTAGCGAGGATGAGCTTTGACTCCTTCACAACCTATCCTCTTGAAGGCGCCTCCATCTCCCTTGAGGGCACTTCCAATGTCGTCCGAGGTGCCTCAACACTCCTTGAGGGCGCCTCCAGCTTCGCTGTGCACACTCCTTTTGCTTTGCACCCGAGGTGCCTCCAAACTCCATGGAGGGTGTCTCGGGTACTATTCATCCGAGGTAAAACTTGCTCCTTTATCCTTGCAAGATATGTTAGTCCAAAAAAATATCCTGCAACATAAAGTTAGCACATAATAATGAATATAAAAAGACGTTTGACAGTCACTGGACTATCCGGTTCTGACTTCAGATTTTCGACCAGAAATCCTAGGTCGAATCGACGCCTACTGTTCCCTCAGCGGGGAATGCGCCCTCACCTACTCCACTCAAGAGAGTATACCTGTTACCAGTCTGGTCCTCCAAATCGACTAGACTTTTGCTCTTCGCCTGAGTTTTCAGGTCTTTTGCTAGACGTCCGGTCCACGACCCGCCCAGACTTTCACATAGTTTGCGACACCAGGACTTTTCGCCTAGAGTCCCCGACTCTAGGACTTTTGCTCGAAGACCTCGACTTGCCAAGTCTTTCCACCTAGGGTTACCACCCCCTAAGACCTAAGGTTACTGTTGGTGCTGGAAGCATCCGACAATCGAACCCGTGTTTTGATAATGGCAAAGGGTTCAAAGTTAAGTTAGTTTATGATCTAACAGTTTGAATAAGCTTGCAGAAAAGTCCTAAGTGTACTTAGGCAAAAGTCCTAGCTACGGTTAGGCAGGTGGAAAACCCTACGGGATGGTAACCCTAGGTCATAGGGGGTGGTAACCCTATGCGGAAAGTCTTGGCGGGTCGAGAGATTTAGGCAAAAGTCCTAGGGGGTGGTAACCCTAGGTGAAAAATCCTGGTATCGCGAACCAGGTGGAAGACTGGACGGGTCGAGGAGCAAGCGTCCAACAGAAAGTCTAGAAACATCGAGTGCCAAGCAAAAGTTCAGTCGATCTGGAGGATCGTGCTGGCATCAGGTAAATCTCCTGAGTGGAGTAGGTGAGGATGCGTTCCTCGTAGAGGGAACAGTAGGCGTCGGATCGACCTAGAGTTTCCGGTTGAAAATTTGAAGTCAGACCCGGACAGTCCAAAGATTGTCAATATCTCATTTACTATGACTATTATGTGCTAACTTTGTTTTGCAAGGTATGTGTTTGGGACTAACACATTTTGTAGGAACAAATGTACAAGTCACACCTCGGATGAATAGTGTCCGAGGCACCTCCATGGAGTTTGGAGGCGCCTCGGGTGCAGAGGGTGAGCTGGCTGCGCAACAGGCTTGGAGGCGCCTCAGACGGAGATGGAGGCGCCTTGGACCAGGACTTGGAGGCGCCTTGGAGTGGCCATGAAGGCGCCTCAAGCAGGATAAGAGGTGAACTTTTCAGCACTGATCCACATGGTTGACTCGGCGTGTTGGAGGCGCTCTAGATGGTGTTGGAGGTGCCTCCAGTAGTGCATAAAAGGGGGTCTCAAGGCAGCAGTCAAGACAACAATTCCTAAGTGCTTCTACTACAACGTGCTGCTCCAAAAGACGCCCTGAAGTGCTGTTACAAGCCTCCGAGGACCCGGAGCTCCGAGATTTTGATTCTGTCGTCGGTATAATAGTTCTTTATTGCACTTATTGTAATACAAATTTGTACTCTTTTTCGAGCTTATAGTTGTTGCCCACCGGAAGCGATCAACGATCGCGGGCTTTGGAGTAGGAGTCGTCACAGGCTCCGAACCAAATAAATCCCTGGTGCCTTTCTGTGTTTGCTGTCTTTTACTTTATTCTGTTGCTTTAACTCAATAGTTTTATGAATCCGAAATGTGAAATAGCCACAAGCGCTATTCACCCCCCTCCTCTAGCGCTTCTCGATCCAACAATTGGTATCAGAGCGGGGTCGCTTCGATTTGGTGCAACCACCAATCAAGCATTTTTTTGTTGTGGTTATTTTCAGTTTTACGGAGTCAATTAGAATTAGCTTAATAGCTACATTCTAATTCTTTTTACGAATCAGTTTTTGCTCGAAATTGGTGCAACACCACTCGAGCTCGTTATTTAAAATTTTTCCCGCACTACTAATCCAAGACCTAGTCTTGAGATATCTCGTTCTATTTTATTCTTGCATATTAATTAAATGGCCCAGCAAGAAGGTTACAGCACCGTTCATCCCCCGCTCTTCACCGGAGAAGATTTCGGGTACTGGAAAGGACGAATGGAGAATTTTCTAAAAATCCAGTTCGAGATGTGGATGATCGTCAAGAATGGGTTTCAACTGCCAACCGACGAAGATGGCAAGCCTATACCCTGCTAGAACTGGGAACCAGCTCTAATCAAGAAGGTAGAAGCCAATGCCAGAGCATCCTGCACCCTCCAGTGTGGACTGACCAAGGAAGAGCTCAATAGAGTTGGTCCTTTTTCAACCGCAAAAGAGTTGTGGGAGAAGTTGATCGAACTGCACGAGGGCACCTCCGACACCAAGGTAAGCAAAAGAGATTTGTTGTTTAATAAATTATATAATCTCAAAATGCAGGAAGGAGAGACAGCAAGTCAACTCCACGCACGTATTCAAGACATTCTCAACTTCCTCCACGCGATCGGGCAAAGGGTCGAGAACAGGGATATAATAAGGTACGCTCTCAACGCGTTTTCGAGGAGTACATTGTGGGTATCAATGGTAGATGCCTACAAAGTCTCCAAGGACTTATCTTCTATAAAATTAGATGAATTATTCTCTGAGTTTGAATTATATGAGCAGACTAATGCACAGCCAACTGAGAAGGGCATTGCTTTGGTTGCATGTACAAGCAGAACACGTGAACCAAGACCAAGGTGTAGAACCGAACCAGAATCAGATGAAGAACCTGACTCGGATGATGAAGACGATGAACTAACGTCTGAACTCGTCAACCTTGTAAAGAACCTCTACAAGAAGAAGAAGGGGTTCAACAAAAGGGACCTCAAGAAGGCGGTCCAGTCCAAAGAAGCCCAATTAAGCTCGAAGGTAAAATTTGAAGTGACGTGTTATGGCTGCAACCAGAAGGCACACATCAAAGCCAACTGTCCCAACTAAAAGGAGATAAAGAAACAAAGAAGGAAAAAGGTCTTGAAGGCAACATTCGAAGAATCTTCCTCAGAAGACGATGACGACGAACTCGATCAGACGAGTCTCCTTGCACTGATGGCCCGGGACCAGATCAATATGTCCGAGAGCGAGAGCGAATTGGAAGCTGAATTGGAAAGAAGCCACGGATCTGTATCCGTTTCCGAAGGGACTAGCCCCACTGTAAGTATTCCACGTTTAAATAATTTAGTTAATTATTTATTACGTAAATTAGTAAAATCCAATATTCAGATCAAGTCACTTCTGAAAGAGGCATCATCCCTTAAAGAAGTGACCAACTTCAAATCCTTGTCTGAATCTGTTCAGATTGGAACCTCGACTCAAGTCCAAAAGCTTGAGGAAGAGAATTCCAACCTGAAAATTCAAGTCAAGGATTTGAAGACCGCGTTGAAATGGTTCACTTTGAGTTCCAAGAATCTTGACTTGATTCTTGGAAAACACAAGGCCGTATACAACAGATCCGGAATTGGATTCAAACCTAAAAAGAAATATAGATCGTATTTATCATTAGTCAACAGACCAAATAGTAAGACAGTCCAAGTATGGGTACCCAAGTCCAACTTGGTCAATCAAGTTGGACTTGGTCAATATTGGGTTTCCAAGGATCAAGTACATTACCTTGATGGACCATATCGAGACTATGATCTAGGGGGAGCCAAAAGAAAAACTGTATTAATAAACAAATAAATCATTAATATATATATATATATATATATATATATATATATATATATATAATTAAAATATAACTAAATTAAATGTATTTTTAATCTAATCTATAAATTAAAAAAAAAGAAATTATTATTTATATGAAATTATCAATAATATAGGTGGAGGCTCTAGAATAGCTGGCACCTCCAAAACTAACTTACCCGGCAGGGTAACCCACACCAAGCTACCCGACAGGGTAATTAGAACTAATTAGAAAGGGAACAAGTTTAACATGACCTATGGTGCTGGTGAAATTTTGGATGATAGTACGTTAGGGAAGCTTAGTCTATGTATATCTAGGAAGATATGACTTCGACCTGGTGCATTTGGCTAAGTGGAACTAACCGAAGCTACCCTTTATGGATCCTAACTAGTTAGATCAAGGTTTTGTATTAAGTTCAGTGGAGAGGACTATTTGGAAAACTTCGAAGGCATGGTTACTTTAATGATGTCCAAGAGACTCACCATAGCCCAGAAGTTTATCTGAAGAATGCCTATTTGTTGAGCCTAAAGCTAAACTTGAATCTAACATAAAGTTAAACCAAACCCTATAATTAAACATAATTCATCTCATAAAATTATAGGATCCCCTGATTGAACAATTTAGATTGGGTGAGATGACTAAGGATTAAATTAAAATTAATTAAAATTTAATTTAATTAATTAAAATCAACTTAAATAAACTAAAACTTATTTTAAATGTTTTAAAAACTTATTTAAAAATTTATTTAAAATGTTTTAAAAATTTATTTAAAAACTTATTTTAAAAACTTATTTAAAATGTTTTGAAAATTTATTTAAATACTTATTTAAAAAATTACTTTAAGAACTTATTTAAAAATTAAATTAAATTAAATTAAAATTAAGTTAAATTCAAATAAATTAAATTAAAGTAAAATTTCTCAAAATTACTTACCTTAATTATTCTTCAAAAGGCACTTACCTTACTTAACTTGAAACAAACTTAACCATCTAACAATCACTCATAACTAAGTGTTAACCTAGACTGGGTGAGATGGAAAGGGAACTTAATTCAATAAAACTATCTTTTGATCCATCAAATAGAATCCAATTCAAATATTTTATGTGTAGGAATTGGATCAATGGATGTTGGATAGTGGATGCTCCAGACATATGACTGGAGATAGGATGAAGTTCACTAAGCTCAAATGCAAGAACTTAGGATCAGTTGCATTCA